>NC_021166.2:49040922-49059695 GCF_000331145.2 Cicer arietinum
TTTATTAATATTGTTATTATTTATTAATATTAGTATTTGTTATTTTAAATTGTTAATTATGAATTCATTGTTTCTTTGTTTTTTAGAAGGTTGTTGCAAATTTGTTAGTTATAATTTTATTAGTTTTCCTTATATTTATTATTGTATTAATTTTCCTTATATATAAAGGTTTAGTTTAGCTTATTTGAAAAAAAGTATAATACACTATTTAAATGTTTTAATGTGAAATATGTTTTTAAATAGCTTTTCACGTCAGATCAGACTTTTAAAAAATGTCAAACCAAATTAAAAGATGTTTATGATTAACCGTAAATCAAACTAAGATCTAAAAAATTAGTCGTAGATATATTCTCTCCCATATTAATAACATTGAATATCATACAAATAATTAATAGTAACAGTTAATGTGACTTGTCTATTGAAAATTATTTAACTATTAGAGTAAAATTTAAAAAGTACAATTTTCGTCGTATTAATATTTTTATGTGATTCAAATGTATCATCTAAATAAAATGAATACTGCTAAGTATTTTCAAATTATCATCCTCGAAAACACAAATTATTAACATCTAGCACAGTCAAAATTAAAATAATGAGCCCTAAACAAGTTGAGTCATGGAGGATGATGGTTCAATGAGAGTGGCTACTTGCTAGCTAGGCCTAGTACCACACTATCATTGGATGAAATGATAGAGAATAAATATTTAGGTAGTCTCAATTCCAAATAAAAATATGGATTATTTTTTTTTTGTTGGTGTGTATTAAATGGTGTACTTAAAAATTTTATGACCACACAATTCTTTCTTCAAAGATACCAAGTGCCGTAATATGGTAGTGCCACAGTGCACAACTAATTACAAATTAAAGTATCCAAAGAAATCTCTGCATGAGAGATCAATGTAGGTTTGCTCGAAATTATATGCCACCAATATGGTGTGTCAAATACTTTGTAGGTAATTGGGTTTTTTTTTTAATATATGATCATGAGTTTGATTAATGTGAATGAAACGGTGACTGTGTATTCAGTCTCTTATGTTTTAGTTCTTTTGGTCTTTTAAATAAATGATGTAATATATAATTTGATAAGCTGAAACTATCGTGTTTAGAAGATTTTATTAGGCTTTCATGAATATTAATTATAAAAATATAATTTAACATATTTTAAATAATGTGATATATAATTTTATAATATATAATTTGATAAGTTGAAATTGTCGTGTTTAGAGAATTTTATTACGCTTTTATGAATATTAATCATTCAAAATCATGATATCATATGTCACATTATTTAAAATATATTACATTACTATTTTTTAGTTAAAAAAACTAAATAATTAAAACTATTAAATTTTAAAAATAGAAGAACTAAATTCACAAACTTATAAAATAAGACACTAAAATTGGAACTAAGTCTAAATAGTTTCAGCCACTCAAATATATTTTCAAACTTCTGAAGTTAATCTCAAACTTTTATGTTAGGTATCATGAGAAAAAAAAAAAGTAGATGACAAGGTGTATGCACTTTTGAAAATGTTTTTATTTTTAAAAAGGCAAAATGAATTAATAAGGTAACACTCCTAAGATAAGGTTTGCTAAGAGAGTCGCAAGAACCAAATGCATGGCAAATTTTACATCACCACATTCCATAAAGTTTTATATTTTTCAACATCGATATCATTTTTATATGCTACCAAATACATCAACTTCAAGTTCCTCTACGCCTCCAGCAACATCCTTTTGGTCTCCCATTACATCCTTCCTCTCAATTTTTGCACCTCCTAAACATTTTAATGGATTTGTGAACCATTGAACCATAGAATAGTTAAAACCAACTTTTCTTGAACAATGCCAATTCAAAGCCAAAAGTTTTATTATGCCATTTTGTTAAAATATTTCTTCAAATAATATCTGATTGAATATTTATGTAAAAAAAAAAAAAACACCCAATTGTGCATATAGCAACTAAACTTAGTTTATAAAAACTCTATTTGGGTTATTAATTAACACATACTTCTAACTCTTATTCAATTATTGATTACTAGACGTATGCTTTTTGTGACATACACTCTTAATTAGAGTTGTTCCATATTGTCCAAAATTTGAAAAGTTGATGTGTGTTCTACCAATTAGTCCTTGTGAGTTGACCAATTATATCCTTTAAGAGAGGTGGAGGAATCTTCTTTGAAGATAATGCTTGACTTAAGGGAGCTCACAAACATTCTAAAACTAAAAGAATTAAAAGAGATAAGAGTATTTAAAATGATGAGTGGTGGTTATCTTTATTCTCCACAAATGTCCTTTCAATATTGTTAATTGGTGCATCGTCTTTGTCGTTAAGGATAATTGGAAGCACTTGCAAATAAATATTATTTTATGCAAACCTAATATCACTTTGTGTATAACACAAACTTTAGACCTATATCCCTCTAATCCCTCCGCATGCTTTTCTAACTTTCCATTAATTTGGTCAGTTAATAAAACTTAGCCTAATGGATGAGATCAAATTCATAATGCTAAATACATTATTATAAAGATTATGATTAATATCGTGTCAATCATATACTATTTGCAACTACAAATGATTAGAATAATTGATCCCCAATATCATTTTCTTACCTCTTTCCACTTTAAATGTATAAAAAAAAGTAATGCTCTAGTAAAAAATTTCTTCTTCCCATCCTTTTCATAAAAAAATTATTTTTCATTCCGTTTACCTTTTAAAAACAATTAGTATTTTAATTTTTGTATTTGCTTTTTATTTGATTCTTATTTTCAAAAATTTATTTATGAGATACTGAAAATAAAACAAAAAATTATTTTGTAAGTATTTTTTGTACAAATATTGCAAATAAAAACTGATTAAATATAGGATATATAGGACGCAATTGTTATGTCTTTTTTTTAAAATAATTTTGAAAATATTTCATCTTTTTGTTATAACTTTATCACAAGAGAACATGAAAATTTACTTTAAACGAGAAATTATTTTAAATAGCTTCTCATAAAAACTTTTTTAAGTATTTCATCTTTTAGACCCAACTTTTTTTCAATTAAAATTTCAAAAGATACTTGAAATGAGAAAATATATTGAGTAGCACTTCTCATAAAAAATAATTTTTGAGAGTTTTTTTTCTAAAAAAATGTGATTTTTATTATGTCAAATTATATAACAATGATCATAAATATCTAAGTTATTAAATGTCAAAATTACTTTTTTTTTAATATGTAGAAAATGAGTCTGAAATAACTTATCGTATTTTTTAGTAAATTCTCATAAAAATCACTTTTAAAATATAAAGTTATAATTTTTTTTTTTAATCTATAATAGACGGGCCAATAGTTTTGTAATTAAAAGTAAAATAGGAGTTGAAGATATTAAACCCCCACAAGTGAATCAATTTTCAAATCATGATTGAGAGGTGTTCATATTTAGTGTTTAATGCGTCTCATATAAGATTACATCTAGAGGAAGAGTAATTCTATAGAAAACTAAAATAAAAATAAAATAGACGATCTCATTAAGATGTACAATGCTTATAAATAAATAAAAGACATAGTTTAAGTGGTTGAATTGAGACATTTAATTAGTTTAAAAAAGAAATTTAAATTTAAATGCTAACTACTAAAATAATCTATAAAAAATAAAAAGTTAAAACCTAATTAGCATGAACCCTTTTCCTTGACAAATGGAGACTAAAGACCCAAAAAAAGGCCTAGCATTTTAATTGTTGAAACTCTTTCAATGATTATTCATTAAAAGAATAGAAAATAGAAATAGGTGGTTTCAATTCTCCCCTTTTAGATATGCAAAAGTTGCAGTTTCATGCAATGAAAGTTGCTTTTAAATCAATTAATTTAAGTCCAAAATCAGAAAAATTGTTGACACAAATATAATTTCCAAATATTTGGTATGCTATAAAGTTTGATTAGTTTGATGTAAAGCTTATTATAGGTACACAATAATTTCCACTAAGATATGATGTCAAATATCATCCTAATTAATTTATATTACATTCCACTAACTTATTAGACTTTGTTGCCTCCAACAAAAGCAAAGTGGTCTACATACATCTTTTTTTCTCTTTGAATATATTATATTATGCTTTTCTTATTATCATTATTACAAATTAATAAAACTGTCATTTTCAATTTTGTTGTCAACTAGGCTTCCTCCTTAGGGAATTTATTTCTCCTTGCAATATACATAGGAAACATTAGTTTTGTGTGAAAGTACATGTAGAAAAATATACCAAGTTGTACTCAACATGGATTTCATGATTCTCAAGAAGTTCATTCTTCTCTTCCTCTTCATATTTGGATCACTTTTGGAGACTTCTTTTGCAGGTTAGTCTTTTTAGGTTTTCTTGCAGCCTTAATTATATTATGAAGGCTAAAATAAAGAAGCATGAGTGCAAATTAACATAAATAAATGCATTATATATATGTGTTCTTATAAATAGTGTCTCATATATATTATATTATATATGTTTATAATATCAATATCACATTGATATTGTTTGGCTTAAAGTTTAACATTGGTATGTGGAAATTAAATTAATTTAGATTTGATTCCATGATCTACTTCTTCTTTTTTCATGAAGTGCGAGGCATGTGATCAACTAGCTAGTTATATAATTAAATTTAATATTTTAAATTGAATTTTTCAATTTTATCTTGTATATTCACTTATATATAGATAAACTATATATACAAGCTATGAAAATGTTAGATGATAAGAAAATTACCTAACATATATGTGCTTAATTAATGCATATGCAGGTCGAGGATCAAACTTCATCAAAATCTCAACTGGAGATTTGAGTGCAGTTCAAAAGGTATGCATGACATGGTAATTCACATCAATATAGAATATATTAATTTTATTTAATTAATTAATTAATTGAAATTTTAAATTTTTTGGTTATTTGAACAACACTAATTGTTTGTTAGCTCTTTATGTATCTAGCTATCTCTCTATCATGTTTAAAGCATTGTATCTAACAATTAAATAGTGCAAAACTCATGAACTACCACATCTATGTTATTATCTTTTTATTTGAAAGTACTCATCGAATAGAAGGCCCTCTTTTTAAATCCTTGAATTCCTCATCTATTTTGTGTTTTTATTTTTTGACAGGCAGTAGTTAGTAATTAGTTAGAGAGACGGAAAATTCATTAGTGGTAGATATTGAACTCAAAACTTCTTTCAGTGTTCCAACGCAACGACACTACAAATTCTATTTTGTTAAATTTTAGCGTATTCACACACATAGAAGAGATAGAGCTCAAGTAAAAATGGTATCACGAGTATGATTTATTTATAAAGAAGATCGAATTATGAGCACTTTGTTTTTTACTAGCGGTATTAGAATTCTTTGGAATGCCTAGGGATTCATGAGTAATTTAGCATGTTGTAATGAGTTTGATTATCTCTTATACTTTTTTAAATAAATTTTTGTTTACAAAAATAGATAGAGTTTCTTGTGTAACTGGATCGGACTATCTTCGTAATTTTGTTATAAATTTCTATTTACGTAATTTTTTTTATAGAATTTTCATATATTGAGGTTTTGATTAGTATATTTTATTAATTGAGTTTCTATCTTGCTTTATTAATTTGATGTATAGGTAACAACAAGGAATGAAATGAATGAGGAAGAAGTAAGCAACATCCACGAGAGGCTTCTTAGGGCTAATACAAAAGATTATGGACGATATGACCCAACTCCAACTTTTTCTAAGCCTCCTTTCAAGCTCATACCAAATTGAATTAACGTTCAATAAATGAATCTCGGAAGTTATATATAGTATCGTAATAACAACTAAGTACTATAAATAATCCAGTGTTTACCTTAGTGTAATATATGCCCCATATATATCATATAAACATGTATAAATATAAATGCTTAGTCATGTTTTGAAGTCTAATATAGAGTTTTATAAAAGAAGATGTACTTGTGTTTTTGAAGTTTTATTTATATATATATATATATATATATATAGTTTTGCTCTATATATTTTGGTGTATTGCTTGTCTTACATATATACATTATACATATATATGCATGAACAAATAAAATAATTAATGAGATTATGTTTCAGTCTTAGCTTGTGTTTATCAAACATATATATATATATATATATGAAAAATGATATGTGTACACTAATACATTCATCTAACAACTTGAGAGAGAGATAAAGAGAGTGGTCTAGCTAAATAGATAAATATGATATGTGATAGCAATAGTGAGATAAATAAAATGAGCTATTGAATATACGTAGAAAAGTTATGGATATATAAATATTATAATTGATAATCCTATATACATACCGGACTTAGTGAAGACGCATGCGCACATGAGACAAATTTTATTAATATTTGTCTAAATATGTATGAAAACTATTTTTTGGGTTTAAGGTGTCAAAAAAAAAAATACATTTAACATCATATATGAATGGAATACCAAATATCTTGCAACTTTATCCATATTATTGCTCCAAAACTTACATGATAGGAACTGTCACTTTTCCCTATACCTAGATTAAATTCTATGACAAGAAAAGTAAGAATGGGAGGAAGTTTCTCTAAGTTCCTTTAATGGTGGTAGAATGCATAAATAAAATGTGATTTTAGAAATCAAAACTAGAGAAGAATACTTTGATAAAACTTTATTATTCATTTTCAAATATTTGGATAAAGCATTGAGTTTTCAATTTTGGAAAAAGGGAGAGATGGAGGCACTATATGGTTTTCAAAAAATGACCAAATGGCTCTTAAAGATGGAGGCACTATATCCCTTTCAATAAGAAATGTTTAGGATAAGTTATGAAGTCAAATATGTATTTCTATTTTGATAATCAATTAGATTAATTGTCTTAATCGTTTAAGACTATAAGAAGGCTACTCTATTGTACTATTTTAACCATAACTTTTAGGAGTTGATGTATGTAATAGTTAGAAAACTGACAATTAGAGAGGTTTATGCAATTCATGATTCATAAGAAATCAGAGAAGAGAGAAAAAAAAGGGAAAAAGAGAGATTGAGTGAAAAAGCTAGTGTTGTTGGTTCAGAAACAATGACAGATACTAGGAGATCAATCTTAAGAAGACCTTAATCTTATAAAGTTCAATTAACAATAGTGGATTAATCTTGTTTGTTTGCCCGTGACGTAGGTCTCATCAATTGAGACTGAACACGTAAAGATCTGAGTGTCATTATTCTCCTATCTTAATTTTCGCTTACTTTGATTTTGACAACTAGTTTTCAAAACTACAGAAAAGAGAACGATAAACAGTCTTTGTTTTCTGTGTTTGCAGAATATTCTCCATTTTCAGCAGAAAACCAAGAACGTTATCTGTTTTGTTTCTTTTCCTGCGATTGTTTGTCTTTTATTTTGTTGGTTAATTATTGTTGCAGATCTCAATATTGTTTCAACAATTGGCGCCATCTGTGGGAAAGGGAGCAACAATAGTTGGAACCACGAAGTTTGACATTGTAAAGTTCAATAGATCAAATGACTTTGGTATGTGGAAGATAAAGATGCATGATGTTTTGGTACAGCAAGGTTTGGTGAGCGGGTGAATCAGTTCTTCATGCAACAATGACTGCACAAGAAAAGGAAGAACTGATTGAAAAAGAAAAGAGTATTATCATCTTGTGTCTTGGAGATAAAGCTTTGAGGGAGGTTGCAAGGGAACAAACAACAACAACCTTATGGCTTAAACTTGAATCTCTATACATGACTAAATCAGTTTCAAATAGGCTCTTCTTGAAACAGCAATTATTCTCTTTTAAAATGGATGAAGAGAAACCAGTTACAGTGCAACTTGCTGAATTTAACAAGATTCTTAATGATTTAGAAAATTTAGAAGTCAAGCTAGATGGTGAAGACAAAGCTCTGATCCTGCTTAGAGCCCTACCAAGTTCATATGAACACTTCAAGGATGCTAACATATTTGGAAGAGAACAGACAATTACTCTTGAAGAAGTGCATACATCTATCCGGACAAAGGAAAGTTATAAAAGACTTGAGATCAAAAATGATAATCATGCTGAAAGTCTGAATGTGACCAAAGGAAGAATTGACAAGAAATGATCAAATGGAAATAAGCATAGGTCCAATTCAAAATCAAAATCTGAAGGAAATTATAAATGCTTC
Organism: Cicer arietinum; assembly: GCF_000331145.2. Taxonomy (NCBI): domain Eukaryota; kingdom Viridiplantae; phylum Streptophyta; class Magnoliopsida; order Fabales; family Fabaceae; genus Cicer; species Cicer arietinum. Next base: position 49,049,083 of record NC_021166.2, read on the forward strand.
TATTGTCACAAGAAGGGGCATTTTAAGAAAGATTGCCCTGAAAGAAATTGATCAAGAAACTCTCAAGATTCAGGAAATGTTGCACTTGTTGGTGCTGGCTATGAACCTGTAGAGGCATTGATGATTTCAAATTCTTAAGGTGAAAAGAATTGGTTATTAGATTCAGGTTGTACTTTACATGTGTGTCCAAAAAAATATTATTTTGAATCAATAGATCTTCGTGATGATGGAGTCGTTCTGCTTGGCAACAACAAATCATGTAAAATCCAAGGCAAAGGAACAATCAGGTTCAGAATGTTCAACTGCAAGGAGGTACTGCTGAAAGATGTAAGGTACATACTTGAATTAAAAAGAAACTTAATTTATGTTGGCATGTTTGATATTTTAGCATATTCCACAAACATAAAGAATGATATCATGACTATTATTAATAAAGATGATATCATTGTTAAAGGAATTAAAAGGAATGGGTTGTATATATTTATATGGTTCTACCATAATTGCACAAGCTTCTATTGCTAGCTCTAATTTGCATACATCTACTAGAATATGGAATATGAGGTTAGGACATGTAAGTGAAAGAGGCTTAATTGAGTTATCAAAATAGAATTTTCTTAATGGTGACAAAATTAAAAAATTGAAATTTTGTGATCATTGTATTCTTGGAATGTCTAAGAGGGGCAGTTTAGATGTTGGCAAACACAACACCTTTAGACCTTTTGAATATACTCATTTTGATTTGTTGGGTCCTTCGAGGACAAAGACTCATGTTGGATGTTATTATTTCTTAACCATCATTGATGATTATTCTATGAAAGTATGGATCTATGTATTAAAAATAAAAGTGACACTTTTATGAAATTTAAAGAATGACATATGCAAATTGGAACTCAGAAGGAACCTAAGCTGAAATGTTTAAGAACTGACAATGCCCTGGAGTATCTTTCAGAGCAGTTTAATAAGTATTGTAGGGACCTAGGTATTCAAAGACATAGAACAGTTGCAGGCACCCCTCAACAAAATGACATTGCTGAAAGGATGAACATAACAATCTTGGAAATGGTCAGATGTATGACCTTGAGTGTAGGGTTGCCTAAAATATTTTGGGGAGAAGCTACAGTAACAGTAGTGTATTTGATCAATAGATGTCATTCATCAGCTATTGAATTTAAGACACCAATTGAGATGTGGAATGGCAAACCATCTGACTACTCAAATCTGAAGGTATTTGGTTACTTAGCATTTCCTCACACAAGGCAAGATGAATTGGATGCTTGAGCAATCAAATGTGTTTTCATTGGATATCCTAAAGGAATAAAAGGTTATAGGTTGTGGAGGATTGACCAAGGTGTACCTAAGTGCATCATATCAAGAGATGTAGTGTTTGATGAAACAAGAATGCCCATAATTGACAAAGAACATTTTTTGTTTCAATTCTGCAGAAACGGAGAACATTCTCCATTTAAGTGCTACAGAAATGAAGAACATTGCAGAAATGGAGAACATTCTCCGTTTGACAGTGCTTCAAACAGAAATACTGAGAGTGTTCAGATTGAGGTGGAGTCACTTGAAGATCAAGAGATTATTCATGAAGACATATACTAATACACAACTTGATGATAATGTTGCAACAGAACCAGATTTGGCTAATTACAACTTGGTAAGGGATAGAGAAAGAAGGGTTATCAAGCCTTCAATCAGATATGGTGAAGCAAATTTAATTTTTATGCTTTAAGTGTTGCTGAAGATCTTCAAATAGATGAACCAAACAACTACATGGAAGCCATTAACAGTGAATACAAAGAAACTTGGATGACAACTATGAATGAAGAGATTCAGTCATTAGAAAATAATCAAACCTGGATTTTGGTTGACATTCCTAAGAGTCAAAGGGTAATTGGATCAAAATGGGTGTTCAAGAGAAATGAAGGCATTCAAGGTCAAGAGACGATAAGGTTCAAAGAAAGATTAGTTGCAAAGGGATTTTCTCAGCTTGAAGGAATTGATTTCAATGAAGTATTTGCACCTATTGTAAAACATTGTTCAATCAAAATTCTGATTTCAACTGTAACTCAATAAGACTTGGAATTAGAGCAGTTGGATGTTAAAACAACATTCCTACATGGTGACTGGAAGAAACCATTTATATGCAGCATTCTGAAGGATTTGCTAAAGGCAACAACAAGATTTGTCTTCTTCAAAAGTCATTGTATGGCCTAAAGCAAAGTCCTAGACAATGGTACACGAAGTTTGATGATTTTATGATAAGAAATGGTTTCCAAATATGTAGTTTTGACAGTTGTGTATACATTCTAAAAGAGAAAAGTCAATAACGTTCTCCAGCTCAAGAACATTCTCCAGTTTTTCAGGAAGGTCAAAAATGTTCTCCAACTTACCTATTACTCTATGTAGATGATATTCTTCTTGCAAGCTCAAGTAAAAACCAGATTAAAAGGCTCAAAGCCGGTCTAAGTTATGAGTTTGAGATGAAAGAACTTGGAGAGGCCAAGAGAATCTTAAGTATGGATATAAAAAGAAATAGTATGAAGGGGAAACTATTCCTTTCACAAGTTGTCTACTTGAAGAGAGTTGTCACTAAATATAGAATACATGAAGCAAGACATGTTACTACTCCTTTGGGACAAAATTTCAAATTGTCTATGCAAGAATCACATAAGATAGATGAGGAAAGACAAAGAATGAGTAGAATTCCTTATGCTAGTGGGGTTGGCAGCATAATGTATGGAATAATCTGTAGCATGCCAAATTTGACTTATGATGTGAATGTTGTCATCAAATTTATCACTGATCCAGGAGCATTGCATTGGTCAGCACTGAAATGGATTATGAGGTACTTAAATGGCTCATTAACAACAGGTTTAAAGTTTAAAAAGACTCATCATGACAAGAAACCAATCAAAGGATATGTGGACTCAGATTATGCTGGAAACATGGACACTAGAAAATCAATTTTTGGTTATGTTTTCACTCTATATGGGACTGTTGTAAGTTGGAGAGCAATTACACAGTCGGTGGTAGCACTTTCTACAACTCAAGATGAATTCATTGCTCTTACTGAAGGGGTTAAAAAAGCTATATAGATTAAATGAGTGATTGGTGAACTAAGAGCAAATCAGAACTGTGTTTCAATTTATTGCTACAGTCAAAGTGCCATACACTTATCTAAGCATCAAGTGTATCACAATAAGTCTAAACACATTGATGTTAAGTTTCACTTCATAAGGGATGTGATTGATTCAAAGCATGTTTCCGTAGAGACGATTGCAACTGAGGACAACCCTGCTGATGCACTCACCAAATCACTTTCACAAGCTAAGTTCAAGCATTTCTTGGACATAGTTGGCTTCAACAAAGAGTAAAGTTAAAGCAATGGCAACAAGGAGAATGATGGAGTTATTCTGATATTGAGTCAAGGTGGAGAATTGTGAATATGTGCTTCAAATCATCCAACTAAAGTTGGTTAAGCTTTAGTAACTGTTATAACTACTTTTGGCCAAGTTAGTTATGATAGGTGGTTATAGTTAGTTTGCTCTAGTATACTATAAATAAAGTTGTAAAATTGTAGCAGCTAGGAGTTCATGTGTGTAATAGTTGGAAAACTGAGAGTTATAGAGGTTTATGCAATTCATGATTCATAGGAAATCAAAGAAGAGAGAAAAGGGGGGGAAAAGAGAGATTGAGTGAAAAGGCTAGTATTGCTGGTTCAGAAACGGTGATATATACTAGGAAATCAATCTTAAGAAGGCCTTAATCTGGTAAAGTTCAATTAACAATAGTGGATTAATCTTGCTTGCTTGTCTGTGACGTAGGTCTCATCAATTGAGACTGAACACGTAAAGATCTAGGTGTCATTCTTCTCTTATCTTTCGTTAATTTTCGTTTACTTTGATTTTGAAAACTGGTTTTCAAAACTACATAAAGGAGAACGATAAACAGTCTTCGTTTTCTGTGTTTGCATAACATTCTCCGTTTTCAACAGAAAACCAAGAACGTTATTCGTTTTGTTTCTTTTTCTGCAATTGTTTGTCTTCTATTTTGTTGGTTAATTCTTGTTGCAGATCCCAATATTGTATCAAGATGGATAAACCAAACAGAATGAAACAAGAGTTAAAATTAAAAGAAAAACTTAGAAAACGGGTTGTTATTACATGTAATACTTGTTAGTCGATATGGCCTATGGATTCTAGAAGAGAATGAATAGAGCCATACTTTTTAATTTTTTTTTTATTATACTGTGAAAATTATTTGACCGTGATGGAATATTATACGCATTTGTATGGAAAAATCATTTTTCAAAATCTTTTGGTATTACAATTAATTGATCCAAATAGAAAAGGAAATTTAACCCAGGAAAAACGATTTCATTAAACCTAATAAATTGATATTTGATTCAATCAAATGTGAAGATAACTAAAATTGCTTAATGATGTACCAATAATATGAAATCAATGATAACAAAAAATTCAATTACGAATATAATTCACATTTGTTGAGATGAGTTCACAACATATTTTTTCTTTATCAATTAGAATTACCATCGATTACAAGATTCGTCGGCAATTATTAAAAACTCATACATCAATTATTTCTTTTCTAAACGCTCTAAACCAGATTTCTTGAAACACCCTCTAAGGCAATCTGAACCACTATTTCCAAGAATACCCCCCTGTAATTCTTGGAAGATAGTTCCTAGAGAAAACATGTCTCTAAAACCTGAAGAAACTCCCTCTTCAAAACCTCAACGCAACGTCGATCGATATCTGTTCAATTTCTCACAAGAGATATCCCAGCTATTGATGTTTCTCGCTCAAAGTTTCATTCACAAACACGACTTGAATCAGAAGAAAAAAACAATGTTTAATCTAGATTATAATCTTGAATTCGTGAAATTGTAGAAATAGGTGAAAGTATTCTGAATGAAAATGAAGGTTAATATTAGTATGTAAAGTAATACGAGGTGAACCTATTGGAATTGTTTGAGTCGATTCACGCTCCGTGTCAACAGATTCACAAGGTCTAGAACATCAACAATGAGTTCAGGACCTATGTAAATTATTTTCCAAACATGTAAGTTGATTTACAAAGTCAAAAATCACTTAAGAATAGTTTTTAATGCATTTCAATCTGTGCCAAACATGGTCCTATCATGCAACGAAAGTGATGCATGATAAAATATGATTTTTCATGTCAGTTTTTATAATTTGAATGTTTGAGAAATTAGAATCAACAAAGACATACATTTATCATCTAAATAAACCAAGTTTTGACTTATATTGAAATATTAGGTTTTTACCAAAATCTTATAATTACAACATTTCTCATGTGAATGGGTTTCATAGATATCTTCGGTGTTGTAGAGGAAACTTCAACTTGCTTTGTCTCACTTCTAAGCATATGTTGTATACTCCAGTGGACATTGAAAATCACGACCTACTTTATTAGATTATATTGAATTTTTTAAACCATATCAAATAGTGATCTTCATCATACTTCAAACATATAACTTTAAAGGTTAGTACTTCTGATGAATCTCAAATTATATATATATATATATATATATATATACACACACACGCTTGCGCAAAATACACATTAGAATAAATATTTCAGAATCTTTTATTTCTAGAGCATATCAATTTCCAAAAGATAAATAAATATAGCATAAAAACCAACACAATAAATACATTCCTTTGCAAGACTTGTGAATAGAGGATTTGGGTGTATCTCTCTTTTTGAGGATTAAAGATAAATGAGAGACAAATATAAGTTTCTTTGGAAATATATATAACTTTTAGAGGTAAATTTGAAAATAAAATAGAAAAATGACTAGAGAGAGTGTACTAGCAAAAGCGATGGGGCAAACAGCAATCCTCAAATAAAAACTAATCCGAAGCCCGTAAACTTGGAGTCTAGGCAACACAGTAATGTGTCTGATGCAAATCCAAGTTTTGAGTTTCAAAATTTTCTTATTCTCAACAATTATATCCTTACCTCCACCCAAATTTGTCTCTAATTTAGAAAAATAGATAAAAAATTATCTCACCCTCACCAGATGCTAAAAGTTTGAATGGAGGGGCAGCAAAGCGATAATAAATACAGAAGTTGCAGTCAATAAAGTAGGAATTATCATAAAATTATTTTTTAAAATGTATTTATTTTATTTTGATAAGATACTTTTAAAGTAAATTAATTTTTGTAGATAAGATAAAATGTAAGTTAATGAGATGTATGTCTGAAAATATTGATTTTTTTTATAATATTTTTATTTAATAAAAGTTGAAAATAATTTTTTTTATCTGTTGATGGAAAAATAATTTTACTATCAGAAATTTACAGTGACATTCTGAATTATGATATTCTATTAATAATATCGAAATTTGACAATTGAATTAAAATTTAAAACAGATAAAAAATTATATTTTTATTAAATTATTTTTATTAATTATTTATGTATTTATTATTATCATAAATGCAAGGTGAAAGAAATAAAATCAAGAGTGATGTGTGTGATTGTGTGGTATTAATTAGATATAACAATTGGAACAAATTATTTTTGGTTTTAACACTATTTCGTAGGAGGATAACACTCTAGTAATCTAGAATTTTATTTGAAGATAAATAAAATTTAATCAACAATTGTGTAATTCAAAATTCAAACTCAAATTTTTTTAAACAATTTGATCTTAGTTGAAGTTCATTGACCACTTGAACTCAATCACATGTTATTGGTACAATATTCTTTGTATTACCTTAAAAATTAAAATAGACAAATGAGACAAATTTTGCTTGTAAATAGGTAAATTATCATGAGAAAGAAGGAGTAATAAATAAATTTTTATGTGGAACTCATCCTTTTCAATTCAAAAATTTAATAAACCATATTCAATTTCATCGATAAATTATAAACTATCACTCTTTCTAATTTGATCCTCCGACTATAGAAATATAATGATTAGACTATTTTAAATCAATCAAATAGGTCCTTGAACTATTCAAAGAATCCTTTTTTATACAAGGATGACCTTTCCTTGCATATAGTGTTTGTAGGATCGTGTGTGATAATTCGAAAATTACTATCCCTTAATGTGTTAAAAATATATTTTGTGTGTTAATCGATGATTTGTTGAATTTAATAATAATTGATGAATGTTGATGATGATACACGATTCATGATATATTGGTTTGATTCTAACGTGTTTTGTTAAAATTAATATTGTTGTTTTTAAGTTGTTAATCGATTAGATGAGGATAAAATTGATGGAAATAAAAAAACTAATTGATTATGAGAAAGAATTAATTTATTAGGCAATGGACTAATTGATTAGGTAATTAAATTAATCAATTAGAAAGTCAGTTAAAAATACCCAAGAAAAAATGGAAGTGTCAATTTTAGAATAATTGATAAAACTAATTGATTAAATTGACTAATAATCGTCTAGGATAATGGTTAATCAGTTAGGTAATGCTATTAGAGACTTAAAATGATCAGTTTATGATAGACAATGTTGAATTAGTATAAATATAAAGTTAATTAGTAATCATAATATTTAATGATGAGTAATTGAGTGGTGAAATAATTATAGGAATTAAATAGTATGAAATAAATTAGTATTGATGATACGTGTTGAATGATATTGTATATTGGTATTATTTTGAAGTGAAGAATATTGAGATATTAATGGTTCATGTGTGTTATAATTTGAATTTAAAAAAATGGTTCCAATTTAAAGGCTCGTCTAACCAATACATCTAAATCTTTGTAGGAATTATTAATAAGTGTTAAGCTGGTAATTAATAAGAATTAGTTATTAGGATTTTATTGTTGATAACAATAATGATGTTAATATGTTATGATGTGCATACTACTACATATTCGCCAATATAGTCTGTGTTGTGTATAATTGTGATGTTGATGATTTGTTATATCCTATGTGTATGTATACATAACACAAGTATGATATGTTGAGAGTGTTGGACTTTAGTCCTCTTAATCTTAGTTTTGACATAATTAACAAACATACAATGTTCATACATCATATGATAAATCTAATATTTTAATTGAGCAAGATTTCAGGAACAACAACCCAACCCTACACACTTGAGACAAATTGCTTGGAACTCAAGAAATCAACAAAAGTTGAATATTCACTGAGTAAATCGATTGGGAAATCGATTGAACTAAACATCTGGTAAGAACTTTTCAGGCAAATACTACCAAATCGATTGGCACTTCGATTAACTTGAAAATAGCTAAGTCACTGTCTTAAACACAATCGATTGGACAATCTATTGTGAAAATTTCAATCATATTAAGTTTGGTTTTAATCGATTGGGAAATCGATTGAACTAAACATCTGGTAAGAACTTTTCAGGCAAATACTACCAAATCGATTGGCACTTCGATTAACTTGAAAATAGCTAAGTCACTGTCTTAAACACAATCGATTGGACAATCTATTGTGAAAATTTCAATCATATTAAGTTTGGTTTTAATCGATTGGGAAATCGATTGAACTAAACATCTGGTAAGAACTTTTCAGGCAAATACTACCAAATCGATTGGCACTTCGATTAACTTGAAAATAGCTAAGTCACTGTCTTAAACACAATCGATTGGACAATCTATTGTGAAAATTTCAATCATATTAAGTTTGGTTTTAATCGATTGGGAAATCGATTTCATAAAAAGGGTGTAAGGAAACATAACTGTTTGTGATTGTATAATCGATTAGGCAATCGACCGGCACAATTAGAAATGAAAATTGCGCAAGTCAGTGGCAACCTGTTTTCAGGCTAATCGATTGGCAAATCAATTAGACCTGTTTTATCACTTTAATGAATCGATTGGTAAATCGATTTATTAGTTGTTTTTCAGAAACTATATAAACTGTTTTCAATCATTCTCTCATTAACACATGAAAAACATTTTGAATACACTTCAGAACACTGAAGAACTCTTAAGAACATATTGTTAACATTCTGATATTGCTTTTTCAGATCAAAACCAAAAAGATTATCCATAATCATTGAGAGAGCTGAAAAAGTATTCTTGAGAGAAAAGACAATGTTCTCATAAACAATCTTTAAATAACTAGATTCGTGTGAGATACATTGATCAAGAGTGAAGACACTTTTTGTACTTCTTTTATTTTGCTTGTAATAAATTCTTTGTAAAGAAACGACTGCGAAAAATCCAGCTAGAAACTGGTGGCGATCTTCTTGGGTGAGAGGCCTCATCAAGAAGGAGCTTGACTTGATCTTGTGTGAGTCTGCTGAGTGACTGCAAGGATCAAGGGGTTAAGCAATAGGAAAGAGATTGTGTTAGATAGATAGGTTTCGAGGAAACTGGACAATCTGTAAACAAGTCACAATTCTTTCTATTGGAGAAAAAGCTGAAATCCAGTTGGATTGTCAAGACTGGATGTAGGTTGTCGTTGACTGTAACACCCCGTTTTTCAAAGCGAGGGTATATATATATTTTTTTTTAAAGAGATTAAAATAAAACAAAGATTTAAATAAGGTAAAATACTTTTGGATAAATATTTAAGTCGTAACACAACGACAAATAAGTCAACAGAATTTACAAGCAGCGGAATCGTTTTTGAAATACGAATCCAAAGTATTTACATTTCAAAAGGTGGTACATAGACCCCATCAAAACAAAATGTCAAACAGATAAAATCAGTATAGGTACAGTTTTCCAAATTAAAATACTCCAACCCAAAAAGAAGGGCGTCTAGTCCCTATACATCAACCTAATCTGATCATCCTACCAAAAACTATACACCCTGAGTGATCTCCACGCGCCCCGTGAGATCCTCCTAACGTAGCTGCAGTCAAGCGTTCCCATCTCCATTCCCGTCCGTAGGGTACGAACCGGTAGGATCGTCCTGACTCTCATCTGAGGGCAAAGCCCAGATTTCCACAATAATTGTAAAGGTCACCAACCGAAAATAACAGTTAACACATAACATTTAAGTTTTAAATGCACAAAATAACCTTTCAACTAAGCATGCACCTTAAAAGGATTTTCCATATGCTAAAAGTTCATATAATGCTTGCCAATTAACAATGAACTCAAAATGAAGTTCTCAAACCATCAAGTAATACATAACTGACCAAAGCATTGATAAATCAATTGAGAAATCGATTATCTAACTCAAAATAAGGACTTTTGCTGAGCCAATCGATTGCCAAATCGATTTGGTCAGTTCTGCTGAGTTTCTGCATGACCAAATCGATTTCTAAGTCGATTTTGTCAGTTCTGATGAGTCCCTGGGTTGCCAAATCGATTTCCAAATCGATTTCGGCAGTTTTGCTGAGTTCCTGCCTCTCTGCCAATCGATTTCCAAATCGATTTCTTAAAAGATTTTGAAAGATATATTTATACAATCGATTGGCAAATCGATTAGGTCAAAATGGTGAACTTCCTGCAACTCATCCAATCGATTGGGAAATCGATTTCCCTCATCATTTTTCCAAAAATTCATAACTAACTCAATCACATTCATACATAATCTCAAATCCTAACACTTAGCACTGATAACGCAATCGCTACAACATCATTAGTTTCGAAATAGTATTGCAAGCAA
>NC_021166.2:49059712-49060839 GCF_000331145.2 Cicer arietinum
ATTTCAACACAATTACCACGACAATTCCAATTCAAACCACTCAATCATATACTCGATTCAAATACGACTCGTGTGCCAAGCACCCTAATGCAATGCGTATATGCCAAAATGCATGGACTCGGAATTCCAAACCAAAACCCTCCTCGAAGGGCCGTAAATCATAATTGTACCACCTATCGCATGCCAAGTACCAATTACCGAGGTGCCACCTATCACTGGTCTGCACGGTTTACTAAAACAACGTAAATTGTAAATGTACCGCCTATCACAGGGCCAAAGTACTATTTACCAAGGTGCCACCTATCACGGGTCTGCACAATTTACAAAAAAGCGAAAACCATAAACGTACTGCCTATCACGGGCCCGTATCGTTTATCGAGGTGCCACCTATCACGGGTCTGCACGGTTTTCAAAAACGTAAATCATAAATGTACCGCCTATCACAGGCCAAAGTACTATTTATCAAGGTGCCACCTATCACGGGTCTGCACGATTTACAAAAAGCATGAAAATGCATGAGCATATACTGACTCCATCCACAACAATCGTTAAGCAAATGCAGATATTAAAAGATTCCCCATTTTTAATACTCATTTAACTTAAACGATTTTCACAACAAATATTAAGCAAACAGAAATATTAAGAGATTCCCCATTCTTAATACTCTTTTGACTTAAACGATTTTCAAAACAAACTTTAAGTAAACAGAAATATTAAGAGATTCCCCATTCTTAATACTCATTTAACTTAAACGATTTTCAAAACGAAACATTAAGTAAACAAGACATTAAGAGATTCCTCATTCTTAATACTCATTTAACTTAACGATTTTCAAAACAAAACATTAAGTAATCGAGACATTAAGAGATTCCCCATTCTTAATACTCATTTAACTTAAACGATTTTCAAAACAAAACATTAAGTAAACAAGACATTAAGAGATTCCCCATTCTTAATACTCATTTAACTTAAACGATTTTCAAAACAAAACATTAAGTAAACAAGACATTAAGAGATTCCCCATTCTTAACGCCCAGTTAACTTAAACGATTTTTCAAAACAACATTAAGTAACCCAGACATTAAGAGATTCCCCATTCTTAACGCCCAGTTAACTTAAACGATTTT
>NC_021166.2:49061636-49069434 GCF_000331145.2 Cicer arietinum
TATATATATAAAAATTGTAACTTAACAAATATCTACATATTTATTAAAATTACAATTTCACCCGTAACCCATTAAATTCTTTGTAAAAGATTCACCGTAGTTAATTTAATTTATTTATCGACGAGTAAATCTAGACGGTATCAAAATATCTTTTTGATCATAAAAACCCCAAAATATTATTAACTTTGGCTAAAAAGCCTCCGAGGCAAAATCCAAAATACATAAAAATACATAAAGTGTACTTTAAAATTATGGGTCTTACATTGACAACTGAACCAGGATAAACCTTGGTGCATTCTATCCCTTATCCTTTTACTTTTAATTGTTAATCTTGTATGCCGCATTATAATTCCGCTGTGTGTATGAATCTGAATAAATCTTGCATCGTATGATTGTATGTTCAATCTTAATTGTATGCTAGACGTATTCGATTTTCTATATTGGTTTAATTTGATAACTACTGTTATATTCTGATTATTTCGAGGTCATAATAATCAACAGAGAGTTATATCATGATATAATGAGAAATTGATGGTTAAGTAGTACTTGAGGGTACTATTGATAGGAACGACCTTACGTAAAAGAGGAGAATCTCTGAGACAATTCTTTGAATATTAGTTAATCATTGTCGTGTCTTCAAATTTTGAGTGTAATGGTGAAGGTTTTGTTTCTCCTTTTTTATTTTTTTCTCTTAATTTTGAAATATATGATTTTGATAACGGAGTTCGGTTGTTGTTTCTTCTATGCTCAATTTTATTTTTGTTTTAGAATCTCCCTTTTAGAAAAAATATTTCACAAAGAAAAAAAAAATTCTCTCTTCTCTATCTTCTGAGTTTTTCTTTTGAAAAGTAATTTTGAAAAATAAAACTCTCTTCTTCGAGTGTTTGTTTTTTATGATAACTAGTAAAATATCTCTATCCAAAAATTGCCCCTCTGATTGATTTTTATGTCTCAATTTATAGATCAAAGTGGTGAATCTTTGTATTCATGAGATAAAATTAAGTTTTTGATTTTTTATTATTTTGCAGCAATGTGTTTATGCAATAAAATTAAGTTCTTGATTTTTTATTCTTTTGCAGCAAAAACAAGCAATCTCAGATAGTTAAGAAAATGAGTGGCTAATCTTTTTGATTGAGTGTACAAATGATGAAGATATAGCTTGATTGGGATAAAATTAAATTAAATTAAGATAGAGATAGTTTGTTTGTAGCAGATAAGTGCAGTGCAAATAATATACTTTTTTTTTTTGTTAAATGTAAAGTAATAAAAACCATTTATTATTAAAATTTGAATCATTTATAAAATGACTATTTTTTACTTAATAATAATTTGTGCAAAATGCTTGTGAAACATTTTTTTATTTTTTATTTTTACAAAAAAAATTAATTTTAATTGATCCGGAAAAAATTGGGGTAATACAATCCTAAATAGAAAATTCAATTTATGGAATAATAAATGGCTTCTTTATTTGTATCAACCCGAAGTTAGTGGAATTCAATCGTTAAATAGTTGATGAAAAAGTTGTGTTAGCATGTCATTAATGTAATGGATACCATCCGGAGTTATATTGTGATGTCGTGTTGATTGACTCTTTATTACTTTATTATGGGATATTAGGATTGAAAATGAAACAAGTATTTGATATTTCAATTCATTTTCGTTTATTTTTTATTTTTGCATTGTAACATTTCTATAATTCTAAAGTATTTACTTAGACCGATATTTTTTATATTTTCATTTTACTTTTTAATTTCTAAATAAAGGGTGTTACACTTTAGCTATATCAAATTTATTGGTAAAAAATCTATACTAAATATAAAATTGTAGTTCTTAGAAGAATTTGTTCCAACATATTATCAATGTTTTAACTTTTTAAATTTCTAAGTTATTGGTTCTCCAAATTCAAGACCTAATAATAGAAACCACCAAAGGTCTCATTAGTATAAGAGAGTTTGCAAAGAGAGAAACAAGAGAGAGAAAGAGAGAAAAAAGAGACAACTTCTTCTCTATGGTTGAACATAGAAATAGAGGAGAGTGATAAAAATGGTGGATCCCACCTACTTTTTATTTCTCCTCTTAGCCGCGAAGAAAGTGGAGGAAGTGTATGTTTTTTCTTAACCTTCCACTTTTACCCTCCTTTTTGTGATGATACTAATATTTTATTTTTTTATATACATGACAACTAAATTATTATAATATAAAAAAAATTCATTTGTTAAAACTTATAAGGGGAGAGATTTGTGATTATTTTGAAATAAAATATAACTGAATTGTTTAAGTGCTGATAAAATATTTTTTTTAAAGTTTATAATTAACTTAAATAATGTAAATAAATTATAAATAAATTAAATAATTAATAATTAATTTAATGTCATGGTTTAAAAAAATGAATGTTATGAATTAAAATTTCAAGAAAAAAAACTTATTTAAATAATTAATTTAATAGAATTTATATCAAAATTTAATTAGATTAAATTTAATGGAAATTTTTTAATTAAAGGGTATTTTGGTGCTTTAAATATTAATCAACATTTCCTTCTCTTCTATTTCTTCTCTTTTTCTCTTATTCCAAATAATACATTAAATCAACTTTATTTCTCTTTTTTTTTTTATTTTATCAAAAGTGCTTATAGCATTTCATTAATAATAATGTCATGAATACAATTTGGAATATCAATAAAAAATGGGGACTAGCGATAGATGTGGCTACCCTTGCTAGCGCATGAGCCGCCTCATTTTCTTGTCTCCTAACAAACTCAATTCTAGAGTTTCTAAAATGAGAATGAAAAATAGCTCGACAATTAGAAACAATAGCACCTAATTCAGTCTTGTTTTCCTTGATGAAGTGAAAATGATCCACAACACCCTTCGAATCTAATTCAAAATCCCCTTATGTAAGTTGAAGATCGTGGACCCACTTTAAAGCACTTAATAACGTGAGTGCTTCTCCTTCAGTTACTGAGCAGATGAGTGTGACCATTCTGTTTTAGCTAGGACAAAATGTCCTCCATCATCTCTAATACAAATACTAATGCCAACACGATCGGAGATATTAGAGAAAGAGACACCTACATTACATTTATACCTTCCATCGTTGAATTTGAGCCAAATAATGGGGGAGTTAATTATATTATCTGACATTTGCCGTTGTTGTAGATTTTGTGCCAACTTCCACTCCTCTAGTAGTCGCATATTGTAGTTGATGACTTGCATTGGGTTTTCAATGATATTGTGCCATAAGCGATTGTTTTGTTGTTGCCATAGACTCCACACGGTCATTGCCATCCAGGCCACTTGGGTATGACCGAGTCTTTGCAAAAGAGTAAAAATCAAAATTGCGGCGAAGTTCGCTCTAATTGTGGTTGCTTGCACCATATCTCTAAAATTGCATTGGTGCCAACAATTCCTACCATTACTGCATAAAAAGGAGACATGCAAACTATTTTCCACACCATCATCACACATAGCACAATGATCAGAATAAATGACACCCTTATCGTGTAGTCTTGAACGCGTAAGAAGACAGTTCTGACAAATTCTCCACAAAAGATTTTTAACCTTTTGTGGTACCTTTAACTTCTAGATTATATTCCAATTGTCATCCATTTTGAAAATTGAAATATCAATGAAGTCATTTAGACAAAACCGATAGGCACTTCAGACAGTATACATACCACTAGAATCGATTTTCCAAACCCTAGTATTCTCTCTCAGTGAGTCAAGAAGAGGTGTTTTGAGAATCTTTTGAACGGTGCTAGGATCAAACATTGTTGTAACAAGGGAACTATTCCATTCTTTTTGCCAAGGCATAAGAAAACTATCAACACAAGCATTTGCGTGTTGATCAAGCACTCGTGATGGTTTAACAAGGTTAGACCCATCACTTAACCAATTGTTATTCCACAAAGAGATACTGGACATGTTTCCAATACTCCAACGAGATCCCTCATGCAGAAGCGGTTTCGCACTCCAAATGCTCCTCCAACCATAGCTTGGATTATGACCAAGGTTAGTAGAAAAAAGTTCACTCTGGAAAAATATTTAGCTTTGAAAAGACGAGTGACATGGTTTTCTGGGTTAGATAATGATTGTCATCCTTGTTTACCAAACATGGATAGATTTAAAGCATTAATGTTTATAACGTTTGTGTATTGCGAGCTTGTCCCACTTGAGCCAATTGATGCCTCTAGTTTGTCCTTCATTTTTGCCCTACCAAAATGAGTTCATCACTTTTTTTCAATCTCTTCTCCTAGAGCAGGGGGTAGCAGAAATATGCTCATTACATAGGATGGAATAGCTTGGAGAACAGATTTAATTAGGACTTGTCAGCCCGCACCGGAAGAGACTTTAATTGCTCCATGAATTGATCTTCCGCCATATTTTGTCCTTAATAAATCTGAAAGTACTTTTTTTTTTACTTCTATCAATTATTGAAGGTAGTCTTAGGTATTTTCCAGTTCCTAATACCGATCGCACACCTAGAAGGCCTGCAATCCTTCCCTTCAAGTCTTCATTCATATTTTTACTACAAAACACTTCAGATTTTTAGCAAATTTATAGCTTGACCTGATGTAGCTTTGTAAAAAATACAATATATTTTTCATAGTCTATGCTTCTCTAATAGAGGCTATAAAGAATAAAAAACACTCATCTGCAAATAGAATGTATGAAATAATTGGGGCGTTTTGACACATTTTTGCTCCATGGAGGTCACCGCGACTTTCTGCATTTTTTATTAACGCCAAGAACCCTTCCACACATAAGATGAATAGATACGGCAACAATATATCACCTTATCGTAGACCTTCCTAGGAGAATAGGACCAACACAATCATTATTCACTATGACATTGTACGCTATTAAATCGACACAAAGCATAATCCAATTCACCCATTGATCTGCAAAACCCAAAGTAGTAAACATCTCTTGAAGGTAACCCAACCAATGCGATCATAAGCTTTGTTGAAATCTAGTTTCAATGTGACGTCACCAACTCTACCACGGGTCTTACTTTTCATGTAATGAACAATTTCAAGGGCTTCCATTGCATTTTCAAGGATGGAGCTATTAGGTACTAAAGTTGATTAGTTATCAGATACACATTTATGTAGAACATGTTTTAATCTGTTTGCAAGAATTTTTGCCACAATCTTATAAATCACATTACAAAGAGCTATAGGTCGCCAATATGTCATGGTCTTCTGTTCGTCACCTTTTGGGATTAGAGTTATATTGGTTACATTTAGTGTACTAGGAAATACCCCAGTCAGGAGCCAGTCACAACATTGTTGAAAAATCTCACTGCCACATAGAGACCAGAAATGATGATAAAATCTTGGGTTCAAACCATTAGGCCCCAGACACTGATCTGCCTCCATAGAAAAAACAGCTTCTTTGAATTCTTCTATTAGAAAGGAAGCAAACAACTTATCATTATCTTTCAGATCAATAACACGTGAAAGGGCATTCAAAACAGGAGCATGAACATTGTGTGTTCTGATAAAGAGTGGTAAAATAGTCTATAGCAACATGACATAAGTCACTATGTTCTGTGAGCCGGTTCCCATTATCATCCTCGAGAAAGAGAATTTGATTTACCTTGCGCCTAGATGTGGCATCCGCATGAAAAAATCTAGTGTTCAAGTCCACTTCCTTCAACCAAAAATGTTAAGCTCGTTGTCACCAAAAAAATGTCTTCTTTGACTAGCAGTACAGTCATTTGCTTCCGCAAATAAGTGAACCTTTCCACATTTGCGTCACTGCCCAACTCACGCTCTCTTTCCAATGCTTTCTTACATTGTGTGATTTCTTGGCGAAGTTTAAGACAATTGATTCTACCCCAAGCCGCCATATCATGTGCACAAATTTCTAGTTTAGCAAGAAGATCCGGATGGTAGTTAGAAAGCCACCGTGGTCGAACAAAATCATCAAATTCAGGTTCCAGTAACCATGCATTTTTGAACTTGAGAGTACGAGAATTAGATCGAATTTGTCTTCTTCCCCCCTACATTGCAGTAAAAGAGGTTAATGATCTGAAACTGGAGCTACTAGATTGACAAGGTTTGCATTGGGAAAAGTTAGATGCCATAGAGAATTAGCCAAAGCACAATCCAATCGTTCTTCCACAGCTCGTTCAGTTCCCAGAATCTTAAACCAGGTAAATGGATAGCCATCCATATGCACATCAGTCAACTCAGAGTCAGACACTGCTTGTCGAAATCCATTTATTAGCCATTGTTCTCGATTCACTCTGCCCTTCTTCTCATTTGAAGACAAGATGTCATTAAAATCCCCAATTATGCACCAAGGTAAATTAGAAACATGTGCAAGGTTACGTAGCATGTTCCAAGCATCTCTCCGACGACGACTCTTAGGATAGTTGTAATACCCCGTTAACCGCCATCGCCCAACACTATTTTCCTCCGCCTCAACATCAATATGATTGGTTAAAAAACCAATAATAACACAAGGAAAAAATGAGTGACAAAGCATGGCTATGCCTCCCCCTCGACCTTCTCTACTAGTAGAAAAACAGAAATCATAACCAAGAAAAACTCTCAATTCTTCAATTTTATTCAAGTTCACCAAAGTCTTATACAAAAAGATAATGTCCGAATTATAATTCCGAACAAGGAATTTTAAATTTGGAACTGTTCTCAAGTTACCCAGACCTCGATAGTTCCAACTAATAATACTCATTTCTCTTGGCAGGCCTGCTTAACGGTGCCTACCATTATAGCATATTTTTGGAAAAGAGGATTCGAATACATAGGAATTTCATGGTTAGCCTCATGTTCCATGTTACTCAAGTTGTATATGTTGTAAGTTGTTTTTTGTGTAGGAATTGGGTGAGTATTCCTTTCCACGATTGGGTTTATATAGAGATACCAACTAGCCTACCAAATCTTCTAGAATCGTTGCCAATCAGATTGCATGAAATCTGGAATATCCCATTATATTATGTGTATCAGATAGAATCCTTCAAATTTAAAGAGTAACAGAGTCAAATCTGCTATGTCAGACCAACAAATCCAAGTAACAGCTGTTAAGACAAAATCTCAATTTAATGTTTTGGTGAAAACAAACAAAAAGTTAATTAAGAATGTTAATTATGATTCTAAATGTTATGTTAGTTTAACTTGTGCTTTTGAGTGAATTTAATTAAGAATAGAATCAAGCAAAGCAAAGAAAACAGCAACAAGAACATTAAAACAGAGAAAGATCTCCAGCTTCAAAAAAGTTCATCACAACATGTTGATCAAACTTTTTCTACCTCTTTAACAAAGAGTCTGCCCTGGAAATTTGTTCATATCTAATCAGTACATGGCAAGGAACAAGTAGGAATCATCCAGACTCAAAAAGGCTATTTGGTCTCAAAGATCAAAGGACTCAAAGACAGACAAAAATCATGACAGTCTGCAAACTCCAAAAATCAAATGTCAAGAAAGTCCGATCAATCTGGGCATATGACAAGACAATAACAAAGGAAATCCAGAACGTTTAAAACGGGAACTCCAGAATGATTATTGAAGCTCAAGAAAGTTCAAGCTGATAAACCAAGAACGTTAATCAGTCTCCGTTTTTCTGCACAGAGACAGCAGCTCTGTTTCTTCTTGTTTTGATCTGCAATTCTTCTTAAACCTTCTCTAGCTACACTCAAGAGTCAAGGCAGATAATGTACCATCCAAGATCAATGAAGAAACGTCAAAGAAAGGACAGAGATGCTTTAAATGCTAAACCATTTAAAGTCAAAAAGCTATTTCAAAGAAGGATTATTTTTATTCTAAAAATAATGTTT
>NC_021166.2:49074403-49076049 GCF_000331145.2 Cicer arietinum
ATTCAAGTACATCTACAGCCTATAAATAGAAGGCCATTATCCCAGTTCTCAGGAAGAAATTCAACTGCTAAGTAATCAATAATATACAATCACACTTAAGCTTGAAATTCTACAAAAACAGAGGCAACATCATTTTCTGCAATTCGCGAAACAGCCACTGCTGCACATTCACATATCAGCTGCGAAATTGTCATTAGATACTCTGTAAAGAATCTATTCTCAAACAAGAGTTGAGCAATATCAGATTCTGTCAAATTCAATCATTTGTAAAAACTCAAACTATAAGAGTTTCTTTATAGTTTGTTTAAGATTGCTTCCTATCAAGGTTAGATAGGTGTTGTAATTGCTTTCTGGGTGGAAAGTAATTAAGGTGGAAATAGATTAAGGTTGATCTATTCTAGGTGTTGTAAGATTAAGAAGGCTCTTCGTTTTAAACACTTAGTGGAAAATCTCACAGTGTGAGGACTGGACGTAACCCACGTTGGATGAACCAGGATAAATCTTTGTGTGGTATTCTCTTTCCTATCTCTTTCTTTATTATACTGCATTGATCAATTAAGATAAAATAGAAACTGATTTTCTGCTAATCTAAGAACGTTCTCAGTTTTATAACATAAACCAAGAACGTTCTCCGTTTTCTCTTTTCATAACCAAGATCATTCTTGAGTTATTTTCTTAAGTTTTAACAGGAATTTTTAAAAGGCACATTTACAATTCAAACCCTCCTTTCTTGTAAATCGGCATTGTTACTTCAACAGCTACTATTTCATTTAACCACGCATGTAAAAACCAGTGATGCATAGCCAGCTCAAGCAATAACAATCACGTTGTTTCCCACATACGTATGAATTAGCGAGATACCCTCTACCAAACTCAAGGAGGATCTGAAGCAGTTATACAAAACACAATCAGCCAATTCTAATGATTCTTACAGACAACCATAACCAGAGCCAACCTCATTGAATTCAGGCAACATTATAAGACAAAAGTAGAAAGAAAGAAAGAAAGAAAGAAAGAAACCGTAAGCCCCAAATCAAAAATTCAAGAGATGCAGATTAAGGTCTAATCACATCAAATACCAAAACACTCACCAAGGAAATTGGTTGTTCAAAATCCTTAGGAGAGAAGTTGAGAAAAATCTGATAAATCCCCCAAAATTAAGACATAGATCTCCGCCCAAGATCGCAGTAATCACAAGATCTGATCGCCAATTGCTGTTACATTTTGTTGTACTCGCTGTTACACCTCGTTGTAGTCACCGTTACACCTCACAGTAATCGCCGTAAACCATTACTTGTCTAATCGCCGTAGTACCCGTTACCACAAATTGGCCGTTATAAATAATCACAATGTTTGTTTGAACACATATCGGTTGTTAACTTTATTTCTCTCTTCTCATACTTTTTTTTACTCCTTTCTTTATTTCTCCTTACAACCAAACACACTCTAAATGAGAATACTAAGTGTCACCTTCTTCTAAAGTATCATAAAATAGAAAGGAAAAACCAAAATTTTAGAATGAGAAAAAGTAGAACGGTAATAAAAACCCAGATTATTATTATTATTATTATTATTATTATTATTATTATTATTATTATTATTATTATTATTATTATTATTATTATTATTATTATTATTATTATTAT
>NC_021166.2:49076362-49106151 GCF_000331145.2 Cicer arietinum
ATCTTTTGTCTTTCTCTTGTTTTAATAAAAACTGATTATTTTTAATAATATATTTTAGTATACTACAATACTTATCGTTTTTACAAGAAAAATTTAAATGTATTTAGACTACTAGCATGCTAAATCGTCAGTAGGTTTTTTGTATTTTTATTTTTCCATGCATAACTTAGCGCACTGAAAGAACAATACTAGGCTACTAACAGATCTGATATTACTATGCATGTTCAATCAGGCGGGTTCGAATACTGATGGGTCATGAATATGAGTCAATAACTGTCCATTTTAATCTACATGAAATTGGTTCTGGTCACTCGCTCACCGTGGGACCGAGTCGACCACCCATTTGTAGTTTGTTTGATGCGGGTTGCTCGGTTTCTGAGCGGTTCGATGGTTTTTGTCCACCCCTAGTATTTGGAGTTTTTTTCTGCTAGATGTGGTTCAAGCGAGGAAGGTAATGACCACATTTTCAATGATTGCATTTGGTCAAAATAGATCTGATTTCAACCTCCCTCCTTTAGGTGTTTGTTTCAAATGATAACAATATTATTTTATTCATTGACTTAAAAATGTGATCAATCATAGTTCACGTGAAGAAACAAGTTTTGTTTTATCATCATGTTATAGTATGTCCACGTGAAGAAATAAGTTTTGTTTTATCATCATGTTATAGTATTTGCTATGCTAGAAACAAAATTAGCTAGGTTTGAGGGAAAAATACTTTCATATTTGAAACCATTAGGAATGGCATTGTGGACCATAGTATCTAGGTTATAAATTTTCAGACTCAAGTTTCTATTTCATCATCAGTTGGATCTCCTTTACTAGCTGTTTTATAAAGTTAATGTGGATGCAGTTGAACCAGTGAATAATAAATTAGATGTTGGAATAGTTATTTTAATGCTAATGGCTTTGGTGATGGTTATAGCCACTTGGTATTTTGAGACACTTCTAGATTTTGATATTGTAAAAGCACTATGTTTGAAATTAGTCATTTAGTTTATTCTCGACATTGGATTTAGGCATGTTGTTTTTGAAGGGACTCTTTTAATGCAGTCTGAGGAATGCATGCAAAATTCAAATATTTATCCTATTTTGGTTTGATGATTGTTGATTGTCAAAAAAATTATAATAATTCTTTCATTTCTTTTTCTTTAAGATAGCTTAATCAACAACTAATTTTGTTGTTCATCATTTAACTCGTTTTGCTTTAGAATCAATATAGCATCCGATGTGAAGATTGTCCTCTCTATATTGTCTCTTTTATTTCAACTAGTTTAGCTACTTCATGACATTCATGTAAAAAAATCATTTTTTAAACTACCATTAAAAGGTAATATGAAAAAATTTCCTTCCAATTAAATTTTAATATTTCAGCTTATATTTTAGGCCGAGTTCACGTCACCTAATTATAGTATTGTTTTATTTGAAACTCCAAAATCAAGCGAATGATTTATTTGTAATTAAGATTAATTAATATGTGACCATTGACTACAAGCAAGCGGCACCAGCCCCAACTACAGTGACAAGTGACCTACATTTTCTCAATTTTCCTCATTTGAAGTTCTGCATTGCCCACATATATTATAGATTTTTTTTTTACGGAATATATATTATATAGTTGATGATCAAAAGTGGCACTTAACGTTTGTTTTAATTTTTTTGTCAAAAAATTAAATTAAAGCCAAAAATAATTATTAAACACTATGCTTGCACAAAATATACCAAAAAAGTCATCACAAAACTACAATTTCAAATAGAATTCTTGAAGCCAACCACCACAATTACGCCCCTAGAGCACCTCCACTACGGGTTGTGTAATATGTTTCTTATATTAATATATTAATGACCGTTATAAAGTATACAATTAGATTTAAATAGATAAATAGATAAATTATTAAATTATTGTTTATTTTGTTTTGTCATTGGAGAAGGATGACGTGACAATTAATGTTGTTTAAAATTATGTAATGTTGTTTCAAAAGATAATGGAAAGACAGAATTGCTTATCAATAAACAATGAAAAAATGTTTTAATAAATTTTAAAGTGTCATGATAATACGTGGCCTAATTTCATTTGTTGGGTAGGACAATTATTAAGGAAATAAAAAAAAATTAAATGAAGATTTTTATTTTTTATAATTTTAAAGTTTGAATTGCATAATTTTTAAGACTTTTTGTAATTGTATTCTTAACAATTTCTTTAAAGGCATTCGTTTGCATTTTTTTATTTCAAATATGGGAACAAATTTAATATTCTAATTTAAAATAAAATGGAGTGCGAAAATTAAAGGACAATTGAATTTTGTCATATTTGTCGTTTTGTGTCATTACCAATGGATGTTGTGAAAATTAAATGACACTTGAATTTTACCATATTTGTAAGCATGTTGTCGTTGTGCAACTAACGTGGAAATTATGAGTTTGTTCGTAGATTCATCATTTTTTGTTTTAACAATTTTGAATTTGTATTGTATCGATGTATTTTGCCGATTTGAATTAATAAATATCGTCTTTTATAGGTTAAAAAAATGTGTGACATGTGAGGTCATTTAAATGGATTCGTTTAAAGGATTTTTTATGAATTCATTTTTCTATTACGAAAGAGACTAGAATTATTAACTGGAAATAGGCAGGGAACTTAATCTCATACAATCAATTTGTAACAAGGTATGAAAAACGGTGAAATTTCATCAATAAACGATAAGAGCGACATGCATGCCTTCTTTAACAAGAAAATCTGCACTAAGGTTGGTTTCACAAAAAATATGGCAAAGAGTGGTACGAAGGAAGATGGATAAGAGCTTCAACCTCTTTAACGATAGGTTGGAGACCTAAAGGGGTAAGAGATACTCATTTTACCATATTGATCAGGGGCTTCGAGTCACATTCAAAGAACACCTTCTTAAGATTCACATCTTGAACAACCCTAATACTATGAAGTAGAGCTCATGTCTCAGCAATAAGAATACTTTCAGGACCAATATTTCCATGGAACCCTGTAAGGAGGTTCCCTTTGTTATCACGAAAAATACCCTCATAGGAAGAATTTCCTGTAAGATGTTGAAACGTTGTGTCCACATTCACTTTGACAACATCGGAATGAGGGTGTTTCCATTTGACATGTTTTTTCCTGTGCTCCCAAAAACTATGGGGCTTTAAAGTCTCTTTAATCACAAGATGGATATGGTTTTTCACTTTGCCCCAAAAATCAGCATATAATTCAAACTAATTAGAAAAAACAAACTCGTTCCGATTTTTCCAAAGTAGCCAAATAATGATTCTGATGCAAATGTGCCAAGACCAAGAAACACAATCAATGTAATTTTTTGTTATATTCCATGTCAACCAATTATGGGTGCCAAGAACTTTACAGTAAGAACTTTACCGAGGGCCACTTTCCAAATAAAAGATTGGATATTATTTGGACCTTTCCAATCCCAAGCTTTAAGAAACAAATGGTCATTATCATCATTTGTATCCTGCCCTATGACGCATCAATAATTCATATGCAGTCTTAATAGAGAATTGGCCATCTAGCGCAGGGGTCCAATTAGGTCTGGGAAAACGTCATAGATGATACCACCTCCCAAAATCCATTTGTCCTTCAAAAAATGGATGTCATGACCATTTTGCACCGTCCAAGATATATTACACTCAATATCCGGTCACACTTGATATATAGCACGCCAAATGTAAGATGTGTTATTTCAAGCAGGCATCTTGAGAATTTCTTGAACACTGCAACTATAGCTAGCTCTAATCAATCAAACCCAAAGCTTGCCAGGGCAGGCAACGAGTTTCCATGCAAGCTTTAACATATACACCTAGTTAATGACTTTCATGCTTCTAAACCCAATGCCACCTTCTTTCTTAGGAGTACAAATTGTATCCCAAAATATGAAATGACACTTGTGTTGTTCGTCAGTACTACCCTACATAAAGTTTTGGCATATTTGATCAAAAATAAAAAATTGGGATAGCTGAAGTTTGCATAGTACACCCAGGGTTGCAAGAGAGAGAATACTGAGCTAGTGTTACTCTTCCTACAAAAGACAAGTTATTAGCTTTAAGACTAGAAAGTTTCTTTCGCATACGATCCAAAATAAAGGAGTAAGTGTCCTTAGAAATTATTCGATGAAAAAGAGAAACTCCAAGATAGCGACCAAGATCTTGAGTGACATATATCTCCAACACATAATTGATGGCATCAACATTACTTTCTCCAAAATTCTTATAGAAGAATACTTTGGATTTATGTAGATTGATTCTTTCGTCAGATTTTGTACAAAATTCTTGCAGTGTATCACGAAATAAACAAGCTTGATCTACAAAGGCCTCGTCCAACAACACAATATTATCTACAAAATAAACATAAGAGATTTTTGGACCACTCCCTCGCCCAATGCTAAGAGATTTTCAAATGTTATTGTTTACTAAATTAGTAATTTGATGTCCCAACCTATCCGACGCAAGCATAAAAAGGTATGGTGATATGAGATCTCCTTGTCTAAGTCCTCTAGACGAAGCAAATGAATCAGTTTAGTGGTCATTCCAATTTTAAAGCATAGAGCATGAAGAGATACAATTTTCAATCAAAATTCTAAGTAAAGGAGGAATATCGAGGATACAAGGGTATTTGAAATGATATTTCATTTCAGTCTATCATAAGCTTTATCCAGATCGAGCGTGAAGATCATGTACCCCACTTTCTCTTTCATGTTATTCACATAGTGGATACATTCTTGAAGAACCAAAATATTATCCATTGTAGATCTTACAAGGATAAAAGTGCTTTGAGTATGGTCCATAACATGAGGAAGAATGATTCTCATTCTTTGTGAAATCACCTTATAATAACCTTAAAAACGACATTGCACATAGCAATCGGCCTAAATTGAGGTAGTGTGAATGGATAATTACATTTGGAGATAAGAGTGAAGAGTTTTTGGTTGACATTCCCAAATTAGAAGGATCTTCAAAACAATCTAACACAATCTTATGAATAGATTCGCCAACTAACTCATATTGACTTTTAAAGAAAAAATTGATGAAATCTATCAAGATCAAAGGATTTAAAACTCTTCATGCTAACAACATCAATGTTCTATCAACGTTTTAAAGAATTAAATATTTAAATAAATTAATCAAGTATTGTTAAAATATGATAGGACACGTAGAGACCACTCTTCTGTCAAAGACCACACGCAAAGCCACTAGCCAAATCAAAGCACTCTCGGTTGAATATTTTATTGTATTTCAAAAGTTTATTTTAATTAAATTAAATTAAATTGATTTAATTCTTTTTGAAACCAAAGCTTTCATTTTAATGGGATATTAAATGTGTATATACTATATACTCGTTGGGATCTTTTTGTTTTCAAACGATAGATTTCTCAAAGTTTATCATTTCATATACACATACTTAACATCTTGGCAAGATATAAGAAAATGAATTTAGATTTACTTTTTGCCTTCCTAAATTTGTTTTTTTCTTATTTAAAATCAAAGCTTTATTTTTCTTTTCTTACTTTAGAAGTTAACAATGATTTTATATTCTCTTAGTTCTATTTTCAGAGTTCTTCTTAGAATAGTTTATTGAATGAGATTTTCATTTTAGACAAATAAATCTTTGAGAAGTTTAATTCAATCAATTAAAACCTCCAATGACTTATCCTTCTAACCAATAATCTTGTCATTGACTTCCAAAATAATATTTGTATTAACTGTAAATTATATTTAATAATAAGATAAAATTATATTTGTTGTGAATTAATCGAACCAAGGGTAAGATATAGGAGAGTAGAGATGAATGAGAGAGAAAAGAGAAGAAGATATAGTGAATAATAGTATTCTCTTATTGTATAGTTTCTATTACAATGTTAGTCTTGTTTGTAGAGTTCAAATAACTGGGCATTCACTAATGGGTCTGGTGTGCCTATTATTCATAACATTTTTCCTTGAATGTTCATCGATGATATACCTAATTAAACCTTAGTAGAAGAAAAAAAAATACTAGTGAAGGAAAAAATGTACAACATCATTCATCTGAAAACTACCTCATTAAAAATCTAACCAAAAAAACTCAATGAAAGACAAAATCGTGGTGAAATAAAAAAGAATGCATAATATATTTACCCATCCTCCCATGTAGACATTGATGTTTGAGATAATCACTAGTAGAAAATTGAGTTTTTATTACAACATATTTAAGTTGTTTACGTGCCACCAGACTTAACAAATGAGATAGAGATATATTTAAGTCGATTGCCCCGTATAAACGAGTTAACAAAATGAGGCGGTGAAAATTTTGTAAATATGTAAATGACGTTTAACACGGTTATATTGGCAACCGATCAATAGAGATAGTAAAAATAAAAATAAAAAATTGATATATCTCATCTTCTTTCGTGTTTAAGTCGGTTACTTATGTAAACGACTTAATAAAACGAGGCAGTGGTAATTTGTTTAACGTGATTTTATTGATAATTGACTTAAGACAGACTAAAAAAATATAAAAGATATCGTGTACTCAACATTTTATCTTTCCACTCACATAAGTTGCGCTCTAAACCTCCACCTTCTATTCCAAACCTCTATATCGTGAAGCAGTTACAACCTGGATTCTGACTTGATGCCCTTCTTCTAACGTCAACTTCACAACTCGTTGTCGTTTTATCGTCACCACTTCATCAATTCATTAAGACATGTTTGATTCTCAAGTTAAATTGCATATTTTACATCTTTCATTTTTTATAATGTGTGTGTACATAATACGGAGCAAAACAATAGTATTTTATGTAGAAAGACAAACAGACAGACAAATAAGGTGTAAACTTTACAAATGTAGTATTTTATGTATTACATGTACATCTTGCTATTAAAACATAACAAAACAATTAAAAAATATAAAATGTTACTGAATATCATTTATCTCCATGATTGCACATATCTCAAAGAGCAGAGATGTATGATTTAAGGTTTAAGAGATTAAATGAACTATTATTCCTGAAGTAATAGCTCTTGTAATGAGATTAAAGGAAACGTTATTCCTGAAGTAATCGCTCTTATAATCGATGAACAGATAAATTAATTAATTTGGAAATACATAGAAGAAATGGATTAAACTAATACATTTGAAAAGTGTCTTGTTAAAACTATTTCAATTGGAAGTGTCTCATTTGAAATATTTCAATTATTCAATAAAATTAATTAATTTTGAAATACATAGAATAAATGGATTAAACTAATATGTCATGTTTTAACTATTTTAATTGGAAGTAATAGCTCTTATAATTGGTAATAGCTCTTATAATTGATGCACATGTAAATTAATTAATTTTGAAATGCATAGAAGAAATGGATTAAACTAATACATTTGAAAAGCGTAGTGTTTAAACTATTTCAATTGGAAGTGTCCCATTTAAAATAATTCAATTATTCACAAAATAATAACAATAAGGAAGAAAACAATAGTATACTATTAGATTATTCTTAACTATTATGAATACAACACTTTAGGACAATAAATAAAAAGTAAATTATACATTTCCTGAACAATAAAATTGTTTTAGTTTTAATCTTTTACCATAGTCTTTACGGTTATTTTTTTTTAACAGAAGTAGTTATGGATCGTAGTTGGACGAATGTTAATCGTTTAAGTGAAGTTTAGCAGAAAGGTGTGGAATAATTTTTAGAAATTGCTTTAAAAAAACTTCCTAAAAATGAAGAAAAAAAAAATTATTGTTCTTGTGTTAAATGTTTAAATGAAAATCGGTTACAGTTTGAAGAAATAAGAAATCCTCTTATTTGTTATGGGATATGCCGAACTTATACAAAATGGATATGACACGGTGATTCGTTAAACATGACAAATGTATCATAAATAGAAGAAGTTCGTGAAGATATGGACAATCGGCTTGAGGACATGATTCTTGATATTGGACAATAGTCTTTTCATAAGTATTGTAATGTGTTTCATAACACAAGTTGTTATTGATTGTATTTTTTTTATGTCCGTATAATAAAAATTAGGATTCAATCGATATTAATTGTGTGTTTTTTTTTTTTAGATATTTGACGACTCGAGATCATTTTATCTGAATCAATTTAAAGAAGTTCAAGAATGTTGTGTGGATTTTATTTTAGAATTAATTGAAGAAAATGATGGTGTTTGAATATATGTCTATTGAATATTGTTAAATATAATTTTGTAATTTTGTTAATGCATGTCTAAATCATTTTTCATCTTGTCAAGAGTAGTCAGAAATTGCGAGACATCTTCTTTGTACTCTATATTTTGTATGAACTTTTGATATAATGTATATTTTGGTTATTAGATGGTTATATAAAATTGTGGTTGAAAGTACAAAATTTTGATTTGAAATTTAATACGAAATATTATATGTATGTATGTATAAAGCAGAAGCATAAAAAAAAAAGAAATTTATTAAAAATAATAATTATTTTAACTCTATTTGTTGAGTCAGTTGATCAAACGAATCGATTTAAAAAGATAATTTGTTGAACTGAATTTATGATGTTTAAGTCGGTTAAGCTGAACCGACTTAATAGGACGAAACTTTGTTAAGTCGGTTCATGAAACGACTTAAAAAACAACATGTTTATTAAGTCGTTTGTTGTTAACTTAGATACAAAACTAACTTAAAATGTACATTTTAACTTACTTAAAAAGTTAAAATTCTACTAGTGGATGAAAATCTTTATTTTTCTAAAGTTGTTGAAAAACTTTCCTTGACGATAAATTTGTAACGATGTATCAAATATTTTCACATAAATGACTTTGTTGATATATGTATCAAAACTTAGTAGAAGATCACAAACGATTACATATTTTGCTGAAATATGTGTTGTTCTATCTTATTTAATGTGTCATTGTCTCAACTCAACAATGCTTGCAATATTATTGTCATAAAGAACTCATGTAGTTATATTTATGAAATGCAAACCATTAGTCTCTTGAAAGTGTTGAATCATATGTCTCAATCAAATCACATTTTCGACTTGTCTCATGTTGTTCTAAAAAAATTTCATTATTTGATGATATTGTTGTTGTGGTTTGTTTCACATATCTCCATGAAATACTTGTACTTCGTGATGTAAACAAATAACTTTTTTTTTATTTATTTTGATTAAGTCATCTCATCAATAGTTTGAATTGTATGTCTCATGGAAATTAAATACTTTAAAGAGTTTTGTATAATCTTCACTATAAAATGAGTCATACAAATACATTGTAACTCACTTTTATATAAATTGAGTCTTTCATGACTACTAACTTTAATCAAGTATGAAAATATTCTTAAATTATCTTTATGTGAATATGTATTTCTTTATTCTCGTGTTCTTATCGTGCGAAAATTCAACCATAGCTAATTAGCTTCACATCTTCATATGTGCATACTACAAATCCAAAAGCTTTCTGCTTTATGCAGTGAGCTTAATTTAAGTTCAATTGCTTCTTTCAATTTTTAAAGCATTTATTTTCTTATAATATAGTCGACTTTTAGTTCATGATCCTCATTATCATTGATCACATATAATGTTATATTATATGCAAAAATTGTCAATGTTTACTTCCTTTTAGTTCTATCATATTCGATTCATGACATAATTTATTGAGATATTTTTATTTTCACAAGTTTCAAGTACCTAATCAGTTTTTCTAGAACTGAAAATCAATTATGTCAAACTTACTCTTTTGAAATTTTCATACCATTACTTAGACCATCTTTTTTGTGTGTGTGTTTTTTTTTTTTTAGGATTTTTATCTTTGGAAGCGACTGGTCTCCCACGCTTCAAGCGCGACTGAGACTCATTTGCAATATTATATTGTCAAGCACAGACATTTATTTTGATAGGAGTATTAACATATGTTGCTTAACTTTGCAAATGAATTATGCTTTGAACTTCTGGTTCACATTATTTTATACGAGAATCAATAAAAGATAATAATCTATTTCAAGTAATTTATATGAATTTGTTATTCACATTTTCAGCTACTTATTATCTCCTCCTAGTTTTTAAAAAATTAATTCATCGATTGATAATCAGCTTAATAGACTATAAACAAGTCTCCAATTATTTGCTCACGATACTTTATAATAGATGCAGATACATATCAAATTATATTTTCCCAATATTCTTTTAGGATTCATCTTAGTGTATTACATTGGAGCAATTGGAATATACACAACACATCCAAAAAATTCACTAAGGGGATGACTTACATATAGTAACTTATTGCCTTGAAGCAAATAAATATCCCAACATACATGATTGCATATTCCCAAAATATAACTTAGAAGTTATGATCTCATAAATATCAGTCATACAATTAACTTTAGACGTCTAAAGAATTGATCTTCAAGTCCATTTTTGTTGTATGAACATATGCCAAAAGATGTTCAATATCAATTTCAATTGACATATGATACTTATTAAATTATTTCTATAAAAATTTGAAAATGAGCTATTAGTCAAATTAGTTGAGAAAACAATCTCACAAATGATTCAAATGAGCTATTAGTCATGAATGAGTCCTGGATGTCAAGCATATCTGCAAAAAATGATTCAAGTTTTGGCTTTAGGTACCCAATTTAAATTGGGTCCTGGAGGATTAGTTTCAAATACTTATGTCTTAACTTTCCAAATCTGTTTCCATCCTCTGTTGGCCAGTTTTTTCAGTTTACAATTAAAAACCTTATGACCCTTTTTACAGCAAAAGTGGCATACAACAGCAGAGGATGAATTCTGATTTGGTTTAGTGAAGATATCATGCATATGCTTAGATCTAACAAACTTCTGATTCTTTTTAACATTCATGTTTTGTCTATAGCCAAGTCCAGATTTAACATTTAGATTTCTTTGCTTTCCAAGAAGCATATCTAAATTGTTTTTACCACTATTGAACTTATCTAAATCACATTTCAGTGCATAAGTTTCCTTTTTCAGATTTTCATTTGTGTCTTTAAGAGACTCATGTTTCAAATTAATCTCATCATACATCATGCACTTTTCTTCTAACAGTTTCTTAGTACTAATTAACTGTTTGATTACATTAACATATTCATCATGCAACTCATTGAATGCGTCATGTAATTCATCATAAAAAGGATTGGATTTAGAACTTACCTCACTATCAGAATCTGATTTTGTGTTGGCCATAAGACAAAGATTAGCTTCTTCATCTTCTGAAGATGCAGACGACTCTTCATCATTATCGTTCCAGGCAATGTAGGCTTTTCTGGTCTTAGGAGGTGGTTGGTTGCCTTTAAGCTTTGAAGTCTTATTTCTGTTTTGCAATTGGAAGCACTCAGATTTTATGTGTCCTGTCTTCTCACACTCAAAGCAAGTTATCTTGCTGTCATGAGTTTTTGAGCTTGAGGGCTTTCTTGGTTTGCTATCTTTCTTTTTCAAATTTTTTTTGAATTTTCTGACCAGTAGTCCAAGTTTTGAATCTTCATCAGTTTCACTGTTTGAATCTTCAGTGCAGATCTCTTGTTCAGACTTTGTTTGATGTGCTTGGACTTTAAGAGACAACCCTTTTCTTTTTCTGTCAGTTTGTTCAGCTTCACTCAGTCTGTGCAGTTCCATCTCATGCTCTCTTAATTTTCCAAATAGTGTGGCAATTGACATGCTACCAAGGTCTTTTGATTCTGCTATGGCAGTGATTTTTGGCTGCCACTCTCTGGTCAAACATCTCATAACCTTGTTGATTTGTTGCTCATTGTCAATCACCTTACCAAGAACATTTAGATTATTGACAATGTGAGTAAATCTTGTCTGCATATCATTGACAGATTCCTCTTTCTTCATGTTGAACAGCTCATACTCATGCATTAATGTGTTGATTCGGGCTCTTTTTACATCTGTTGTTCCTTCATGCGTTTGTTGCAAAGTGTCCCACATCTCTTTGGCAGTTTTGCAGTTAGACACCCTAAAGAATTCGTCAGCGCTTAAAGCAGAGGTAATAATGTTTTTAGCCTTAGCATTGTATCCAACCTTTTTCTTGTCATCCTCATACCAATCTGATCTGGGTTTAGGAATTGCTGAATCACCTGTGCCAGCTATGGTTGGTACAAAAGGACCATCTATTACAGCTTCAAGAACGTCAAGGCTACATGCTTCAAGAAAGATCAACATCCTCTCTTTCCAATACATGTATGTTGCTCCATTGAATGCAGGAGGTCTTGTCAAGGACACCCCTTCTCCCAAAAAATCTGCAGGGGACATTTTATCTTTTATGACAGTTAGTCTACAAAAAGAACAGGCTTTTGATGCCAATTGTTAGGAATAATGGCCTCTTTTAGTTAAAGATATGAAAGTTATTAAACAAATTATCAAAGATCGGTAGCGGAATATATTTAGGAGCAAAGATTATCAATATGTGAGAACAAAAACAATGCTTAATTCAGAATGTTAATCAAGACATAAAATCATTAACTCATACATTCAAGAATACGCATTTATGCAATATCAAAATAAAGAGTAGGGATAAGAAACAAGTGCACCAAGATTTATACTAGTTTAGCTATCAGTTTGATATCCTACATCCAGTCCTGAAGTCCAACAAGATTTCAGCATTTTCCAATAGAATGAATTGAGAACTTTTTACAGATTGTCCAGCTTCCACAAAGCCTATCTATCTAACTCACTCACTCTTGTTTCTATACCACCTAATCCTTGGAGTTAATCGCCTAACTCTCACAAGATCTAGGTGAAGCTTCTTCTTGATGATCTCACACCAACAAAGATAACTACCAGTTTCCTTACTGGATTTCTAAACCTTCAATTACAGAAAATTGTCTTTCTCAAAGAATTAAAGAATATCAAGACTTTGACTCAATCACAAAAGTATCTCAGACAAAAAGTATTTAGCCAAGGAATATTTGTGTGTTGTAAAAACTTTTCTCTCAAAGTGTTTATCAAAGTTGTTCAAAAGTTATTCAAGTTTTCCAAAAGTTGTTAAAACGTTTTTTTAAAAAGTGATTGAATCTGTTTATATATATTCAGAAAAACATCAGGACAATCGATTTCTCAATCGATTTTATAATGTTTTAAAGCTAGGTAAATCGATTGCCCAATCGACTTTCGTATGTCTTGTTTTTCTTGAATCTTGAACATATAAGCATGAATCGATTTGTCAATCAATTTTTTAATACATAAATCAGAACTGATACTATGATTGTATCAGAATCGATTGAGTAATCGATTATAGGTGTTTTGTTCAAACAACGAGATCAAAACAATCGATTGCTCAATTGACTTCATAATCACAGTCATAATCGATTTGACAATGAGATGAATCCTTTCTGTAACTTAAACATTAGCTTCAATCGATTCATCAATCGATTGTGCTGATCACAGTGACTCAGACTTTTACATCAATCGATTTTCCAATCGATTGTGCTGATCAAAGTGACTCAGACATTTACGTCAATCGATTTGTCAATCGATTGTGCTTGTTACAGAACCTCAGCTATTTTGTCAAAATCAATGTGCCAATCGATTTATTCAAAGTTGTTCTGATAAATGATTAACTGCAATCAATTGCCTAATCGATTGCCACAAACTTGGAGTTTAAGAAATCTAATTCAATTGATGTCCCAATCGATTTGTTGGATCACAGACCTTATACCTGATTAAAAACTTTGTCACAATCGATTTGTCAGTCGATTGATTGAATAAATGGTTGGTTCTATGATTTGCAAAATCGATTAATCAATGGATTTCCCAATCGATTGTCCAATTGATTGGATTTATCCCAGAACTCAAGAACTCAGGTTTCACTAAAAACCTTTAACTAATCGATTGCCCAATCGATTTGTGTAGTGAAAAATCTTGTTCTGAGTCAGACAATCGATTGCCCAATTGATTCATCAATTGACTTATTAGTTGATTGATTTATATTTATTGGCAAAGACTTAAGTATGAGACCATAGTGATTAGTCTACCCAACTAACTACTATGACACCTAATTACACTACACATATTTGCATCTTTCTCAAGCATATCCTCCAACTTTGGTTGATTCCTTGAGTTGCAAGCTTTTGTTCCAAGTGTATGGTGTCTTCTTGTTTGCCTGAAATGTTTCTCAATTCAAATCATTAGATCAATCAAATATTTCATATGTACTGTATGTTTGGGAATTAAATCAAAAAAATTATCAGGGAAGCTCATGACTTACAATAGAGACTAAAACATATGATTTTTTTACAAGAACTAAAAGCGAAATTTCAAAATTTTATAGGAACTAAAAATTTACTGAACCCTAAAAATTTCTAAAAATATGATTTATCTTGTGCATTACTATAAATATATCAAATACTAATATGAAATATCCACATTACTTAAATAATTTTGATAATAAAAATTTGAAATTAACGATATTGTTAATGTTATTTTAACATTAACAAGACTTCAACAATCAACAATAACTCACATATTACTACTCATAGCTCACATGTATGATTTATTAAACAAATATTTACTACAAGGATAGTAAAATTTAAATTGACTTAAGAATTGCTAAAAAAAATTATAATATTTTACAAATGAGCATTATAATAACAACTAAAGTCAATAATCAAAATCAATAATATTTGTCATGAAAATCAAGAAAATTGTTACTACTATAAATTAGAAAATCAACTATTTGGTTTAAAATAGTAAACGGTTCTCATTAAATACAATCAAATATTTATAGATTTCATAAAATAATTTCAAATCCACGAGTTAAAAATATATTTTAAAATGTTACTACAACAAATTCATAAATATATTTTTTTGACTTAGATATTGACAATATATCATTTAAAAATATGTACAATTTTCAAATTTAATTATAGATTATATACAAAAAAATTCAAGCGCACATAACAAGAATATAGTATTAGAATTGACATCTTCCAACCAAAAATTATCTTATGATTCTAAGCATATATATATGAAAAATTATTTGACTTAGAGGATTTAAACTTTTCTATCATATGAGTTACTACATCATTGTATTCAAAAGAATCACTACGCCACTATTAGAAGTAGTAAAGATCATATAATCACTCATCATACTCATGGAATTTGTATCACCTTCACATGTAACTCATCAACACTGCATAAATAATAATATCTAGTGCATCGATTACCATAATCACACCAACAATTATACAAAAAAAATAGCATGAATGATTCACTTCAAAATATAGAGTTCAATCTATCATGTGATCTTTCATATTTTTAATCAATTTCTCTTTTGTTCAATAACAATTTGTAATCAATCTTTTAAAATACTCTTGAAAATATTTTCTCAATTTTACTACTTTAGTAGCATATTTGAGTGGCACAAAAATATATATATTTTATCTTATTCTCCTTTCTTTTAAATCAATAATAAGATCAAATAAATCTTATAGATTTCAACCATAATCTAAATGTGTAGTTCATTAGGAACTCAACCACAAATCTTTTGCATTTGATAGATATTTTGCTACTAGGGCATATTGAAGGGATGTGAATAGTTTTCTCTTTAATTTTATTTGTTCCAAATCATACTAAAATCAAATATATCTTATATATTTCAATCATAGGTATGTTTTGTTCTTCAGGAACTATGTAAAAATCTCCATATATGGTGATTCAAGAAAATCACACTCATACAATCCTTCAAAGATATTTCATTGTTAAATTCTCTCAAAATTTATCATATATTTTATAATTTTCTCGTGTAAAAAATATGCAAGATTAACATGTTTAAAAAAAAGCTATAAGATGAATTAATGAAATATAAAATATTGATATAAAATATAAAATATTGACATAAAATTAAAATAAACAAAATTATAAGAGAAAAATGCAGTAATAATGATATAGTTAATATGCAATGAAAATATTTCATATTCAAATTATAATTATAACATTCTATATATATTATAATGTAACTGAAAAAGAAAGTAAATATAATTAATCGTAAATTATCCTTCAAAAAATAAGTGTAAATCAGTTAATGGAAAATAATTTAAATCAAAATGTTGCATTTCCTTTTTCAATTTAATTACAAATTTTATTTGGTGTCACTCGTATCATTATTATCAAGTCAAAGTCAAAGCAATAAACAAAAATAGAAATTCACTCAATTAATTTTAAATTATAATTTTGATTTATAAAATAATTGTAAAATTGGTTCCAGCGTATCTATTATTAATTTATAAAACACGAACGTTGCAAAATGTCGAAATCCTCAAAACAAGGTCAATCAAGCAATCTTTTGGGGATACATAAATATTAAATTATTTTAGAATTCATACACTTAAATAGTGTTTTTTTTTTTTAAGTTTTTCAAAAAGTATACAATAGATCTAAACAATATATAAAACAATTATCTGTATAATCCTTCAAATATGTATGAATATTGAATTCTACCGGAATTCATAGAGAATAAATATTATTATTTGTTAAGTTCTTCAAGAACTATACAGTAGATCTAAACAATATCTTTGTGCAATCCTTCGTATACACATGAATATTGAATTTTTATCTAATTCATAAGAATAAATTTTGAATATTTAAGTTCTTCAAAAACTATATAACATATTCTAAATAATATATAAAATTATAAATAGTGTTACAATCCTTCATGGATCTATAAATATTAAATTTTTCCAAATTTGTATAGAATAAATAAACATGATATATATTAAAAAAATAAAAATTAAACATGATAGATAAAAGGTTAACATGAAAAAATTATGAAAATGAAAGATATATATTCATTGAACTTACTATTCTTAGAGTGTGGTGGTGATAATATGTTGTGAACTAATAAAAACAATAGATAATATGTGAGAGTAGATATGAGTGAAAAAGACAACAACAAAAAAGAAGTAAATTATATTATTCTCTTCATTTCTATCACAATACTAACTTAATGGATAGTTTTGCCTAATATTCGTTACAAGATTTCAATTAAGTTTAATTTAATTTTAATTATTATAAAATTTATTTTAAAAAATGAAATTTCATTTTATTTATTAGTAACAAAAATATAGAACATAATATTTCTAACTAATCTCGAATATAATTTTTTCTTACTAACATACTTCCTGATGTCGATATATGTCGATGTTTATGTAAAGTTTGATATAGAAACTTTTATAAATAAAATAAAATAAAAAACAAAGTTTGTCATAGAAACGATAGGTGGAGAAATTGAACCACTAGAAAACAGCATCATCAACCCACCGATTTATATTTACACGTAGTAT
The DNA here is from genome assembly GCF_000331145.2 of Cicer arietinum. NCBI lineage: Eukaryota > Viridiplantae > Streptophyta > Magnoliopsida > Fabales > Fabaceae > Cicer > Cicer arietinum. Next base: position 49,093,642 of record NC_021166.2, read on the forward strand.
TTTTTTTTTTGAATTTGCGTATACAACTCAAATGTCTCACTTGTTAATGCTGTGTTGTCTAATTCCTAACAATAACTCCTTAACTGCTGTATCTCTCTTTCTTGTCTAAATTACACGCACAAAACCAGACAAAAAGAAAATGATCGATGTGAAGAAAAAATGTATTTTATGTGTCGACTTCAAAATATTCATATTCCTTATTTAAATTAATATATTATACTAGTGTTCTAAAATTGTTTAACAAAAAAGTCTTAATTAGATTTGACTATTTAAACCAATTATTTCCATTTTGTGAAAAGGTATTGTAAAACGGTGCAAGCATTAAAACTTGACCCGTAATATCATTGGTTCATGATCAATTAAGATTTATTTCAAATAATAATATAGTAGTAGTATAATTTATCATGCATAATATAAAATTAATTAAAGTCTGATTAAACATTTTAATTAACACTCAATGGTCATAACTTTTCATTTTTTTCACACTTAAATTATGTACTTTCGAGAAATCAAAAGGTCATTCAACCCCAAATAACATTACTCACATGAAAATTATATAATAATATATCAATTATATAACAGTATACAATAATTAACTATTTTGATTTTAATATGTGTTATGATTCAGCATTCATAAAAAAAGAATTTAATGTTTAGTATGAGTTATTAATGTAAATATGCATTTGATTTGAATTTGAAATCTCTATTTTGGATATGTTAGTTTTTTAATTGTGTATATCACTTTAGCTATAGTAAAAAAAAAATATATACAAAAATTTGTGAAAATAAAAAACTGTGTAAAAATTACACCAATAATATTAAAAAAAAAAATACTATTGAAGTTAATTAAAAATATTTTTAAAAAATTGGGGAGTTAATTAAAAGATATTTTTTAGTGGGGTTAGTTTAAAGTTAAAAGATTAAGTATTAAGTATTAAGCATTTGTATAAATAGTTCAATCTCACGTGGCATTCTTTGATAACTAAAATTCCCAGAAAACCAAGCATCCATCAAACGCCGTCACATGCAACGGAACGGCGTCAAAGTAAACGGCGCCGCTCCCTTTTCTTTTCCTTCTCATTTATCTTTCTCTTCTTTCCCTCCTCTCCGCACTCTCTCTCTCTCTCTCCACTTTCTCTCTCTACAAATTCCTTTACAACAACTGAAGTAAAGAACCTCTCTCTCTCTCTCTCTATCTCTTTCTCTTCCCCTTTGCTTTCTTCAAAGGTACGCTTCGCTTCCATCATGTAACGCTCCTTCTTCATATTCTCTCTCTCTCTCTCTGTATTTATTTATCGATTTTTTTTATTTTGAATGATGCGTTATTCGTTATTAGTTTTATGCAAATTCGATGGTTTTGACTGAGAATTCTGGTTTTTTCGCATTGATTTTGGATCCTTCTGACTTTTTGAGTGTATGTGTTAGTGTGCGAGTGTTGAATTTTGTTTATATTTGAGATGTTTGATTTTCTCGATTGGATCATATTCAGAACTCATTTTTAATACAATTGAAAAACTAATTTTTAGGTATTTTATTTTGAGTCGATTTTATTCGATTTTGTTTCATGCAGTGTGTTCATATTTCTGGTGGTTGAGGTTGGTAATAATAACAATAGCTAAATAAGAGTAAGATGTTTGTGTTTGGCTATATGTATTGTTGTGTAGACAACACTGTGCTGAACTGAATTTTTTTTTGTATTTGATTGTGTGTTTCACTTCCTAGTGTAATATTAACAAAATTTGGTGGAATGAAAATTTTGGGATGAAATATGAATTTCTTGATGAAAGTTTGCCCCTGAAATTTTACCCTTATAAACTGAATACTAACCCTGTTTGGAACCCAAAATGAAAGTCTCACTGTTAAAAGGAACTGTTTCTGAAGGATAAAATCATTCCTTCAGTCGAACCACCAATCAAGAGCTGGTTTCGTTATAACAAACAGAGAAAGAACATATGTGGATTTAGATAAGATAAGTAGTTAGTGTTACATCTTAAGTTGATTTTCCTTACACTTTTTTAATAAACCCTTTTGTTATTGAGCTTATTTTTAATCTTTATCGTCTGTTCACTTTTCGCGTTATAGATCATTGCAATTGATGATATGACTTTCTTATTTGTTCTAGGGAGAGAGTGGTGTTCACTGGTGCATGGGTGCTTCTCACGGTTGTGTTAATATAAGAAGCTAAATACTGTTGACTATTTCAGAATGGGTGCTGTGTGTTGTGTTGCAACCCGAGATAAAACTATTCAAAGTGGACCAACCAGTGAAAACTGGCATCGGAATGTTCGGTGTTCACCAACATGGAGCTTGCGGTGGGATCATCGAGGCCGTGTAGCCGGTGAAGATACTAGTATAAATTGGTTTTCTGATGGTGTTAGCAGCAACGACAGATTGGAGAATAAAAATGAATCTCATGTATCCGAGGATGGAAGCCCGTTGCAGAGTTATCAAAGGAATAGATGGCAAAAGTCCCCAATCTCTGAAGGAAATGCTAGACACATAAAATCATTTTCTGGTAATTTTCGTTGAATCAACTCTGATTTTAACTATCCATGATACACCTACTTTGGTTTCACTTTTGGAAGTCGGATTTTTGTCAGTAATTTTCTTTCTTTTACTATTTATTATTTGGCATGACTCATGAGATGATCAGAAACCTATTAAATAGAATGAAAATATAATCGCACAGCTATATGAAAGCTATGAAAATACTCATTGTGGTATATTAATTTGGAAACACAGGGATGTGTTCTCACTTATGTTTCTTTTCATATATGATCAAACATCAAGAAAAATTGAAAAATTAGCAATAAATATGGTTAGATTGATAATAATTCCATAAATGGAACAAGATGAGCCTTTTATATCATATTATTGTGCTAATAAATCTAGACCGACTTAGATGGAAATTTCAAATATGGTGGGACTGTAAAATAAAAGAGAAAGGAACTGTTACGAATAAGCAATTCTATAGTGCGAATCAGTGTTTTAGTTGTACTACAGTTACTATAGACAAAAACAAAACAAACTGAAGAAAGATCACTAGAACATGAAGCTGTGGCTCTTTAAATATGCACAAAATAAATATGTGACTCTTTTCTTCGTGGTTTAGCAAACAATTGACCATCAGTACATTTGTCTCGTAATTTATCTTCGTTCTTACAAATATTAAATCCCTCTTGGCCATTTTTTTCTTGATGCTCAGCAAAACAAGTAGTTTTCCCCCTTAATCTTGTGTTTTATATCTTAAAGTGAGTTAGTAAAGAAAAAAGAGGGGAGAATATAGTGCTTGGTACAACTTATTAGTTAGACATTAGAAGTTCAATATTCTATGGGTTTTTTTCCGACATTCTTTGCTTTCATTATCTAGTCTGTGCCTATTGTAACATTAATAGATAAAATGGTATTACATAAACTGGTGTTGTGCCCCATTGTTTAATCAGCAATATCCACAACTTCATAATTTCACTCCATCAGTTTAGCAGTACCCTTTATTGGTCAACCTTTGTAGTATACCAAACAATGAGTGGCCCTTAGCCCCTTAGTGCTTATTACCTTGAGAATAAAATTCAAAAATCAAACAGAATGCTTTATGAAAGCTTGTTCACTAAAAGGCTTTTGAATATAGTATTGAATCCTTTTTTTGATTTATCGTTGATATTTGATAATCTGATTTCATATTTCAATGTATTAGAGTGGGATGTGCACCAATGGATAAGTTATTAAGTTAATCTCTCTAGTTCATCATAGTCCAATACTTCATTAACAAAGCAGATAACAGAATGGAAAATCTTGTGAGCATATAAATCACTAAATGGTCAATGACCTGAAAAAACCAACAAGTAATTAACAATCCCATTGCACAGAAAAAAGTCATTTTCATGGATTTTTTGTACAAATTACCTTCCATCTCAAATAATATTAATGTAAATATTCAGTAAATCCCCACCCAATAGGTAAAAACAAGCTCATTATCCAACTCTTCTAGAGACCTGTCTCCCCAACATTTCCTTTTGATCTTAAGAGATAGACTTATGATTATGGAAATTCTCCTTATAAACACACAATCTTGGATGATGATCCATACTCGAGGAAATTTGTATCTTTAAATAGTAAAAAAAATACTTTTCAGATCAATGTGTATTTACTGAGAGCCAAGTAATTGCTGTGTGGCTTCATTTATATTGCTTCTGCTTCTTGTCTTGGCAGCCCCTGCACCAATGCAAGACAACAATCCTGCTATTAAAAATAAAGTAGACCAACCCTGTTTTAATTGATCCATTTGTAAATTATTATTCACTCATCTAGTTGATTTATAGTTCTGACTTTGTTCATGTTTATGTCAGATCAATCTATTTCAAGGAATGTTTCCATGGATGGGAGAATGGAACAGGTAAGTTATAACAAGGAAGGAATCTGGTGCTGTTTAAAGTTTTTGTCAGTAGTTTATTTATATCTGATTTCTTGGGCCCCTTTCCTGCTTATGAATCTCTCTATAGGTAAAGGAGTCGCCAGAACCATCTGCAGTATCATGTCCATTTCCTACAAAAACTTCACCTACATTATCTTCTACTTCGTTGTCAATATCTCCTCTGTCATCCCAAAGTCGTCTACCTCCATCTAGCTCAACACCGTTAAGGCGGCCCTCCGATTCCGCAGGACACCAGTTATCACGACAGGTTTCTGATAGCCGAATCATGGGATTTAAGTCACCTAGCAACTTCTATGTATCTGAAGAAAGGCCAATGTTTCCTTCATGGAACAGTGCATACGGTATGCACTCTGGTGGTGGATCCTCAGATTATTGCTCTAGGCCTGGCTTTACTGAGCCGATGGGAAATTCTCACATGGAAAGATGGTCATTTGATAGTGAGTCATTTGGTTTTAATTGTGAAAGGTCAGTTAGGTTCAGTAATCGGTTTTCAACTTCTCCTGTTGATTTGCAAACATGTGGTGTTTGCTCAAAGCTTTTAACTGAAAAGTCTTCTTGGAGCACTCAAAAGTTTATTGCAAATAATGACCTTTCTGTAGTTTCTGTTCTTATTTGTGGACACGCCTATCATGCTGAATGTTTGGAGAGTATGACATCTGAAATCGATAAGTATGATCCAGCTTGCCCAGTTTGCACTTTTGGCAAGAAACAAACTCGTAAAATGTCTGAAAAAGCTTTGAAAGCTGAAATGGATTCAAAAGCTAGAAATAAGAAATCAAGGAACCAAATTGTAGATAATGATATTGATGATGACGATGATGATGATTCAGTTGTATTTGATCAGTTTAAAGACAAAAGACGGCAAAGTAAAGGTCCTAGAGTGGACTCTAATTCTAGCAGGAGAAGTTCTTCTGGGAAACCTTTTCTGAGCAAACACTTCTCATTTGGATCAAAGGGTTCCAAATGCATACTAGATAATCACCCAACCCGAAAGAAGGGCTTTTTTTGGGCAAAAAGTAGCAAAGAATAAGCTGCTTTTTGGTTGTTCAGAAGTAAGTTGCATTTTTTGCCTTGTGTTGCTTTCACGAGTTTATCAATAGCATCCTTAAATTTGTCATGTCCATACATTACGAATATGGTTAGATAAAAATAACAATGTTCTACTTTTTCCCTGTTTGTAATTAGTGGATTATGTCCAATGTTAACTCAGATCAGACTATCAGGAAAACAATTAGTGACAGAACTAGGAAACAATTAGTGAATCTGTTGACCCTTCTGAACTGATCGCATGGTTGAACCTGGTCACTTTGCTTTTTGTAAAATTGGTTAAAATCTTTTCACTAGACTGAATTATTTGGTTCCTAATGTATAGCTAAAAACTCAAGACTATATACCCTATTAATTTGTCACAATGTGCACTTGAATCCTCTGCGTGCTGCACACAGTGCAGCCATTGGAGAGCTGTTCGATTTAGGTGTAGTGTTAGATCCAACTGCTTTATGGTGCAGTTGCTGCAAAGGATCTGTGATTTTGTTTTGAAAGCATTGGGTTTTTCACATCCAGATTTATTTGGCTTTTGTTATTGGTGCAGCAGAAGTTTAACTTCAAAGTTCAAATGTTTGATCTAATTGAAGCTTAAACCTTCCAGAAATCCTCAGCTGTTATTTTGAATTTAATTAATGTTTATTCTCCCTTCTTTAAAACAGGTTCCATTGTTGATCTTCTCTACAACCTCATAAAATGACTTATGAAAGGGCAAGATGTAATTCATCAAGCTTTGATTTTTTAGCATCTCCATACAAAGGCGTGAGTTCAAAAGGATTAGAAACTGGAATTACTCTGTAAAGAAGAAAACTGGAAAACATACAGAAGGATAAGATAAATATATGAAGACAAAGATAGTGTTTAGAGACCAACAAGGTTCTTTATATATTTTGTACAGATCGATATGTTTATTGCATGGATATAATTCATGTATCCAAATGATGTTCTGTTATCCATTGTTCTACTGATGTATGTAATTCAGCATACATGCCATTAGGTTGTATCTGGTGTTGGGCAACAACAACTAGTTTGTTTTAGTTAGTTGCATTTAGTGAAATAGTAACATTTTCAGAAGAAACTTCTATCTGATCAATGCTTTATTGGTTTATGAGGATTTGTGGTTTTGGTTACAGATTGCATTATCTGCTTTATTTAATGGATTTGTTTCTTGATGACTGTTTGTTGAATCACCAAATCATCGAAGTTTAAACATTTACACTAACACTGTTATTGCTTGTGACTTTACAGGGTTGCGTGCACGTTTGGATTAGTGTACACTGTTTCTATTAAATTCTTAACTTATACAATACGCTCCCATGAAACGTGATATGACATGAGAAGATAAAACAAATAAAAAGCACTTACAATTGATCCTTTTCTACTTGTTAGTGGGTGACAAAAAAGGAGCATATGTTGACTAAGAAGTAAAGGTGATGTATTCTAAAAAAGATGTTAATTCTTTTTAGTAAAACACCTTTGGTTATTTCATTATCTCTCATGTGGTGATTAGAGAAAGCAGTGAAGGTAAATAATTACTTATGTGGATAATTAATCAAATGAACAATGCTAGCGGATTTCCCATATGCTCCTCGTCTCCATCCAAAATGCTCCCCACTCACAATCACCGTGGGATCATTTCATCGTAAAAAAATTGTTTAGTTGTAGTTTTGATCTCTATATTTATATTGATTCATAGAATTGGTTTCTTTATTTTAAAAGTCGACAATTTTGATTCCACTTTTAGTTTTTAAACTAAAAAGATGACGATTTAATATATTTTAAATGACATTAGATACAAGTATGATATAAAATCATCTAGATCCATTAATTATTCATATGTCATTAATTAAATTAAAAAAAAAATCAAAGTTGAAATTTAAGTTTTCACGATATTTTATTTCAATTTCATCGGTGTTAATCACTCTACATCATCGTATCATTTGTCATGTTATTTAAAACATTTTAAGTCATCATTTTTTAGTTAAAAAATCAAAGGAATGAATAAAAAATGTCGACATTTAAAATAGATGAATCAATTTCGTGAATCAGTATAAATAGAGAGATTAAAACTGCAATTAAACCTAAAAAAATAACCAAATTTCTATTATTTTAAATTAAGGGGAGCAAAAAAATTAAAATTCAACCATAAAATAAAAAAAAAAAAGTAAAATTATGATATTATTACAACAATAAACATCAAATATAAAATAAATTTATGTGTATATTACATGAGAAGATAAATAAAATATAATATTAAAAATTTGTATATGCATATAAATAAGTTATATTGGTAAATTCTATGGAGACAAGGTCTACTGGGGTGGGAATTTGGTCCCGTCCCCAAATGACCATGAAAGGGATTTTCTCCCCAATACTAAAAAATTTCTCAACCACAGTTCTAATTAGGACAGTCCTTTAGGAAGATAATACAAAGGCTTATATATTCTTTTAGTCCCTCCAAAATGACTTTATTTAGTTTTAAATTATATCTCTATAAAATTTAAAAACTTTTAAAAAAGTCCTTAATGTCATTTCTTAAGTTTTCTTAATTTAAAAATGATGATGAACCCTAATTATAATGATATGTCAAATGTTGACTGTATATAAAATGCTAACTGAACTATATTTAATTATTTTAATAATGTTGAATGTGTTATAACTTATAAATTAACAATTATTTTATTAACTCGTTTAATTAACAAGCTATAATTAATTAAGCAATCAATTAAATAAAAAATCTCAACGATTATCTCCAACTCCAAATTTCTTCTTCTTTAATCCATAAAGTTTCATATCTCAACTCAAATTCTTAAACTTTTCATTTTCTTCTCCTTTCTCGCACATGATCAAAATACATAGCCTTATTACTTGTGAGAGTGGAGAGAGAGCGACTTTGACACGGTTGTCGTCGTCGTAGAGAGAGATCTGGAGTGCATCGTTGAGGGTGGATCTTAAAGGTACTGAAAAACACAAGAAAGAGGATATTTGAATTGTATTTACCTTTTTTCAAACTATGTGTTTTTTTACAAAAAATGTTCTATATCAAAATATTCAACTTACTATTGAAAGAAGTTTAGAAAGAGTAAGGTTGAATCATAAGAACTAAAATGCGATAATTAAAAGAGACTAAAGAGACACTAATATTTTTATACTAGTTCACAAAAAACAGTTGTTACTTTTAGTCCTCCCCTAATAGAGAGAATTCGTCTCAGTACAGTCGAAGGTTTAATTTATTATTTTCATAAATAGTTGTACAAGTATTCTTTATTTTGCCTCTTCAGGCTTAGTGTATTTTCTATAGCCTCTCCATGCTTTCATTCCTAGAACTGTTCTTCAACATACTAACATCATGTTGTTGAGGTTCATGAGGGTCGTTGTACCTTTCCAGGTACCTCTTTGAGGATGTGAGGGTTGCGCCATTATCATAATGATTTACATTGGTTCTAGTTTGTATTTGAGTTGATACAAAGTATGTTTTGAGAATTCTAATTCTCATTGAGAGGTTGTTACATATTCAATCCTATATCAATTCAAGTATATGAAAACACTTTGACTGATTTACATCAATTATAATAACTCTGTGTTGAGAGGATTTTTCCTTCATGTTTTTTGATGTGCTATTGGCTTTTTTATTATTACCCTTTTCGTTCTATGTTTTTCTATTTATTCTATATTCTCCCATTTTTTATTGATAGAACCATTTCATCTTAAATATAAGGAGGAATTGTCCGTTGAGATTTTTTTGTTAGAGGTCCTTTAGGGTAAGGCATTTGTACATTAGGGTCACCCATGTGTACTTCATTTGCATAAAGACAATTTGTATCTTCATGGATTTCAGCAAATGAACCATTAAAGATAAATCTATTCATTGAGCTCATAACTGAATCCCATAAACCACTCCTTAAAATATGTATGACAATCAGAGCAAATAGTGGGTACATGATAGAACAGTCAGAGTATTGTCTTACAAATCATTAGAGCAAACAAGTTATCAAAGGATGCAGATTATCGGAGAAAATAGATTATGGACGATTATCAGAGGATGTGCACAGATAGAGGATTCATTGATAAGATGATGTCTTGCAGATCATCATATCATTACCTTTTGTTAGAGCGTTGACTTCTCCAAAGGCATCAACTTTTTCAAGACATTGACTTTTCATGATGTGTTGACTTTATCATAGGATACATAAATGTTTTGAGTCAGATGATCAGACGCATGATGAGATTATCAAAGGTATATGAAGTAACTTGATCACCACGCTTGTTAGAGGCAGAGGCCAAAGAGTTCTTGTTACACTTGTGTATCAGAGGCAGAGACAAAGGCAGAAGAATTCTTGTTACGCTTCTGTATTAGAGGCAAAGGAACATAATTCAGTTGAGTTCATCAGAGACAACTGAGGTACTACGTTGCTCGCATTCCAGAGTCAACTAAAGCTTGTGACAACTAAGGCATATGTCATCAGACTTACGTTGTCGAGCTGAAGTGAAGTCTTAGTTTCTTTTGCCTTTGTCTAGTCATCAGAGGATAGACCTTACATAGCGCCACATGTTTTGTCACACTTGTTTCCACATTATTCCTTTTACTCTATTATATCTTGCTTAGACAGAAGATCTTTGAAGTACTTGCTAACATAACTCTTACGTTTAATTTACACACTTAACATATATAGTTAAGAGATAATTGTTCTTTGTTTATATGTATTTGTTATCATCAAAACATCAATCAAAAGATCGTATTTAAAATACTTTTGCACTAACATATATGTTGTGGTGGAAAAGGTTCACTACGCGGAAAACTGCATTTTGCAGCGCTTTTTTAATCTATTTACAGCGCTTTTTCAAAAAAAAAAGTGTTGTGGAATCGAGCGCTGTAAATGATACAACAGCGCTTTTAAAAAAACGCTATAAAACATGTAAATATAACGCGCGCTTGTTATGCACATTTTACAGCGCTTTTGCAACAAAGCGCTGTAACATGCACCCCATTATATGAGTTATGGGTCTGCATTTTACAGCGCTTTTGTTGTACATTTTACAGCGTTTTCTCAAGAAAGCGCTGTAAAATGTACACCATTATAGCGCTTTACAACAACATTTTACAGCGCTTTTTAACAAAAGCGCTGTAAAATGCACACCCATTATAAGAAATTATGGGTTTGTATTTTACAGCGCTTTTGTTGTACATTTTACAGCGTTTTCTCAAGAAAGCGCTGTAAAATGTACACCATTATAGCGCTTTACAACAACATTTTACAGCGCTTTTTAAAAAAAGCGCTGTAAAATGTGTTTTTTTTTTTTAAACACTGTAAATCAAATATTTGAAATGAAAAGCGCTTTTTAGCTTTTTATGGCATTTTTTTTAGAAAGCGCTGTCTTTTATCTTTGTATCCAAAATTATTTTGATCCAAAATCAGTTCACAATCAGTGCACACAACAACAAAACATATTCAAATAAGCAGTTCACATAATCAGTAGAACAGAAATCAGAACTCTGTAACTTAATTAACATATATGTAACTATGTAATTTACAACCTAATTAACTACATTCAGATACATATATATATATATATATATAACCTAATTTACAACCTAAACTACATTCAGATCCATATGCATGTTCATATATTGTGTCCTATGATCATTTACATATAATAACTAACAGAATATACATAATATGCACTAGCTAACATATAATATTCAGATCCCTTGCCCAGCAGCAAGCCATTTCCCAGAAAATCAAATAATTTGCATGTCAAGCACATACTGACACCAGTCTTCCTTTAATTCCATCAGATCTTCCTCAAAATATGATGGACTGGAATTGTCAAAGTACTGCAATATAAAAATTGAACATATTATATTAAGTTAGTATCAAATATATAGATAATTTATATATGAAAATCATATAATGCAAATACCGTACCGTTTCTGGGATAATAGTTTTATTCTTCTCAACAATCTCCTTCATGAATCTCAATACGTAGTACCCACAGTCGATGTTATTTGTTTGACGAGGGCACTTTATTGAGATCCATGTAATGTTATTAGACTTCTGCTTCGACACTTTAGCACCTCTTTGAGCTCGATAAACTTTTAAGGCACTATCGAATGAATAAATGTGATTATTAGAGCATAAATATTTATATATATATATATATATAAATATTTATGCTCTAATAATCACATTTATTCATTCGATAGTGCCTAAAAGTTTTTCGAGCTCAAAGAGGTGCTAAAGTGTCGAAGCAGAAGTCGAATAACATTACATGGATCTCAATAAAGTGCCCTCGTCAAACAAATAACATCGACTGTGGGTACTACATATTGAGATTCATGAAGGAGATTGTTGAGAAGAATAAAACTATTATCCCAGAAACGGTACGGTATTTGCATTATATGATTTTCATATATAAATTATCTATATATTTGATACTAACTTAATATAATATGTTCAATTTTTATATTGCAGTACTTTGCCAATTCCAGTCCATCATATTCTGAGGAAGATCTGATGGAATTAAAGGAAGAATGGTGTCAGTACGTGCTTGACATGAAAATTATTTGATTTTCTGGGAAATAGCTTGCTGCTGGGCAAGGGATCTGAATATTATATGGTAGCTAGTGCATATAATGTATATTCTGTTAGTTATTATATGTAAATGATCATAGGACACAATATATGCATATAATGGATCTGTTAGTTATTATATAATGGATCTGAATGTAGGTAATTAGGTTGTAAATTAGGTTGTATATATGTATCTGAATGTAGTTACTTAGGTTGTAAATTACAGAGTTACATATATGTTAAAAAAGTTACAGAGTTCTGATTTATGTTCTATTGATTGTGTGAACTGATTGTCTATAATATGTTCTGTTCTACTGATTGTGAAGTGATTTTGGATCAAAAATAATTTTGGGTACAATGATAAAAGACAGCGCTTTTTAAAAAAAGTGCCATAAAAAGCTAAAAAGCATTTTTCATTTCAAATAATTAATTTACAGCGTTTAAAAAAAAAAAAAAAAATAA
>NC_021166.2:49107383-49163946 GCF_000331145.2 Cicer arietinum
TTTTGGAGGTTCAGCACTTGTGTTTCCTTCTCTATCTTTTAGATAGAAATTTGAGAGATGGGATCTAAATCCACGATGGATCTTTCCAGCAACTCTCAAAACATAAGACTTTCGTCCCTCATCAAGAACAAAAGTCGTCTGCAATGAAAAAAATTATAAGTAAAATATTTCAACAAAAAAAATTATAAATGACAAAAGAGAAGATCAAAAAATTTACTTGAATGTCATTCCATATAATATCTTTGGCATCCTTCAACGCCTTATCTCTCCAATTGTCAATTGTAATTGGGACATTTTGAGGAACAACAGCCCCAATATAGCTTACAAACATAGAGCTGTTGGGGTCAATTGGCTGACCACTCTCATTCCAGCCAACCTAATAAACATGCATTCTAATGATTACAAAAATTTAATAACATCAATACCTGAATAATGATGGTTCGAAGAAAGACGAAATGCAAAGAAAAGAGGGTTTGCAGAAAGTTCACAGAAATATGGTTCACAGAAATACGGTTTGAAGAAATACGTAATGAGGGTTACGTATTTCAATGAAAATATATTGTGTGAAATGGGAGAGATGATCTTGGATGGAAATAAGGTTCGAAATGAAGGAGATGATCGTGGAAATAAGGTTCGTAATGGACGGGATGATAGGGTTTGCAAAAGAAGAGAAGAACGATGAAGGTTGAGATGATAGTGAAGTTTACGTAATGAAGAGGAAAATGAAGCGGTTACTGTTATATATACGTAACCCTTTTACGGCGCTTTTTTATAACCTTTTTACAGCGCTTGTTTAAAAAGCGCTCTAAAAGGCTTAGGCCTTTTAGAGCGCTTGTTTGAAAAGCGCTGTAAAAGGCTTTAAAAAAAACCTTCATATAACATAATAAACCAAGGAGGTCTATTACAGCGCTTTTGCAAATAAGCGCTGTAAAATACTGTTTTAAAAATAAAATAAAGAGACCTTTAACAGCGCTAATTTGAACAAGCGCTGTAAACGGGTTTTATATATAACATAATAAAACAAGGAGGTCTATTACAGCGCTTTTGCAAATAAGCGCTGTAAAATACTGTTTTAAAAATAAAATAAAGAGACCTTTAACAGCGCTAATTTGAACAAGCGCTGTAAACGGGTTTTATATATAACATAATAAAACAAGGAGGTCTATTACAGCGCTTTTGCAAATAAGCGCTGTAAAAGGTCTCTTTATTTTATTTTTAAAACAATATTTTACAGCGATTATTAGCAAAAGCGCTGTAATAGACCTCCTTGTTTTATTATGTTATATGAAGGTTTTTTTTAAAGCCTTTTACAGCGCTTTGTTAAGCAATCACTGTAAAAGGCCTTATTGTTTTTGTGTTATGTTATGTTATTTTTTAAACAAGCTCAACATGCAAAACCCACATAGTAGTAACTGGTCACCACCAAAATCCCTTCCTCTTCACCAAACTCTTCTCCTTTTATGCATCTTCTTCACAAACATCAAAGCTTACTCTTTCACAATTCAATCTCTACCTCAACACCCTTTTTATCTCTTTACATTCTCTTTCCTTCTTAAATCGAAACTTGGTATTCAGGTTCATTGCCATGTTGCGAAAAATGGGTTTGAGTCTGATGTTTTTGTTAACAATGTGTTTTTGGGGATTCCCATGATGCGTACAAGGTGTTTGAAGAAAATCCTGTTAGAGATAGTCATGTTAGGTGTCTGATAATTATTATTAATAAAACTTTTTATAGCGCTTTTTCAAATAAGCGCTGTAAAATGTCATTTTTACTTATTTTCAAAAGGGCCGTTTACAGCGCTTTGTATAAAAAGGGCCGTTTACATCGCTTTGTATAAAAAGCGTTGTAAAAGATCTCAGTATGTTATTTTTGTGTTGGTTTTATTTGGGTTCAATTTTGGATGACTGTAACTGATCAGACATTTATTCCAATCGAATTATTTGCCTTACTAATTGGGATATAAACCATTCAAATTATATAAGTGACTTAATTTGCTATTCTGCCATATTAGTATAAAACACTCAATTCAAATTACATGCATATTTATCACAATAATTCATATTACATTCATATTTATCACAATAATTCAGATTACATGCATGACTTATATAAAACAATTAAACATATACATTAAGATGCCCTTCCTCTTTTCCTGGTGGCATTCACATTTGTTTGTCCATTTACAATACGAAACGATGGATTAATCCAAATTCCCTCATCATGATCATCTCTAAGATATAAACCATCATCAGTTGAATCAATTTCATGTGGTTGTTGTGATGTTGCAAATAAAAGATCATTACCAACATCTTCATCATTATTGTTATCATCACTTATTTTATTGGTCAATAGGACAACAGACCATTTATCATCAGAAGGATCAGTGACATAAAACACTTGTTGAGCTTGCGACGCTAAAATAAAAGGCTCGTCTTCGTATCCCACCCTATTAAAATCGACAAGCAAGAATCCTGACTCATCAATCCGAACGCCATTATTATTATCGACCCACTTGCAACCAAATATGGGAACACGAAACATTGTGTAGTCTAACTCCCATATGCGCTCGATAACCCCAAAATATGATAGATTTGCATATATTGGGTTTTTGTCTTTTGCACTTGAGACATGCATCGCTTCAGCTACGAGAGTGACTCCACTATTTTGCATAGTGGTCTGATCATCTTGTTCTTTGGTATAAAATGTGTAGCCGTTAATAACATAACCAGTGTAAGAAAAGACATGTAAGCTCGGACCATTTGCTAGCCACCTCAATCTATTTGAAATTGATCCGGGGTCTATATCAAATTTTGACATTATGTGATTTTTTAACCATGTTACAAAACTTCGATTGTGCTCTCGAGTTATCCAATTTTGATTCCTATTCATGTTCAAACGAGATAACTGATCAATGTGTATTGTAACATACGGTTGAACCTCATCATCATTGTGCAGAACATACAATTGTGCCTGCTCCCATTCTGTCCTTGATATAGTCAGTAGTCTCCTTCCAGTTATCCCTTCTCCTGATAGTCTTCCCGAATGACGAGACATGGGAAGCCCTATGGATTCAACATTGGACAGATATTCAGTACAAAATTCAGCAGCCTCTTCAACAATGTATCGTTCAGCAATACAACCTTCTGGTCGACTTCTACTTTTTACGTACCCTTTTAATATTTTCATATATCGTTCTATCGGATACATCCATCTCATATAAGCTGGCCCACAAAGTTGTGTCTCCTTAACCAGATGAACAGTAAGGTGAACCATTATATCAAAAAACGATGGTGGGAAATACATTTCAAGCTCACACAAAGTAACAACAATTTCCCTCTGCAATGTCGGTAATTTCTGAGGGTCGATCACTTTACTACAAATTTCCCTGAAGAAGAAACATAATCTAGTTAAGGCTAGTCGAACTTTTTCAGGTAAAATGGAACGTATACCTATTGGTAGCAAATGCTCCATTATAATATGACAATCATGGGTCTTCAAACCTTTTAACTTGAGGTCTTTCATACAAACCAAATTTTTAATGTTCGAAGAGTATCCTTCTGGAACTTTAACTTCGTGTAGAAATTTACATAAAACAATTTTTTCCTTTCTAGATAGAGTATGAGCGGCTGGAGGTAGATATGTGCGATTTCCTTTCTTTACTGGAGCCAGTTCATTTCTTATTCCCATATCGACCAAGTCCAATCTTGCATTGACGCCATCTTTAGACTTTCCTGGAACATTGAGTAACGTACCAATAACACTTTCAAATACATTTTTTTCAATATGCATCACATCGAGGAAATGTCTTATATACAATGACTTCCAATATGGCAATTCAAAGAAAATTGACTTTTTCTTCCACCCAGTTTTCACCAGCTCTCCCGCAAAAGGTTTGCCAAATTTATTGGTCAAACCTTGTACTTTTTCAAGTATTTGATATCCAGTCGGTGCTAAAGGAGCTTTACCTTCCTCTGATTTTCCATTGAATGCATTTCTCCACCCACGATACTGATGACTATAAGGTAAAAATCTACGATGTCCAAGAAACACATTCTTCTTACAATGTTTCAACCGCATCCAATTTGTACTCTCTTCACATATAGGACATGCACACTGACCTTTAATGCTATATCCTGATAAATTACCATATGCTGGAAAATCATTAATTGTGCCGAACAACATAGCCCTCAAATTGAAACATTCTTTCTTATACCCATCATAAACTTCCACACCTGTCTCCCACATACTTTTTAAATCTTCGATTAGAGGAGTCAAGTATACGTCGATATCATTCCCCGGTTGTTTGGGTCCAGAAATTAACAGAGACAACATCATAAACTTACGCTTCATACATAACCATGGAGGTAAGTTATATATTACCAAAATCACAGGCCACGTGCTATGTGAGATGCTTTGAAGACCATGTGGATTCATTCCATCAGTAGAAAGTGCAAGTCTTAGATTTCTGGACTCTATCCTGAATTCAGGATACTCGTGATCAATTTTTGCCCATTATGGGGAATCTGCAAGGTGTCGAAACATTCCATCTCTAATTCTTTCATCTGCATGCCATGTCAAGTGTTTTGAATCTTCTTCACTGCGATACATGCGCCTAAATCTTGGTATTATAGGAAAATACCACACGACTTTTGCTGGAGTAGATTCTTTCTTCTTATATCGAGAGACATTGCATTTCGGACACGCCTTAAGTAGTTCATATTCGTTTCGAAATAAAATGCAATCGTTAGGACACGCATGAATCCTTTCGTAACTCATTCCAATAGAACACAAAATCCGTTTAGCCTCGTAGGTTCGACTGGGAAGTTCATTATCATCTGGCAACATATCTTTTATGAGTGCTAATAATTTTGTAAAGCTTTTATCAGACCATCCATTACTCGCTTTTAAGTTGTACAACTTTAATATCGCCAATACTCTTGTGAATTTAGTACAACCATTATATAATTATTTCTCTGCATCACTTAACAAACATTCAAACATTTTAGGACAATCTCGAAGATCTTCTTCAACTGCTTTTGCGATCTTATCCACTCGGTCCGGCTCATATGTATCTGTATCGAAGTCAGTTGAAGCATATGTCGAATTATCCTCAAAATTAATGTTTCCTTTTTTTTTCTCACCATGTCTTATCCAACATGTGTAGCTTTGATCAATTCCATTACATACTAGATGTCCTTCTAATTCATCTTCTCTAACACGTTTTCCAAAACAACATTTTAAACAAGGACAAACTACTCTATTTGGATCTTTTGCATTCTTCACTGCAAACTCAACAAACTCCTTCACTCCAATTTCATACTCTTTTGACAATCGATTGGCTGAAATCCATTTCCTATCCATATTATACCACCTATATAAATGCAGTAACAAAAATAATAAGCTTTCAAAACATATCAACAAGTTTCAAAAAGAAACCAATATCAACTAACAATTTCAAAACAGAACAGATCATGTGGTATGAGTTTTTGACAATTTTTGACAATTTCAAAACATAACAGATCATGTGTAGAAGAGATTTAATATATATATAACAATTTTTAGTAGATTTAATATATATATAACAAAACATAACATATCATGTGTAAAAAATACCTGAGACAACGTAGATGGTCGCACAGTACGTAGAGGATATTAGGGTTCCCAACGTATATAATTATTTGAAAGATGTAGAGGATATGAGGGTTTCCAACGTATATAATTATTTAAAAGATGTAGTTTACAGCGCTTGTGAAAAAAGCGTTGTAATAGGTAGTTAAATTCAATGAAAGCGCATGTATTTTACAGCGCTTGTGAAAAAAGCGCTGTATTAGGTAGTTCAAATTTTTAAAAGTGCATGTGTTTACAGCGCTTGTGAAAAAAGCGATGTAACTGATACGCGAAAGCGCTTCATTTTACAGCGTTTTTTTGACAAGCGTTGTAAAAGCCTTATAACGTTATGCGCAAACGTTATATGACCTACAACAGCGCTTGTTTTACAGCGCTTGTCAACAAAAGCGCTGTAAAAGGCTCCGTTATTTTTAAAATATATTTACAACAGCGCTTATGTTTAGCAAGCGCTGTAAAAGGGGCGCTGTTAAATGTCATTTTTGGCGTAGTGATTAAAGGAGTCAGTTAGTTTAGTGATCAAATAAAGGGATCGCAGCTTGAGATTTTTTGAGTATATGTGTTTGCCTTAGAAACACAAATGGAGTTGTATTTATGCTTCTGGTCTTGGTAGTTGTACTATGTGATGCAAACAAGTTGAAGAGGGAAAAGTGAAAGGGTAAAAGTGTTGGGTTTGGGTTGGAATGTTATTAGTTTGTGGAGACGAGGTTTGAATTAACTTATGGGTTTAAAGACATAAGTTCAGGGGTTTGGGTTTATATGGATGAATTTACGAGTTTGTAAGATAGAGAATTTATATTTTTGATTATTTTATGTGTTTTTGGCCTAATTTTATTTTTAATTATTGTAAATTATTTTATTAAATTTTTCAAAATAAAAGAATATATATATATATATCAACTATGCATGATTTGTCCCCATCAATGACTGCCATGTCATTAAAATTTGACTGCTTAAACGTTTTTTAATTAAAACATAGGACTTTTTTAAATCTTTTTGAAATTTGTGAAAATATAAAGCATTAAATTATTTTTATAAAGGCTAAAATCAAAATTAAGACATTTTGCAGATATGAAATATATATATATATATAACTCTAATACAAATTACTAACAAATTTTATATAATTGAATAAAATAATCAATTTTTTTATTTTTGTTAATTTTTAAAGTGGGCGTATATATAGGATAGAGGTGGTAATTTGAAAGGCTTGTTTAATGGTCCTTGTTAAGAATCATTTATTGAGTTATTATGAATGATTTCTTTGATAATCAAGATTATATATGACTTTTTGTTTGGCATGAAAGAGATTAGAATGAATATACTATAAGGGTGAAGATAAGTATATATAATATGAGGTAGGATGCTAATACGCACAATTTTAAAATAATGTTCATGCAACATATTATTTGCTCTTCGTGCAGGTAAGTAATTCCCCACTATATTTTGACTTCTTTTAATGTGTGAGGTGATATTAGATATAATTTTTAAATGTATTAAAATTATAAAAAATATTTAAATGTAGAGGTGTGTAAAATATATAAGTTAATTAGATCATTTTGATAAATTGGATTGCACTGTATTAGAAAAACCAAATCAATTAAATGATTCATGAATTGAACTACATATTTAAAAGAATTTAGTTAATCCAAACTTAATTCAAAAACTAGTTTAACAATTCTAAAACTTTTTTAACTTTAACTAAGATTTTTTTTTCTCTTACAAAATATTCGAAATTTATTTTTCCGTGAAAAAAATATCGAAATTTTTTTTGGAAAAAAATAAAAAGATCTTTTAAATTCTTTTTTTATTCAAAAATTTTGAGAAAAAAATTGAAAATATTTATCCGTAAAACATTTTCGATTTTTTTTTGAAACTATCGAAACTTTGTTCTTGAAAATTTTTTATATTTATTTTTTTCGAAAAATTTTGACCAAACGAATTTTGAATTTGTTTCTGAAAAATAATCAAAACTTTTTATTTCGGAAAATTTTTTACATCTATTTTTCTTTAGAAAAATTGATATTCTTTTTTCGAAAAACTAGTTCGAAATCTATTTTCACTAAAAATTTGTTCAAAATATTAAACTAGTTTATATTTATAAAATAGTTTTAAACTGGCTCAGAACTACGCTGAAGTTGATTCGAATGTAGTTTTAAAAAACTGAACCAAACCATTAATGTGGTACAATTCAATTTAATTTTTACACCATGAACACCCTCACATTAATGTAATCTATGTTAGTCATTTATTTTTAAACTTATCTTTAGTTAATTAATTTAATCTTTAAATTTATTTATTTTTTAATCAATTTAGTTTATAAAATTATTAACAAAAAATATATTTACAAATGTGTTTGTAAATTTGATAAATTGATAGACTATATTAGGAACAACACATCACACGTTTAAAGACTAGATGAATATTTACTTTTTTTAATAGGTTAGATTACTCTTTTGGTCCCTTAACTTATTTTCTGGTTTCGTTTCGGTCTCTTAATTAATTTTTGTTTCCTTTTGGTTCTTTAACTATGGTTTTGTTGGCTAATTTGGTCAATTTTGAGTTTAAATCGTTAAATCACGAAGTATGTGTCAAACTGGTATCGTGACTATGATGTTTAAATTATGAAGTCTGAAAAAGAAGAAGTCGTTTGGTCATTCATACTGATTAACGGAACCATAATTAAAGAACTAACAGAATAAAAATTAATTAAAAGACCAAAAAATTATGTACAGTAACATCTCAATGTGAGGAGTATATAGAGTCTACAAAATTTAATTAGATGCAGAGACTCTAAATCATATAGTGGTAATTTAATATAACATGTATATACTTATTTATCTGATT
The DNA here is from genome assembly GCF_000331145.2 of Cicer arietinum. NCBI lineage: Eukaryota > Viridiplantae > Streptophyta > Magnoliopsida > Fabales > Fabaceae > Cicer > Cicer arietinum. The sequence goes on from NC_021166.2 coordinate 49,115,857, forward strand.
AGCGAAAGTAGAACTCATCAAATGTGAGGAATATGTAAAGTCTACAAAATTTAAATACATGGTTGTTCTATGCAAGAAGGAGCATACCAATTCTATCAATAGTTACTTCACATCCTCTAAACAACGAAAGTGTATCACATTTCTCATTTTTTTTAAACTTTCAACAAATCTCTTACTATAGAGAGTCCTAAAGCAAAACATACATCAATCAGTTAAAATGAATTATCCTACCCCTAACTCTAAACTCTCACTATGTTCATCTCATATACTAGTTAGCTCTCACAATAGTACATCCGAAATTTGTAAATCAGTTGGCATGTCTAAATCTCACTAGAATGAGGTGATTTGAATTTGAGTTTGTGGAACTTGTGTCAAGTTGTTGATATCAAGCAACATTTTCGGTACACATTCATGTCTCGTATGTATTTGAAAAATGTGAATATATGATTAATATTTAAACAAATTGAAATAATACAATTAATTGATAAAAAATTTTGCATGTTTATCATTTGATGGTGCCATGTCATAAAGCAACCCATCAATATAAGAAAATAGTAGCATATGCAATATGCTTATAAAAGAAAATACAAATCTAACGTACAAATTAAAATGAAAATATGAAACACCAATTAGTATAGCATAAAGCATCAGTATAGCTACAATAACCAACTAGCCAACTTCAGACACTCAAAACTTACATGCAAATATTTTTTATAAAAAAATACAGCAATATTCTCCATGTACACCAAATTCATACTCCAACATCTTTGAATTTCCATACACCACAAATCTACACATTCCACCACCAAAATTCAATGCTAAAAATTCATAAAACAAGAGAAAAAACCTAAAATAAACAATAAAAAATCACTTACCAAGTGCAACTTTTTTTGGATTGATTATCAGTATAAAAGTGTATAAGGATTAAATCTAATTATTAATAATAAACAAGGTTATACTTTATCAAAATGCTTATGATTTCAGTGTTTTCAAAAATAGTCATAATGGTCTAAGTTTTATTTAAATGTAGGCTAAATTACATTCGTGGTCCCTTAACTTAATTTCAGGTAACGTTTTAGTCATTTATCTTTTTTTTTCCCGACTTGATCCTTTATTTTAACTTTAAATGACAATTTGATATTTTATGTTTTAAAATTTCAACAATGATATCCTTTTTTATACAAAAATTCAAAAAAAAATTCAATCAAAACTCATAAAATTAATTATATTCTTCAATATAATACAAATTTCATCAAATTCGTAACGCAAATCTTCAAATAAACTCATATTTTCATACTTTATTTGATATTTTTAGGAATAAAAGACTAAATCGGGAAGAAAAAAAAAGATAAATGACTAAAACGTTACCTGAAATTAAGTTAAGGGACCACGGATGTAATTTAGCCTTAAATTTAAGAAATTAATTTATTTGTTGAAAATTCATTTAATATTAAGAGAAATTATATTGATATTTATTAAATTTTCTTTAAACGACACTTACATCTCTTTTAGTTTTGAAAAAGTATCCACTTTTCCTATATTCACTAAAAAAATTGTATCAAATATTTTTTTAATCACACTTACATTTATTTTTATCAGTTACTTATATGACACGATTAGAGTTTTCGTTTTAATTTATATAGGTATCACCATGCATCTGGTATATGCAATTTTAAAATGTATGATTATATTTTTAGTGACATAAATTGAGTGTGTACTTTAGTGTCTTTTTACAAATGACAATAGAGTTGTAAATGTGACGGAAAAAAAATGTTATGAACAATTTTTTAGTAAATACAAATGAGGTAAATACACTTTGAAAATTATAGGAGGTGTGAAAGAAATCTCGGAAGAGGTAAATATTATTTCTCTTTAATATTATTATTGACAAAACTTGTTTAAAATAGTATTTATTAAGCATAGTCAAAGGTTACTTTGCTAATTGATATATATAATTAATTTTAGTGAGTTTCATATTATCATAAGCTTTATTTTCTTTATATAAATAAGCCCCCGTTTTTCTCCGAACCGATATTCAATGTGTTTATTGTTAAAATATAATTTTGGATAAACTAATTTAAATGTGTATTTAAAAATATATAATGGGAGAAAAGACCGCCTTAATTTTGTTTTAAACTCTTTTTCTTTGTCAATAACACTATTTGACTTAGATTAAAAATTAAAAAAAATAATAATAACACTACTTGACCTTTTTCATGCATTCAATAAATAAATAAATAAAACACTAGTTGAGCTTTCAACAAGAGTCGTGATTGCAGGTTCATTTTCCTTCATGCTGGACATGTTCTCTCTACGTGCACTCACATATGAGGATCATAATGTATATATAATATTCAACTCAAAATAATGTCAACTTTCTCTTCTTCCTTACCTATGTGCTTGCTTGCATCTTTTTAAGTAACCCAAAATTGAATTTTTGCAATCATAGTCACACTCAATCCAAATCTCAACCATTAAATAAATATATATATATATATATATATATATATATATCACACCACCTATTTATTTTAATTGTATTTTAAGTTTTGGATAATGTTCGTTATTAAGAAACGGATGAATAATTGTGCAATCAACAATTGTGGTCCTTCGATTTTCACACAAACATTCGCATGATTTTTGTCAAAGACAGAGATAACAATTTTAGTTTCTTTATGATAATATACATGTGCATTTTTGTCTTATATATACATAAATTTATTTTTTTTCTGTAACATTTAATAGTACGGTTGAATTTTTTATCTATATTACTGTAAACTTTTAGGTTAAATAACACTCGTAGCCTCTTAATTTAATTTTCGTTAACGTTTTAGTTTTTTATTTTTTTTTAAGTGACAATTTGATCTTTTATATTTTAAAATGTCAATAATAGTATTCTTTTTATTACAAAAATTTAAAAAAAATTATTAAAATTTTCAAACAACATGCATATAATTAATTATATTCTTCAATATAATACAAATTTTATCAAATTTGTAACCCAAATCTTCAAATAAACTCATATTTTTTATTTTGTTAGAGATGAAAATATGAGTTTATTTAAAGATTTAGTTATGAATTTAATGAAATTTGCATTATATTGAGAATGTTAATTAATTTTATGGGTTTTATTTGAAATTTTTGATGAATTTTTTGAATTTTTACAAAAAAAAATAACGATAACATTGTTACATTTTAAAATATAAAATATCAAATTGTCACTTGAAATTAAAATAAAGGACAAGTCGGGAAGAAGAAAAAAATAAAAGACTAAAATGTTAACTGAAATTAAGTTAAGGGACCACATGTACTATTTAACCTAATTTTTATATGCTAAAAATTAAAATATGAATCGTCTGGTTCATTCATCGTTTAAGATATCTTGATTCTGTAGAATTAATCCAAATTGTTTTAAAAAAACAAATTTAATATTATAGAATGACATGACATCATAACAATAACTCAACCTAATTCACTTTCATGTTGATGTTGTTTTACGGAATAACATTTAGATTCATATAAACAAACAATGAACCAAACTCACATTTGTTGCAACAAATTTAAAGCTGTATTAAAAATTTAAAAAAATTTAAAAAATTAAAATTAAAATTAAAAAGGAAAGGAAAAGTGAGTTTGACTTGTTCAAACCAACCATTAATTTATTTTTGTTCTCTTATATCTGTTTAGTAAATACTAAATAAAGGTATACATCAAAATATTCTATCAAAAAAACAAAAAATGAAAGTACCAAATAAAGACAAAAACCAAAAACCAACATGTAATAGAAACATTCCACATTATTAGCCTAAAAAATTGGAATTGAAAGGTTATTGTGTCATAGTTGTGATCCTTTCCTATTTTCCTCCAAAGAAAAACTAAAAAGTTGTTACACAAAAATCTAATAACACCCTTTTTTTTTCAATCTTGTTTTCCAAATTCACACATTTCAAATCTTTCTTTCTGAATCCCCCCCAGGAGGTATGGGGAAGATAGAAAAAAATAATAAAATGAAAACAATGTTAGCATCATCTCAACATTTTCTATCATCCTTTTCTATCCTCCTGGTCATTTTGTTGGCCTTTTTCACTTGTACTATTTCTTCAAGTTTCATTCCAAAAGATAGTTTTCTTATTGATTGTGGTTCTGAAAATGTAGTCACTTTACCTGATGGAAGAACATTCAAATCTGATCCTCAAGCTAACTCATTTTTACAAGCTAATGATGATTACAAAGTTTCATCAAATGATAATAGTGTTAATCTTCCTTCACCTATTTATTCAAATGCAAGAATCTTCATTCAAGAAGCTAAATATTCTTTTCATTTAGTTCAACCTGGTTTTCATTGGATTCGTCTTCATTTCTATCCAATCAAAAACAATGTCTTTGATCTTCAAAAAGCAACTTTTTCTGTCAATACAGAAACTTTTGTTCTTCTTCATAGTTTCAATGTTAATAATACTGATAAACCAATCCTCAAAGAGTATCTCATCAATGCAACAGAACCACAGTTAACAATATCCTTCATTCCTTTGAAGAATTCGGCCGCATTTATCAATGCGATCGAGGTTGTTTCCGCTCCTGATAACTTTCTATTCGATAGCGGGTCGGGACTATTTCCGGTCGCTGATGTGACTGGTCTAACAACATATGCTTTCCAGCCTGTTTATAGGTTGAACAATGGAGGACCATTGATTACTTCATCAAATGATACACTTGGTAGAGTTTGGGAATCTGATGAAAATTTTTTGACTAATAAGAATTTGGCTAAGAGTGTTTCTGTTGCTACTAATGCTATTAAGTTTCCTTCTGATATGCCGACGATATCGCCTTTAATTGCGCCACAAACTGTTTATGCTTCTGCAACTGAAATGGGGGATGCTGGTGTTAACATGCCAAATTTCAATGTGTCATGGAAATTTGATGTTGACACAAGTTTTAGTTATCTTTTAAGATTGCATTTTTGTGACATTGTGAGTAAAGGGCTTAACCAACTTTACTTTAATGTTTATGTGAATGGAAAAATTGCAATTCCTAATTTGGACTTATCAGCTATTAATGGTGCATTATCAACACCATATTATAAAGATATTGTTGTTAATGCAACATTGATGACACAAGGATTAACTGTTCAAGTTGGTCCTGCAAATGCTGATGGTGGAAATGCTAATGCAATTTTGAATGGTATTGAGGTTTTGAAGATAAGTAATACTGTTAACAGTTTGGATGGTGAGTTTGGTGTGGATGGAAGGAGAGTTGGTGGATCGAACCGCGGCACGGTGGCAGCGGTTGGATTTGCAATGATGTTTGGTGCATTTGTTGGTCTTGGTGCTATGGTGATTAAGTGGCATAAGAGGCCACAAGATTGGCAAAAGAGGAATAGTTTCTCTTCTTGGTTGTTGCCTTTACATGCTGGTGATACAAGTTTCATGAGTAGTAAGACTTCAATGGGAAAAAGCAATGTTTTCTCATCCTCAATGGGATTAGGAAGGATATTTTCATTTGCTGAGATACAAGAAGCTACTAAGAATTTTGACTCAAAAAATATTATTGGTGTTGGTGGATTTGGTAATGTTTATTTAGGTGTGATTGATGAAGGGACACAAGTTGCTGTTAAGAGAGGAAATCCACAATCAGAACAAGGGATTAATGAATTCCAAACTGAGATACAAATGTTGTCTAAGCTTAGACATAGGCATTTGGTTTCAATGATTGGTTATTGTGATGAAAATGAAGAAATGATTTTGGTTTATGAGTATATGCCTAATGGTCATATGAGAGACCATCTTTATGGTAAGAACATGCCACCTCTTTCTTGGAAGCAAAGGTTGGAGATATGCATCGGATCAGCGAGAGGTCTACATTATCTTCACACAGGAACGGCGCAAGGAATCATTCATCGCGATGTCAAGACGACAAATATTTTGCTTGATGAGAATTTCACTGCAAAGGTTTCTGATTTTGGACTTTCTAAGGACGCACCTATGGGACAAGGTCATGTTAGTACGGCTGTGAAGGGTAGTTTTGGTTATCTTGATCCAGAGTATTTTAGGAGACAACAGTTGACTGAAAAGTCTGATGTTTACTCTTTCGGAGTAGTCCTGTTGGAGGCATTGTGTGCAAGGCCGGCTATCAACCCTCAGTTACCTAGAGAACAAGTTAACTTGGCTGATTGGGCTATGCAATGGAAAAGAAAGGGTTTGCTTGATAAAATTATTGACCCTCTTCTTATCGGTTCGATTAACCCCGAATCGATGAAGAAGTTTGCTGAGGCCGCCGAGAAGTGTTTGGCGGATCATGGTGTTGATAGACCTTCAATGGGAGATGTTCTTTGGAATTTGGAGTATGCATTGCAACTTCAAGAAGCTTTCACACAAGGAAAAGTTGAGGATGAGACTAAATCTTCTTCAGCTGTTGTTCTTCCTACTACTACACCTCCCACTGTTAAGCTTAGATCCCTTTGAATCAAAATTTTGGGATTCTCTTTTAAGGTGCTTACCTAGTTACCCTCTCAAATCTATGAAAAAGGCACAAAGTTATTTAGTGGTTTGGCTTAATTGATAAATGTTCTTTGCAGAAATTTGATTATTTACATTTTACCTTTCCTTCCTAAGAATTAATTTGGGCATTTTGATGATTTTGGAATTATTGATAACTATTGTTGATATTGCCAGGTTCTCTTTTGTTGGCCCTTTTGCTTATTTTTCGCCATGATCCTTCTTTTTTGCATGCTTCATTCTGATTCAAGTGAAACCATTTTGTCAGACTTTTGTAAATTTCACTGATTTTGGGTTTGATCCCAGCGTTGCTGGCCCTGTGTATTCATGCGTATGAAATCCTGATTTGTGGTTTGCTTGCTGATATGATGATTTGTTTGAGCACGTATATTTCGAGTATTCTATGCATTTGTAATGAGTAGATCATCTTCTGTTTTTTTTAGAGGTATTGGAGAGAGTAGATCAGTTTGTACTTTGTAAGACTTCACACACTTCAGTCATGTTTGTTCACATACAACTCAACCAACCCTGAAATGTGATGCATTACTTCGCTAGCATGTCTTATTTCTAGTCTGCGATTAACCTGAAATGTGATGCACTTAGTTACTTATGTGCAGAATTGCATTCATTCCTGGCCGATATCCTAAAACCAGCAAATATTTTATTTGCTCATTGCGCACTTCTGATGATCCCCCATTTGCTTATCTAAAAGTACATAATGGTCCAGCAGAAGTTCAAGCTATTGATGATCATTCAGGAACTGCAATGTTTGCACAATTTAGTAATCTTAATGGAAGGTGAAAAATGACTTCTACAAAGTTGATTCATGTGAAGGAAGTGTTAAATTAATAATTTTTTATGAAGGTGGCCAAATAAAATGTTGGTGTATAATGAATGGTGTGTGATACTAATGTGTGGTGTGTTTTGCATATTATGATTTGGAGTATTATTATGTTACATGGTAGAAATTTGTAATACGATTATATGGTATTTTTATTACCATTAATCATATTATTGTATTATATAATTGATTTGTAATGTATTGTTATGTAAATTTTAGGGAGTGATTTTAGAAGCAAGTTTAAGGAAATTTCTGACTACTTGTTATAGCTAGTGAATTTGATTTAAATTTGTATGCAATCGAATAATAATTGTTGTAGCAAGTTAAAAGGCTTCTTTTTTTTTTTTTACAAGAAAATGAACCCTCTTTTTTCATTTGGTCATGTGATATTGCTAATGTTCAATCATGTTTTGCTTTTAACAAAGAAGTTATTATATTGTATGGTTTTGAAAAGTAGCAATTTTTGTTGTGGTACTTAAAATTGTCCCCGTGCAAAAAGTGCTCAAATATGTCAAAATCTTTCACAAATTCATCCTACAGTTACTGTGGTTTTATTTTTTGTTTAAAATCAAAGAGCAAAAGGGTGCGAGGAGTGGAGGACCATATGAGGCACCTACTTATGATGTCACAATTGACACAAATATTAATATTAATACTAATATTTCAAAATACAAAAGTTTTCTAATAAAATTATTCTCAAGTGAGAAGGTAGGAAAGTGACGAAGGCGTGAATAAATTTTTGTATAACTACCCATAAGCTTCTTGTACAACAAAAAATAATTATTTTGGGTTTTTCAAGCTACTAAAGCCAAGCTACAAGTTAGGCAATAGTTGAAAAATTAATTGATGAATGAAAAATTAGATTAAAGTTAATAGCTGATAACTCATAATTTATAGTTGAAAAGTTAACTGATGAAAATGAAATATTTGATAAATTTAGTTGTTATAATTATAAAATGATATAAAAGTATATAATTACTTAATTTAAAAAATATATAAATGTATAAATTTCATTTTTTAAAACAATAAAAAATAATATTTTAGAAAAATAAATTGTATCTGATTTTTTCATTTGCAAGATAAGTTCATCCCTAACATGATTCACTGGTACTATTTAGTAAGCCATTTTACAATTATAAAATTAATAATTATGTTGTTTTCTTTTGGCTTACTTGATTCAATATATAATTATTTGGTTTTATTTTAACTTGCACAAGTCTATTGCATGACTGGTTGACGTTTCCAAACATTGTCTTATTGTTAATGGGTCCAATTATTAAATAAATGTGGTTCAAATAAGATTTAAACCATTTATAGGGGTCCTTAATGGTAATTTTAGAAAAGGTACAAGCACATGCATGAAGTTTTTATTTTATTTTTATGACTGGTTGATTCTAATAGTTGTAACATACTAAAATAAGGATTGAATAGATGAAAGAGCATTGGTTTACAAAATGTTCCCACATTTAAATGGAGGCAGCATGTTGAATGATTGAGAGGAAGTGTAGATAAGGATGGGGTCATAATCACCCAGTTTGTATAACAAAATGATGGGTGCATTTATCAAATGTTTGAAAAATATAAACCAAATTTGTAGGGCTCAAAGTAGTGGGACCAATCTGATATCCAACACAGGTTGATGTGGGACCAATTTTACATTAAAGAGCATTGATATGAAATAAAAAACCAAAACTTCATTGGAAAAAAAGTACAGCTTTGCTTTCTTTTCTCTTTTTGAGGGAGATTGAGAAATGATATTTCAATACAAATTTGACAACTACAACTATAATTTGAATGGTTGATTCGGTTCAAATATGCAGTTAATTTCTACTTAATGTAATTAACATCAATTTTGACTTTCATTATCCACAATTTTGAAGGTGTTGAAATATACATTAATCATTCAATTATGTTCAAATGTTCATCTGACAATCTTAAAACCATTCAAAAACTATTGACACGTCTGTTATAAAGAGTTGACCTTTTTAAGAACTCTTGACACTGCCCTGACGAAACAAAAATCACAATTGAAAGCTTAAAATATACATGACAATAATAATTGAATAAAATTCCAATTAGCAAAACTTGTGCTAACTAATCTCAGGTGTTATAAAGTTAATTTTGAGGTCAGTGATCCTCTCCTCTCTGTCAGACGTCAGCGAGAATATTACACATTTGCTGCTACAGAGAAAAGCAAAAAAAAGGGAGAAAGAAAGAAAGGTTTTGTATGTATCTATCCAAATCAAAATAGCAGCAGACCTAACAACTATGGCCAAAAGAATCGCCAAACCTCTAATCAAATACAAAACTAGAATGCAAGATCTCATCCAGATTAATTAATAGTTACTACTTACTATGACACTCTTCTCTTTTTAAAGCCATCTAAATCCCCATCAAGCATGACAAGATCGTCTTCATCATCGATAACTTGCAATTGCTTGTTATGTCTTGCATCGTCAGTGGTATTTGACTTATCGGAATCATCAGGGAGCTTTCGTTTCTTCAATGGAGAAACTATGCCTATCTCATCATTGTTATCAGATGTGTTTGCACCATTACTAACAGACTTGTCTTCATTTTCTGCGGCTGACACTGGTTGAGTCCATCCTGATAGAACCATTCCATCAGGTTCTTTCTCTTCATCAAATTCCTCTCTGAATTTAAAGTCACCAATAGAGAAAATAATTCAGAACCAGAGAAAAAATCAAACATAAGGGTAACAGAATGGGATAAGAATGAATTGAAATATATCCTTAATTCAAAATGCAAGAAGAAAATGAGAGAAAAGAAACAATATATAATCTTGCCAAATTCCTCTAACAATTGATATAACAAAACATAAATAGAATTGAGTAAAAACCTGTGCTTTATGTTAATATTGCATTTCAATTCTTGTTGAAAATCCTCTACTGTAAGCATTGTACCACCAGTTACAGGAGAAGGGAGCTCAGCAAGAACCTGAACAGAATAGTTAAAATGGCTAAGTAAAATGTAATGTCATTTTCAAACCAGAGACAAGAAACATACCTTTTCAAGGTTGGCATTATAAATTGCAACCATGTCGTCCTCGATATCACCAGCTTCATAAAGGAGGTTTGAAGCATTCATAATAAGTGGAAGGCTCATACCAAGTTTAGCCTTGATAATCTTTTCGACAACATCCTTCAATTTTGAACGGTTTGTGTTTATTTCAAGCAAAATAGGACTCTGTTCCCGTCGTATACAAATATGGTAAGTGTGAGCATATTGATAATATTGACTTTACGTAACCGATGAGACAAGGGAAGATTTGGCATACCTCAGAACAAACATAACATGATTTGTTAGGTTCAAATGGCTCCACTGGCATAAGCAACATGTTTCTTGATGGGTGTTCCAGACAATATGTCATTCTGTGAGATGTCCACATAGGATTAGAAGAAATCACTAAAAATACAGTAAAGAAAATGCTGACTTGAAAGATCTTATCACTTATCGTGTAACTACCACTTATCGTATAAGATCTTATGCAAAACACATTTCTAATAAAATCGAAAAAGAATGGGAATAAAGCAGAAGGTGAAAACAACCTTATAATAATATGCTGTCTGTAGAAGCTTATGAAATAAGCTGGAAAACAGGTTATGTATAAGCTATTTTCATAAATTTTTCCAATTACTTCTGTAACTGCTTATGTTATATGTAATATAAATTCAAATATGGTCTTCCCAACACACCCTAAGAAAACTACTTTGTTTAATATTTTATTCAATTTGTTTAGCTATGTAAATTATATTGCAATGGAGTGAACAGAAATGATAATGTTTTGATCATTCAAAACAAAATACAAGTGAACCAAACATAAATGCTTTCATATAACACCAGCAATATGATTATGCTACAAAAACAGTTTTCCACCACCAAAAATGCGAGGAGCTACAGAAGGTGGTATTTTCCTCAAGGCATATGGTTTGACACTTAGAATGCTTTCTCAAACCCCAGACGTAACAAAATCACTTATTCATCACTATATCAAAAGCAAAACAAAACACAAAGACGAAGGAAGAGGAGTCACATATACCTATAACTTTTAATGTCATTTTTCAGCACCTTAATTGCTTCAATGACAATCAAACCAGCAATAACAGCATTTGTTGTCGCTACGGCGTGCACAATGTTACCAGCAATTCCTTTAGCTTCAAAAAGGCTGTGTAGAGGTATGCCAAATGAAGCAGCTCGTATGTTTGCAGCTGCAGTGACAAATTCTACAGCCAACTGGTCATCTTTATCAAAGCTCAGATTGCCAATCTCCTGCTCAAAAAATACATTAAAAAATTAAGGGTTCCATATATGATTATTATAATATGCCCTTACATCAAAGTAAGTGTGAAATCAGACCAACCTTTTCTCTTTTTGTGAAAAATAGCCTCAGTGCTTCAAGAAGTATTCTAGAATTTTCTTTAAGACTCCAGATATCTTGTGGGTTCTTCATGCCCAAAGATGCCATGGCAGAAACTGATAAGCCATCACCAGAAGCATTATCGTTGTCCAGATTTCCATTCTGTTTAGCCAATTCATCGGACAGGACATCCTTGCTGTATATAGGTTTCGGTCTATTTCGATTTTTCCATGTCTCCTCATTGGACAAAGCTAATTCAATATTATACCCAAATACATGATCAAATATTTTCCTTCCATATTGAGTAATGTCTTCATCTTTGCTATGTTCAAATATATCATCTACATTTTTTGATGAGCTGGCAGCATCACTTGAGCGAACATTTAAATCGTTGTCTTGATTCTTGTCCCCAAATAACTTGGAAAATAGTAGGTCCTTTGCCCACACAATACAGTGAACAAACTGCCAATAAAATACAGAAAAAAGCTTAGAACTCACTACTCTTTAAATATATATTGAAATCATAAGTCTAGTTTATGTTCAACTTGACGAAGCAAAATTCAATTGTTTTGTTTGTGTCAAAAACTTACCTACTTGTCTAAGATATAACTAATGAGTGCCTTCATATTATGTTAAACTGTATCAACCTAATGGCCATTCATGATAAGTCAAGATACAACAAGGTATCATAAAGATTACATTCAGTGAAAATTCAAATGGTGATGCACAGCCTAAAATTTTGATGTATGATCCATGATCCTATAGCTTCATTATCTTCTATGTTTCATACATACAAACTATTAGATGCGAAGCAAAAAAAAAATGACTGACTAAAGGTATACAAAGAGTCAATAGTTGCATAGTAACAAGAATTGTAAATCTATAAAACAAAAATTCATAATTTACATGTTTGAAGGTCTATGGCTCAAAACAATTCATTGAAAACATATTAGTTTCTTAAATTTTCTAATAAATTCCATTCTAGAGGAAAAACTCATTCAGTGCATAAATGAAAACCAAACCATACCTTTGATGGGGTACTTGTGATAGTACAGACTGGATATGTCTTGGGGGCTGGTTTAGGCTGACACTCGTAGCACTCAGTCCTTCCCTTGACATGTACTGTAACCTGTTTTCAATCAAAGATATATCACTAAGATTGAAAAAGCTGCAACCAGTGTTGCATAACAATTAAGTATATAAACATATATTGCAATTAAAATCATGTTGAACCAATAGTATACTTTGAAAGTCATAAACAAGTTTCACACAGATGCTTGCCGAAGTGAGTAGACAGCCGCGGCTACAAAACTATGAGGAAAGAAAACAAATAAGAGATATTGGATCTCAAACGCCAAACCAGATCAAATCAAAAGTATATAAAATAATTATTAAGGATTAGAAGGTTTCAAATCAATTTATTTTCAGAAAACTTAACAGAGAATCGGTATGAAGAGAGGGGTGTGTTCACTGAAACTTTAGATGATAACCATTGAATACAAATTAAGAATTCAGGTGCCAAATAAATTCTGAAGATTTGAAGCATGTCAAAGGAAACATAGTTTGCTTTCCCAATCAGAAGATTGATTATCTAGGCATAAGACATAAATTTGGTGATTAATTACGATGATAAGAGATTTTAACAAATCTATTTATAATGACAACCAGATAATCAATGATTAATTAAATTAACAAAGATACTCTTCAGCAAATAAAAATAACTGACATGCAGAAAAATAAATACTGCTAAAATACAACCTGTATATATGGAAATGGATATAACTTACCAAGAACCAATAACTACAATTAAATTACCTGACCAAGGAACCCAGTAGTTCCACTTTCAACCAAAGGGACATCAGCTGCCAAGCACAAGCGATTCACATGTCGGCGTGCATCTAGATTGTCGAGACCATTTAGAACGACATTAAATTGCTTAAAGAAGTCCACATTGAAATCAGGACCTTTGACATTTGCATGATATGATGTGATGTTTATGTGGGGCCTAAATTTTAAAACAGCATCCCTAGCAACCTGGTTGAAGACTTTATCAGATGGTTGTGAATCATAAACCAATACAAATAACAATAATGACCATAACAGATTAACTTACTTTAGCTTTGGACTGCCCAACATGGGATTGTCGAAACAAAAATTGTCTGTTCAGGTTACTGACTTCTATAGTGTCCATGTCAATCTGCACATTGGGAACAAAATCAGCATATTAATGTAATAATTGATGCAATAAAGCACATTCATAGCTTAAAATCATATACATAATTCAAGTGAAAATTTGAAAATATACAAAATACAGTAGTGACAGTGTAATTTATTCTATCCACAACATTCAGCAGATCTGCATTTTCCATAACCTATCACCCTGAGTACTAACTACCAGTCATAACAACGTTAATTAATATATACTTATACCATCACCATCCACACTACAAACTACCATTAATTAAAATATGATTCTTATCTAACAACTTTAGTCACAAAAACTCAAGAATCCACAGCCACCCAGGCCAAGCTAATAAATACCCTTTTTTCATCATTGCCAACAACACCAATTACCAAAAATAGAAAGTAAATCCAACACATTGTAAGCACCTAAACAGCACGCCCTAAACACAGAATTACTGTGAGATCTTATTTCCCCAATTACCAAAGCAGAAAAAATTGTTCAACGTTGTCGATCGTAAATCTTCGAAAATAGCGATTAGTTCAAATCTAGTTACACTTCGGTCATATAGCGCCACTATAGCCGCTATTTAACAACAATTTGTACTAAATAGTTTACCGCTGTACAACATGGATATGGTCAAATTCCACTAAGCCATAGCACCACCATAGTCAGCTATTTGACAACATTGGCTCAAACTTTACCAAAAGAATAAAACCCTAGAACCGAATACTTGAAAATTCTTCCCAATTAAAGCAAACAATGGAGTTTCAAAGCAGAAGTAAGAAACCACCAATCAGATCAAAAGAGATCAGGAAACCAATACAACAAGTTTTAATAAATAAAAAAATTGAATAACAAATTTAAGCACTTCAATTAAGAACTCAAAACAGTTACATAATTTCTAAGTTCACAAACCAACACTCACTCCTCACTCTCACACACTTAACAATTCACTTACACACACACACACACAAAAAACCTAAAAATTAAAAAACAAAACCAAGGCGCGAAATTATGAAAACACCATTAAAAATAAATAAAACCCCAAGTTCGTAACTTTACCAAAAATCTAAAAACCCAAAGTTCAAAAAACCCTAAACAAAACAACTAAAACTTTAAATTTCAAAATTAAAAAATAAAAAAAAAAACCCTGAAAAGAAGAAGAGTGAAGGAAGAAACTAACGATGTGTATGTCAGAGAAACCGGAGAGAGCGAGAGTTTTGAGAAGCTCGCATCCAATTCCACCAGCACCAACCATGAGAACTTTTGCATCCTGAAAAAATAAAAAAATACAAAATACAAAACGACATCAGAGACATGCAAAACGACAACGTTGAAGAAAAGAAAGGAGAAAAATGAATTTGGTTATTTGGTTAGTTACTTTGATAGGTGAAGAAGATGAAGAAGCCATTGAAAGTGATAAATTAAGTGATAAATTAGGGGTTAAGTGAGAAAAGGGAGAAGAAATAGAAGAGAGAATCGTTGAAAAATCATGAGAGAGAAAGAGGGAACATAAATTGAGAAAATTTCGTCATTTTATTTGTTGTTTAAAAGAAAATTTAAGAGAGATTTGTTTTGGAGAAGAATCGAACGGTTGACGTGTGGGTGTGGACGGATCTAGGGTCGTCAGGGGGAAAAGAGCGCCAAACCAAAAATTATGTAAGTTTCCGCATAATTAAATTATATATACTTTTTTATAAAGCAAACAAAACAGTATATGACGTGGAAACTAAACTCAAATACTCAGCCCCCAACTACACCGACCATGATGTCGTGCATGTGTTTCGGTTAAAACAGCTCTTTTTTTCTGTTTTTAGGAAATTGATTTGATCTTCCGGAGTTATTTACTAATACACTTTTTTATTTTAAAAAAATTACATTTTTTTTGTTACACTTATATTTATTTCTATTATTTATTATATGATATGGATAGAGTTTTGTTTTAATTTGTAGAAATACATCTAGTATTTGATATTTGAATAGTTTGATTATGTTTTAGTGACATAATTAAAGTATGTAATTGTGTGTCTTTTTTATTAATGACATATAAATATATAAGTGTAATGGGACAAAAATGTTATACCCAATTTTTGTATTGAGTACAAAAAAGATAAATGCATTTTGAAAATTAGATAAGATGTGAATGTCATTTAAAAATATCTTGGAGGAGATAAATTAATTTCCTTTTTTTTAATGGTTAATTTGTTTATTTATTTATTTCTTTAATCTTTTTTGCATATCTTCTTTATTTTTAAAAGTTGGTAAATCATTGAAGCAAAAGTTTATCTCCTGAAACAATTATATTTTTGAAATTATCAAAAATAATGTAAATAAAAGTTGGTATGGAAAAATTGAATAGACCATTTTCCAATATAATTTTCTATATTTATTCTCTTAACCTATCCTTTTAGAATCGTTCTTATATTTAAGTCATAGTTTGTAGTTTCTCTGCTGAATCAACCTAAATTGATGTTAAAAAACAAACTCATCTAAATTGATCATAAAACGGTTTTAACATGTAGATTTTTTTACTTTTAACATGAAGATATTGAATATTAGATTAGATTTATTTATAGTCATTGCATGTAGTAGTAATCGGTCGGTCACTGCCTCTTGAAGATGTGTGCAATTAAGTCATCATACATATACTATTTAAAATTAAATGCAAAAATGTTTAGATATAATTAGTGAATTTATTATTGGTTGGTCTTTAAGGAGTTACTTGATATAGATTTTCTTTTCTTTTTTTTTTAATTTCTTGTTTTTAGATATTAGTGACTTTGGAATTTGGCGCTATAATTTTTAATACAAAATTTAAATTTTTTATTGTGTATACTACAAACAACAATAATAAGTGATTAATTTATAAAAAATTATCTTAAAATAAATTGTTCTTTAATTCTTTGTTGTTTTTATTTTACAAGTCTATCAATTAGAAATATAATATTAATTAATATTTTTTTATTGTATCATCTAATTAATATTACTATTATTTTGAAATCAATATCTTACACTTTGGATATATGATAATGACATCAATTAATGTGGGGCAATTTATTGAAAGTGTTTATTCTTTCTAAAGACTGGTTTTTTAAAATTCATACAACAAAATGAGGAAAAGGAATTAATAGTGTTTTTTTTAACTAAAATTTTAGTAGTTAGTTTGTTAGGAAAGTGAACATTTGTTAGAAGTTAGGATCAAATTATAGATTTCCTTCTTGTTGCTTCATTGACGGTATAACTCATGCTACTATTCTATACTTTTAGATACATGTATGATATTAGTTTGTTCTTTTTATCCTGTAATTGTTTTAGTAATTATAATATTAGAATTGTTTTATTGGTTGATTATATATATATATATATATATATATATATATATATATATATATATATATATATATATATTTAGTTTAAAATTTTCAAATAAATATTGTTTTAAAATAATAAAAAATATAATTTCTCATATATAGTTTCTTGTGCATCGCACGAGTTTAAAGTCTAATTTAATCTATATGTTTAGTATGTAAATAGCGGTAAAAATATATCAACCGTACGACAGGAGTCTCTGATTTAGTTTATAATAGACTCAAGTTAAGTCATCTCTTTCTAAATAGAGAAAGTCAAATATTTTTCATAAGTCTATTTAGTTAAAAAAAATTAGACTATGTACCATAAAAAAAGTATCTTATGTTTATTAGATCGACCTACTTAAGTAAATATGAATAATATTATATATTAGATTTGTAACTTTATGGTAATTATAAATTTTCTAACCTTTTAGTAATTTAAACATGATATTCTACAATAGTTATTGACAAATTTTAATATGTTATAATAAAATAGAATTTAAATATGATGTCATATTTTGTCAAATTATTTAAAATATCAGTTAAATCTCAAAAAAATACTTAATTTGATTGACCTATTAGTTTGTCAGTCTGTTAAAAATATGTCTATTTAATTATTTAAAAACGTTATATGGAATAAGTTTTTAAATAGACTAAGACGGCGTACTAGACCATCATAAAGGTCACGCTCAGTAGGCGTGTTCGTGGCACGCGGTTTCGATCGATTATGAGGTAATAACTCATTTGATCAAAAGATTAAATTACTCACAATTTGATTTGGTTTGGATGAAAACAAACAAAAAAAATGATCTGATCCAATTCAAATTAATGTGGTTTGAATTAGATTGATTTTCGGTTGATGGAAATTAGTACTTCATAAAATATAACTAAAAATTAACATTAGAAAATGAATTTTAATCAAATATGTTTAAAATTGAATCCAAGCACATCCAATAATATTCGGTTTTGTGCTTTTTAGATTGATTTGCGGTTTTTATTATGATTTGAACACCAATAATGTTCAAGCCTAAAAGAAGTCTTGTGTTAAGTCACGTGTCATGTCTAAACCTTAAACTTTTTGACAAGTCAGAGACTTAGGTCTTGCAAAGTTTAGTTTGACTCAGACAATTTTCACCCCTAATAGTAAGTTACGTAATTTTGTAAAAGTTAATGTAGTTTTTATAAGATAATGATGGATTATTGTAATTCTAAACAATTCATCATGATAAAACATATAGACTTAAATTCACTCTTAGCCCCTCTATTTTATTCAAATTTAACTTTTTGTCTTTCTATTTTTAAATTCGGATTTTTGGTCCTATTATTTAGTAATTCTTGAGATTTTTGAGTGACGCTCAAATTTTGATGAAAGTTATATCTCATTTACGACATGGCACATATGTGTCATTAGTAAATTGGAAAAAATATTTTTCAGATCATAAGCTAATTTTTATTTCATTAATATTAATTTATAGAAAAAATTAATAAATAATATAATTTATTATATTAAAAAATGTTTATAAAACATAATTTACTCTCCCAAGTTTTAATAACAAAAAATTACTCTCCCGAATTTTAATAAAAAAATTTACTCTCCCAATTAATTTCTTCTAGCACTATCACTTTTGCTTAACCCAAATTATTTCAATTATACCTCCTTCATCTTCTTCTTCCTCATATCTCTATCATTGTATCTCAAAAAAAATACATCAAACTCTATCATTGTCATCTACTCTTTCTTAACCAAAACACAAAAAGTATAAAAAAAAAATATCTTAAAACATGAACGAAGATATGTTTCGTCTAAACATAATCCCAAAAAACAAAAACAAAATATAGATTAGTTAATTTAACAAGAAATTGAGGTTTTGAGACAGAAAATGATATTGGAGTTTAGGGCTTTCTAAACAAAGTTGGGTTTTTTATTAAAAAGGACAAAGGTGGTGATGTTGTCGATACAGATCTCCGATTGCAGAGAAACTAAGGCGGTCCTCTGGTGAAAGTGTTTAAAATCCAAAAAAAAAAATTCGGTCCAATAACTTGAAGGTACTAAAAAACACAAGAAATTGAGATTTGAATTGTATTTACCTTTTTTATTATTATTTGTTTTTCTTACAAAAATTATTTTTTTATCAGAACATCCAACTTACTAGATAAGCTTGAATCATAAATAACTAAAAAACGACAAATAAAACAAACTAAAGAGACACATATATTTTATATTTGTTCACAACAAACTATTGTTATATCTAGTCATCCCCTTATATAGAGATTGTGTCTCACTACAGTCGAGGATTTAATCTACTATTTCCATAAATAGTTGCACAAATATTCTTTATTGTGCCTCTTCAGGCTTTGATTATTTTTCTATAGCCTCTTTAGGCTTTTGCTCCCAAAATCTTACTTCAACATACTGGCATTATGTTGTTGAGGTTCATGAGGGTCGTTGTACCTTTTCATGTACCTCTTTGAGGATGAGAGGGTTGTGCTATTATCAGACTGATTTACATCAGTTATAGTTCGTGTCTAATTTGACACAGTATGTTTCTAGAATTGTTACTCTTGTTAATATGATGTTACATATTCAATCATATATTAGTTCAAGTGTATGGAAATACTTTGACCGATTTACATCAATTATAGTAACTCTTTACAACAACAAAAGTTTCATTCATGCTTTTTTATGTGTTCTTGACTTTTTCAGTGTTACACTTTTTGTTCTATTCTTCTCTCAATCTCTTATATTTTTTATTGAACCATTTCATCTTAAATACAAGGAGGAAGTGTTTGTTAAGATGTTTCCATTGGAGGTCCTTTAGGTTATGACATTTGTACTTTTTAGGGTCTAACCTGTGTACTTAATTTGCAGAAAGACAATTTATATCTTTATGGATTACAACAATTGAACCATTTAAGATAAATCTATTTGTTGAGCTCATAACTGACTCCCAAAAATCACTCCTTAAAATATGTATGACAATCAGAAGAAACAATGGGTACAGAATCATATGATAGAATAGTTAGAGTATTGTCTTACAGACCATTAGAGTAAACAAGTTATCAAATGATGTATACAGATAGAGGGTGCACTGATCATAGGATGTTGTGCAGAACATCATATCATTAACTTTTGCTAAAGCATTTACTTTTCTATATATGTTGACTTTATCATAAGATACATAAAAGTTCATAATCAGACGTTTGACGAGATTATCATAAGCAAAGACAGTAACTTGCTCATCACATTTGTCAAAGGCAAAGGCAAAAGAATTCTTGTTACATTTGTAAGAGGCAGAGAGTAGAAGAATTTTTGTTACGCTTGTATTAGAAACAGAGGAACATAATCCAGTTGGGTTTTTAGAGGCAATTAAGGTACTACATTGCTCACATCCCATAGTCAACTGAAGTTTACGACAACATGGACGTGTGTCACAAAACTTACGTTGGCAAGCTCAAGTGAAGTATTGATTTTTTTCCCTT
The DNA here is from genome assembly GCF_000331145.2 of Cicer arietinum. NCBI lineage: Eukaryota > Viridiplantae > Streptophyta > Magnoliopsida > Fabales > Fabaceae > Cicer > Cicer arietinum. The sequence continues at coordinate 49,136,585 of NC_021166.2, forward strand.
TATCCAATCATCAAAGGATAGACATTACACATTGATGCATGTTTTGATGCACTTGTTTCTGCAGTATCTCTTTTACATTTTGCTAGAATAGAAAATTTCTACAGTACTTGTAAAATAGGCTACTTTGAATAGTTATTAACATAACTTTTATTTTTAATCTGCTCACTTAACATATATAGTTAGAGGATAAATATTTTTTATTTAAATGTATTTGTTATCATCGAAACATCAACCAAAGATAAATATTTTTTATTTATATGTATTTCAAAACACTTTTGCACTAACATTGGTAGCCCATGCGATGGAGAATGCGAAAAAGGTATTTAACTTCTTGATTGAACACAATGGTAGCTATAAACGCTCTCTAATTGTGGTTGTCGAAAATTTTAAGTTGATAGATCAGAAAAATTAATGGGTGGGTTTTGTAGAGGAATAAAAGATGAATTTAATGGTGGAAGTGGCGTGGCCAACAAAGATTGGATCAAGGCGGTGGGTTGCCGGAAATAGACTAATATAGTGGTGGATTTTTGTTGGAGAAGAAGAAAAATGTTTGATCCTATGTCTTTTTCTTTTACATATTATTTGATCATATGAGTGATGCTCATTTTATAATATTTTTGTAACAAATTTTTATAATTTTTTCAATATTGTAATATTTTGAATATGTTTGTCAAAAATATATATTTTTAATATATCAAATTATATTATTTATTAAAAAAAGTTATTTGTAAATTAATATTAATGAATTGAAAAATTATATGTTGATTTTGTAAATATTTTTTCCAAGTCACTATCGCCACATTTGTGTCATGTCATAAATGAAATAGACATGTCATCAAAATTTGAGGGGGACTACAAAAAATCCACTAATTACTAAATAGGGAGACAAAAAATTAGGGGTGTATGGGTTGGGTTGAGACGATTTTGACAAAATTCGATACCCGAATCGATCGATTATCTTTGGGTTGGGTTGAGTTCTAAATCCGTACTTTTTTTTATTTAACCCAAACTGAACCAATCAAGAACAGATTGAGGAGTTATACATAAATAATAACCTATTTTTTATTTTACGGGAGAAACATAAGTAACAACAATAACAATATAATTGAATGAACATATATTTAATACTTGAATGGCTCAAAAATTATAAAATTTTAAACATGTCATTCAATTATTTAAAAAAGCCAACAACCTCTCACAAAAAATTAAATTGAATAATCTTCAAATAAATAAATAAATTCAACAAGCTTCAAATACATAGGTAAAGCTAACGGTAAATTAATAAAATAATTAATTTTAAGCAATGACAACTTCAAGTACAATCACTTAACAAGTTTCTCATATTATAGAAGGGAACAATTGATAATCTACAAAAATAAATATCAATAATAAAAGTGAAGAGATAAAGAATGAGAAATAATAAATAAGTAAAATATGCATGAAACAAAACAATAACAAGTACCTTAAGATGTAGTAGTGATTGTGTTAAGCTCAACGGTAACAAGCCACTCCAACATCAATTGAAACTAATTTAAACAACTCTAAAATTTTAAATACAATACACAATCTCATTAGCACACCAAATGATTAAAAGAATAAACAAACATAAAAGGAAATAAATTTGAAAGTTAAAATAAAACATTTGTACCCGACTCAATCTTTTGTACTTCAATCAACATAGCTGCTAGATCAATTTTTTTAGGACATTTGATTCAATTTCGGGTACAAATCAAAGTTTCAACAATAGTGACATTTAATGAACTATGAAATGAATTGAGGATTCGACCTCCTGTACTAAACACCAACTCGGATGATACAATAAACATTGAAATATCCAAAATATATCTAGCTATGCAAGAAATAACATGGTATTTATTTGTTTTTTCTTTCCACCATTTAAGAATGTCAAATATAGGGGAGTTCTCTTCAACACCATCCTCTGAATACATATCCAACTCACTTTTTTGCAACTCACCTTGTTTGTTGTTCATGTTCAATCTAAACGAATTTTCCCAATCATCTTCACCCCCTTTTTCAATGTTAGACTGTTAGTACGTTTTGAGATTCGAGGTACTAGAATCACTAGCTACATTAGTAATGGGATACAAAACAATATAGTGTTCAATCCATTTAACGATAAGATTTTTTAGTTTTTCCATGATATCATCAGACTTATCAATGCCATATATTTTTTTAAAACAAAACCCTATATACTCAAGCTTAGAACGGGGATCAATAAAAATAACAACAAACAAAAGAAAATTTATCTCACCTATCCCAATATTTGTTGAATTTTACTTGCATATTTGCAGTCGTCTTTTTTAAAACAACATCATCCATGTTCTTCCATTTAGCCAAATGTTTTTTGAATTTCAATCAACTGCTTATAAAAAGAGTTGGTTGTAACATGTAATGACCCACCAAAAAAACAAGAGTTGCTTCATAGAAAGTCTTCAAAAACTTCACAAAAACACGAGAATGTTCCCAATCAATTTCATTAGGACATCATCCTATATCACTATCATTAGATAGAAATGCCACATCGACACGTTCTAAACGATAAAATGCACACTCATATTGTTCAGCAATATCCAACATCAAAGAGGTGGAGTTCCACCTAGTTTGTACATCAAGTGTTACCATTACTTTAGAACATACATTCACAGTTTATGCACACTTCTTAAAAGTAGCCAACATACTAGGAGAAGACTTGACAAACTTACATGTAGCTCTTACTTAGATATTAAACTTTCTCACTACCTTACTTAGAGAGCCTTTATGTGAGACAATTAACTTGATCTAGTCTCTATTCCGAATGATATCCATTCATTTCAAATTCCCCCTTCAAAATTGTATGTGCAACTTCATACTTGTATGATATCCATTCGTTTCAAATTTGAAGGTAAATTGACATGTCAAATTCCTTCTTTATTCATTTCAAACTTGTATGTATAATCTGAAGCAAGTTGTATGTGCAACTTCAGCCCATAATTTGATAGGCATTCCAGAATCAGATTATATGCACCTCATCCTCTAAAAAATGGTCATATTCATCCAAACCATTCTCTTGAGGAGTGTTTCTAACAATTTTGTGTCTAGTGATGCGATGTTGTTTACAGTAACTAGTAAACTCTTCACTACAAAACTCCAATCCATTATCAGTTTTGAATTTTTTTTTATCTTCCTATTTTTTTTTCTATCAAAGTCTTTCATTATTTGAATAAATTAAATGCTTCATCTTTACTTTTAAGAAAGTAAATTTGAACTTTCCTACTGCAATCGTGTAGGAAAATGATGAATTATATATTACCTACATGTGAAACTAACTTGGCTGGACCCATAGATCACTATGGATGTAGTATAGTACAATGTTGGTTAGTTGTGAACCTTACCCTATGCATCTTCCCATATACATAATGCCTATAAAATGGCTGATCTCCAATACTATCACCACCTATAACTCTTTGCTTGCTCAAAATTTGCATACCTTTAAGGCTGACATGACCCAATCTTTGATACCAAAAACTAGTTTTGTTTGTGCTAGACATTGCAATTGTTGCAGTTCTTGTGTTGGTATAACCATTGAGTATATATATGTCATTTTTCATGTGACCTTCTGTTATCACCAAAACACATTTCATAACCTTCAACATACCATTTTCTACCTTATAAGAATAACCTGCTTCTTATAGCATTCCTAGAGATATTAGATTCCTTTTGACCTAAGAAATATATCTCACACCAGTTAACACCTTTTGTGTACCATTTTTAAGCACCAACTTCAATGATCCAATGCCTATAACTCTGCACTTTGTATTGTTTCTCATGATGACCCTCCCAACATCAGTTTCGTTATACCCAAGAAACCAATGTTTCCTTGGTGTCGTATGATAAGAACACCTTAAGTCCATAATGCATTCTTCATTTGAAATGTTTGTAGTTGCCATTAGAACCTCATCCCTTATGTATCCTTATGAGGCAATTGATGCATTTCCAACCTCATCTTCTCATATTCACTATCATTATATTTCTTTAACTTTCTTTTTGGACAATCCTTTTCGAAATGTCCTTCTTTAGTACATTGAAAACACATTTTCTTTATTTCATTTGTATCATTCTTATCACCTTTAGAGTTCTTTTTGAACTATTTTCTTGGATTTTTGTTTCATAAACAACCCTTCTACTCTCTTCCTATTTTCCTTCAGATTTTATTTTCAACTCATTTGAATTGAGTGTAAATTGAACATCTTTAAGGGATAAAGAATATTTACCATAGATAAGTGTATCACTTACGTGCTCATAAGAGTGGTAAAGAACTGACAAGAAGTAGAGCTTGGTCTTGATCATCAATGCTCACATCTATGTTCTCAATATCAATGATAATTTTGTTGAACTCATCAATTTGTTCCTCTGCAGATCTTCCAATTTGCATCTTGAACAGGTAGAGCTTTTGTCTCAAATAAAGTCTATTTGCCAATGATTTGGTCATGTAGAGATTTTTTAACTTGAGCCAAATTGTTGCTTCACTTTTCTCTATTGCAACTTCCCTCAATGGTTTGTCTCCCAAACTCAAGATCTACGCGCTATGAGTTTTCTCCATGATTTACTTTTTATTTTCTTTTGTCATCGTTGTTGGTAAATTATTTTCCCCGATTAAGGCTTCTACTAAGCCCTAATAAACCAATAATGCTTTCATTTTGAGAAGCCAAGTTGAAATCATTTTTGCCATTGAAATTTTTTGTGTCAAACTTTGTCGTCGTCACGATTCCCATGATTGCAACCAGAGCTACTGATACCACTTCTTGTGGATGTTGTTAATAGACTTAGACTTGTTGTTGGTGTGGTTTACAAACTTTAAAAAAACATAATTGAATGATAAAGAAAGAAGAAAGAACCAATACCACATATTGGTAACTCAATTCAAATATTAACTCCTACGTTTAAGGGACTGGATCCAAGCATAAGAAGTTTCCACTATGTTAAAAGTTTACAACATTATTCACCCAAACTTTGATCGTAACACTTTGATATATTTATTTATTTGGAATTATATTTTCAAAGTATATTTTGTTAAGAAAAATAGACCTTGAGTTTTGCCACTGAATGCTAATACATATTTATTAGAATTTGACGAGCCATTGTTTAATTGAAATGTGATGTGCAAATAATATACACAATCGAACAAGTAATAAAGTGATAAGTATAGATAATTCCTACAATAGTGGATTTTGTTTAACTCTCATTAATCACACATTCAATCAAATTAGTTACTGAGTGAAAAATGGAAAATAGTAACATTCATAGGCTCAAAAGGAAATAACATTAAAATAGTAAATAACTAGTGTAGTTGAGTTCATGTGTTGTACTGTATTGAAAAATTATTATTTAAATAAAATATTTTAATGTGAAAGAATATGATAAAAATAATGTGACCATAAGAAGATTTCTTTATACATCCTTAACAAATATAGCTTTAAGGTTGTTATTCAATTGGACTGTCAATGGGTTATATTAATGAATTTGACTCCAAAGTAGTTGTTGACATAATTCATCGTCGTTATAATTCCATTCAACTTCTACAACTGGTTTTTGCATAAAATATTATTCAATGTTATTTTTTCCCATAACTGGTAAGTTGAAGTAGTGTCTATCGATCGTAAAAGTAATAAATGTTTTGACCTTTTTGCACATATAACTCATTACACATGTTTTGATATAGTTATGTTGCAGATAGAACTCATTGTACTATTTAAGTTATGTTAAATGAAAAGGAAAACAATTTATACAATTCCCATAATTTAAATTTTTAATATATTTTGCTTTTCAAAAACCTAAAAATATTTGTATAAAAACAATTGTAATATGATAACTAAAAGATTTAAGGCTAAATACCACTTGTGATCCTTTAACTTAATTTCAGTTAACGTTTTAGTCAATTTTTTTTCCGATTTGGTCCTTTATTTAAATTTTAAGTGACAATTTGATCTTTTATGTTTTAAAATGTCAACAATGTTATCCTTTTTTTTTACAAAAATTAAAAAATTCATCAAAATTTTCAAACAAAATCCATAAAATTAATTATATTTTGTAATATAAACTAAATTTAATCAAATTCGTAACTCAAATCTTCAAATAAACTCATATTTGTCATTCTTTATTTGATGTTGTTGGAGATGAAAATATGAATCTATTTAAAGATTTAAGTTGTGAATTTGATGAAATTACATTATATTGAGAACGATACTTAGTTTTATGAGTTTTGTTTGAAACTTTTTATGAGTTTTTTGAATTTTTGCAAAAAATAAGGATAATATTGTTGACATTTTAAAACATAAAATATCAAATTCTCACTTAAAATTAAAATAAAAGACCAAATCGGGAAGAAAAAAAAAAGATAAAGGACTAAAACGTTAACTGAAATTTAGTTACGGGACCACAGGTGGTATTTAGCCAATATTTAAATATGAATTTGATCCCTGCAAATATATCACTTTTTAATTTTAATGCTTGTAAGTTTTTTTGTTTGGAATTAGTCCCTATAAAATTAGAGACGATCGAGTTTGATCTCTAACGTCAAACTAACATTATACAAAAAGAGCATCACGTGGCCCTATAAATACCCACCAACACATCATCTTTTATAATATATTAAAAATAAAAACGTTTTATATTATTAATTAATAAATTTATTAATTAGTGTATTTTATTAAAAAAAACCATGATTATAAATTAAAAGTGAGGATTAAGGTTTTTGAAAAACCCACCTTCTGCTATGCCACAGTGGTTTGTCGGCATTTTTTTTGTAACTTTTAATTTGATGTTATGAACCAAAATCAATTGTCTCTGATTTTATATGGACTAAATTCAAACAAAAAAGATTACAAAAACTAAAATTAAAAAGTAATATATTTGAAGGGATCAAAGACATATTTAAACCTAACTAAAAAAATAAATTAAAATCACATAGTATAATTATAACTTCAATAAAATTTCACGTATAGACCATAATATGTACAAAGAAAATCACGAGACATTATAATATATATTTTCACGATTGCAGTTGAGGATTTAGAGCGGTCACGATCCTCCAATATTTTTATTTTTATTATTATTTTAAAAAAATAATGATAAATAATACTCCATCGAGTAGTCAATATGAGAAAAAAATTAGAGTAACACAAATGATGATGTATATAATTTTAAATTTGTAACAAATATATCATTTTTTGATGACTGAACTTTGACTTTAACATAGAAAATGACAATAAATTTGTTGGTTCTTTTGTATTTCGTTTGTGCATAATTTGTTTTTTATTTATGAAGTATTTTGTATAATTTTTTATATAATTATTTTTATATTGTTCTCAATTTTTTATCATCTTTTAAAAAACTTCAGTTTTGAATTAATATATCTCTTTGCATCGTTATTACAAATTTAAAATGAAAAATTAATGTACAATGTCTTTTTCTAAACAGTACACTAATAGTTTCAAAGATTATAAAATTTAAAAAATAAAATAAAATGAATTGCCCCACATTCTAAAAGGTACTACAAAAAGAAAAAAAATTTAAATAATAAATTAAACTAAAATTATGTTTTGGAAAAATAAGTTGTAGTTTTTATTTTTAAAATAGATTAATTTTGTATAAACCAAAATTATGAAACATATTAGAAGTGAATTGTAATACATTAATGTTAAATGTAAACATTTTTTACAAATGTGTCTTCCTATCGAATTGTTTTAATCAGTATTAGAATTTTTCATTTCTTTTAAACGATTTATTTTTAATTGAAATCACTTGAGTTAATTCACTTAGTTATATAATCTTTTTGATTGATACAATAATCATCATTATTTATTAACATATGCCATAATTAATTATTATTACTTTATTGAATGTATATTATTACATTTTATATTAGTTTTTTATATTTTAAAAATCCGGTAGTTAACATAATCAAATTGATATTGATATATATATATAACAATATAATTAATAAATAATTAATTGATTCAATAATTAAATGTATATAATAACTTTCTATATTTATGTATATTTTGAAATTTTATCTTTGATTAAAAATAGTTAACATTCTAAATATTAATTTTTTTAATGGTATCTGTTATATTTAATTACTAATCGATTGAATATTTGTTTTCATAAATCTAATTGATATAATATTGAATGTATATAGTACTACATTCTAAATTTATTAAGATTTCTGAAAATTGGAATTGTATTCAAATATTTAAGATAATCAATTTGTATCTTGATTTATATTGTATTTTATTTATTACAAATTATCAATAAGCAAATTTTCGTTTTGTAAAGAAAAACCGATTGTTGCATTATAGTAAATAATAGGTAGAAAATTCAAATTATTTCATTATTTGTGATTTTAATTTTAATTGTTGCATTATTTGTGACAAATGGGTGAATACTTTGTCAAATAATTTTTTAATGTAATTTATTTTTAATCAATTAAGCATGGTCCAATTTGAAATGACACTACGCAAAAAATGACATTTAACAGCGCCCCTTTTATAGCACTTGCTAAACACAAGCGCTGTTGTAAATATATTTTAAAAATAACGGAGCCTTTTACAGCGCTTTTTTGACAAGCATTGTAAAAAGAGTGTTGTTGTAGGGTCATATGACGTTTGCGCATAATGTTATAAGGCTTTTACAGCGCTTTTCAAAAAAGCGCTGTAACATGAAGCGCTTTTGCGTATTATTTTACAACGCTTTTTACACAAGCGCTGTAAAATACATGCACTTTAAAATAATTGAACCACCTATTACAGCGCTTTTTTGAAAAGCGTTGTAAAATGCATGCACTTTCATTGAATTTAACTACATATTACAACACTTTTAGTACAAGCGCTGTAAAATACATCTTTCAAATAATTATATACGTTGGAAACTCTCATATCCTCTACATCTTTCATCACCTCTACTCTGGGAACCCTCATATCTTCTACGTATTGTGCGGCCATCTACGTTGCCTCAAGTATTTTTAAATTTTTTTTTTATCAAATTAAAAATTCATACCACATGATCTGTTCTATTTTGAAATTGTTATATATATATTAAATGTCTTCTACTAGTCAAAAACTCATACCACATGATCTGTTCTGTTTTGAAATTGTTATATATGAGTTACGAAAGGATTCATGCGTGTCCTAACGATTGCATTTTATTTCGAAACGAATATGAACTACTTAAGGCGTGTCCGAAATGCAATGTCTCTCGATATAAGAAGAAAGAATCTACTCCAGCAAAAGTCGTGTGGTATTTTCCTATAATACCAAGATTTAGGCGCATGTATCGCAGTGAAGAAGATTCAAAACACTTGACATGGCATGCAGATGAAAGAATTAGAGATGGAATGTTTCGACACCCTGCAGATTCCCCACAATGGGCAAAAATTGATCACGAGTATCCTGAATTCGGGATAGAGTCAAGAAATCTAAGACTTGCACTTTCTACTGATGGAATGAATCCACATGGTCTTCAAAGCATCTCACATAGCACGTGGCCTGTGATTTTGGTAATATATAACCTACCTCCATGGTTATGTATGAAGCGTAAGTTTATGATGTTGTCTCTGTTAATTTCTGGACCCAAACAACCGGGGAATGATATCGACGTATACTTGACTCCTTTAATTGAAGATTTAAAAATTCTGTGGGAGACAGGTGTGGAAGTTTATGATGGGTATAGGAAAAAGTGTTTCAATTTGAGGGCTATGTTGTTCGGCACAATTAATGATTTTCCAGCATATGGTAATTTATCAGGATATAGCATTAAAGGTCAGTGTGCATGTCCTATATGTGAAGAGAGTACAAATTGGATGCGGTTGAAACATTGTAAGAAGAATGTGTTTCTTGGACATCGTAGATTTTTACCTTATAGTCATCAGTATCGTGGGTGGAGAAATGCATTCAATGGAAAATCAGAGGAAGGTAAAGCTCCTTTAGCACCGACTGGATATCAAATACTTGAAAAAGTACAAGGTTTGACCAATAAATTTGGCAAACCTTTTGCGGGAGAGCTGGTGAAAACTGGGTGGAAGAAAAAGTCAATTTTCTTTGAATTGCCATATTGGAAGTCATTGTATGTAAGACATTTCCTCGATGTGATGCATATTGAAAAAAATGTATTTGAAAGTGTTATTGGTACGTTACTCAATGTTCCAGGAAAGTCTAAAGATGGCGTCAATGCAAGATTGGACTTGGTCGATATGGGAATAAGAAATGAACTGGCTCCAGTAAAGAAAGGAAATCGCACATATCTACCTCCAGCCGCTCATACTCTATCTAGAAAGGAAAAAATTGTTTTATGTAAATTTCTACACGAAGTTAAAGTTCCAGAAGGATACTCTTCGAACATTAAAAATTTGGTTTGTATGAAAGACCTCAAGTTAAAAGGTTTGAAGACCCATGATTGTCATATTATAATGGAGCATTTGCTACCAATAGGTATACGTTCCATTTTACCTGAAAAAGTTCGACTAGCCTTAACTAGATTATGTTTCTTCTTCAGGGAAATTTGTAGTAAAGTGATCGACCCTCAGAAATTACCGACATTGCAGAGGGAAATTGTTGTTACTTTGTGTGAGCTTGAAATGTATTTCCCACCATCGTTTTTTGATATAATGGTTCACCTTACTGTTCATCTGGTTAAGGAGACACAACTTTGTGGGCCAGCTTATATGAGATGGATGTATCCGATAGAACGATATATGAAAATATTAAAAGGGTACGTAAAAAGTAGAAGTCGACCAGAAGGTTGTATTGCTGAACGATACATTGTTGAAGAGGCTGCTGAATTTTGTACTGAATATCTGTCCAATGTTGAATCCATAGGGCTTCCCATGTCTCGTCATTCGGGAAGACTATCAGGAGAAGGGATAACTGGAAGGAGACTACTGACTATATCAAGGACAGAATGGGAGCAGGCACAATTGTATGTTCTGCACAATGATGATGAGGTTCAACCGTATGTTACAATACACATTGATCAGTTATCTCGTTTGAACATGAATAGGAATCAAAATTGGATAACTCGAGAGCACAATCGAAGTTTTGTAACATGGTTAAAAAATCACATAATGTCAAAATTTGATATAGACCCCGGATCAATTTCAAATAGATTGAGGTGGCTAGCAAATGGTCCGAGCTTACATGTCTTTTCTTACACTGGTTATGTTATTAACGGCTACACATTTTATACCAAAGAACAAGATGATCAGACCACTATGCAAAATAGTGGAGTCACTCTCGTAGCTGAAGCGATGCATGTCTCAAGTGCAAAAGACAAAAACCCAATATATGCAAATCTATCATATTTTGGGGTTATCGAGCGCATATGGGAGTTAGACTACACAATGTTTCGTGTTCCTATATTTGGTTGCAAGTGGGTCGATAATAATAATGGCGTTCGGATTGATGAGTCAGGATTCTTGCTTGTCGATTTTAATAGGGTGGGATACAAAGACGAGCCTTTTATTTTAGCGTCGCAAGCTCAACAAGTGTTTTATGTCACTGATCCTTCTGATGATAAATGGTCTATTGTCTGTCCTATCGACCAATAAAATAAGTGATGATAACAATAATGATGAAGATGTTGGTAATGATCTTTTATTTGCAACATCACAACAACCACATGAAATTGATTCAACTGATGATGGTTTATATCTTAGAGATGATCATGATGAGGGAATTTGGATTAATCCATCGTTTCGTATTGTAAATTGACAAACAAATGTGAATGCCATCAGGAAAAGAAGAAGGGCATCTTAATGTATATGTTTAATTGTTTTATATAAGCCATGCATGTAATCTGAATTATTGTGATAAATATGCATGTAATTTGAATTGAGTGTTTTATACTAATATGGCAGAATAGCAACAGATTTCATATCAGAAGCTTTTGGAATCAAACCATACATACCAGCATATTGGGATCCTAGTTATAACATCTCACAGTTTGCTACTAATATATAATGTAAATTAAGTGCCAATTCGATTGGAATAAATGTCTGAGTTACAGTCATCCAAAATTGAACTCAAATAAAACCAACACAAAAATAACATATTGAGGCCTTTTACAGCGCTTTTTATAAAAAGCGTTGTAAAAGACCCTTTTGAAAATAAGTAAAAAAGACATTTTACAGCGCTTATTTGAAACAACGCTGTAAAAAGCTTTAAAAATAATATTCATCAGACACCTAACATGACTATCTCTAACAGGATTTTCTTCAAACACCTTGTACGCATCATGGGAATCCCCAAAAATACATTGTTAACAAAAACATCAGGAATCCAAAAAACATCAGACATTAACCCCATTTCTTCAAACACCTTGTACGCATCATGGGAATCCCCAAAAAGGGTGGAGATTGAATTGTGAAAGAGTAAGCTTTGATGTTTGTGAAGAAGATGCATAAAAGGAGAAGAGTTTGGTGAAGAGGAAGAGATTTTGGTGGTGACCAGTTACTACTATGTGGGTTTTGCATGTTGAGCTTGTTTAAAAAATAACATAACAAAACACAAAAACAATAAGGCCTTTTACAACGCTTTTGTAAATGAGCGTTGTAAAAGGCTTTAAAAAAAACATTCATATAACATAATAAAACAAGGAGGTCTATTACAACGCTTGTCCAAATAAGCGCTGTAAAATACTGTTTTAAAAATAAAATAAAGAGACCGTTTACATCGCTTATTTGAACAAGCGTTGTAAAAGGGTTTTATATATAACATAATAAAACAAGGAGGTCTATTACAACGCTTGTCCAAATAAGCGCTGTAAAATACTGTTTTAAAAATAAAATAAAGAGACCGTTTACATCGCTTATTTGAACAAGCGTTGTAAAAGGGTTTTATATATAACATAATAAAACAATGAGGTCTTTTACAGCGCTTATTGGGAAAAGCATTGTAAAAGAGCCTTTTAAAAAATTAAATAAGGACGCCTTTTAGAGCGCTTTTCAAACAAGCGCTCTAAAAGGTCTAAGCCTTTTAGAGCGCTTTTTAAACAAGCGCTGTAAAAGGGTTATAAAAAGCGCCGTAAAAGGGTTACGTATATATAACAGTAACCGCTTCAGTTTCCTCTTCATTACGTAAACTTCACTATCATCTCAACCTTCATTGTTTTTCTCTTCTTTTGCAAACCCTATCCATCTCCTTCATTTCGAACCTTATTTCCATCCAAGATCATCTCTCCCATTTCACACAATATATTTTCATTGAAATACATAACCCTCATTACTTACCGTATTTATGTGAACCATATTTCTGTGAACTTTCTGCGTTCCCTCTTTTCTTCACATTTCATCTTTCTTCGAACCATTATTCAGGTATTGATGTTATTAATTTTTTGTAATCATTAGAATGCATGTTGAGCTTGTTTAAGATATACTGATACATGTTGAGCTTGTTTATAATAATGCCTGATGCATGTTGAGCTTGTTGATGTTATACTAAATTGCATGTTGAACTTGTTGTAGTTAAATGGATACAAACAAAGATTTAGAATGTCAAAATGAAGAAGTTGGCACCTCTAAGACTTATGAAAAAGAAGTCAAACGTGGTGCAACTATCATGCAAAAAGTCATTAAAGCAAGGAGTAATGACATTAAATTTGAGATATACTATACTCTGTTTGATGTGTGTTTTTTATCTTTTTTTAATAGCATATACTTACTATATGAGTTTATTAGGTTGGCTGGAATGAGAGTGGTCAGCCAATTGACCCCAACAGCTCTATGTTTGTAAGCTATATTGGGGCTGTTGTTCTGTTCGTCAAAATGTCCCAATAACAATAGACAACTGGAGAGATAAGGCGTTGAAGGATGCCAAAGATATCATCTGGAATGACATTCAAGTAAATATTTTGATCTACTCTTTTGTCATTTATAATTTTTTTTCTGTAAAATACATTACTTATGATTGTTTTCATTGCAGACCACTTTTGTTCTTGATGAGGAACGAAAGTCGTATGTTTTGAGAGTTGCTGGGAAGATCCATCGTGGATTTAGATCCCATCTCTCAAATTTCTATCTAAAAGATAGAGAAGGAAACACAAGTGCTGAACCTCCAAAAATATATCAACATTATATATCAAAGGATGAATGGAGAGCATTTGTTTCCAAATAAAATACATTACTTATGATTGTTTTCATTGCAGACCACTTTTGTTCTTGATGAGGAACGAAAGTCATATGTTTTGAGAGTTGCTGGGAAAATCCATCGTGGATTTAGATCCCATCTCTCAAATTTCTATCTAAAAGATAGAGAAGGAAACACAAATGCTGAACCTCCAAAGATATATCAACATTATATATCAAAGGATGAATGGAGTGCATTTGTTTCCAAACGTTCTGACCCGGCGTTTGTCGTAAGTTATTAATTTATTAGCATTTGTGTTTTATTATTCATATTCGTAGCGTATTTTAAATTTTTACACAATTGCAATTTTTTTTTTATATAGAATATTAGTAAGGCAAATCGCGAACGGGCAAGCAACCCAAAACACCCATACAAGAAATCACGTATGGGATATGCACGCCTTGAACAACAAATTGTAAGTAATTAAACATCACTTGTAATTTGTATTATAAACTATAGTGTGTAACTAATTTGTATTATTTTGTTTATGATTTTAACGAATAGAGAAAAGACACCCAAGCCGATCAACCCTTGGGTCGTCATATCTTATGGAAGGAAGCGCGTGTTAACAAAGATGGAGTGGTTGATAATGAAAATGTCAAGAAAGTTGTAGAACTTTGTGTAAGTATATTATCACTTTAATATTTTTTAATATTGTATTTTAAAAATGCTATTGAACTTATCTTTTTAATGTTACATGTATTTTAGGAAACTATTGAACAAAGTTCTGAAACTCAAGAGGGCAACAAGGATACGTGCAGGGACATTCTTGGGAAAGTGTTTAATGTCCCTGAGTATTCCGGTCGAGTGAGGGGGAAAGGATTTGGCGTAACTCCCAAAAGCTTTTTTCCTCAAGAGAAGCGCCAAAAACCTTCCAACGAGGAAGTATTAGAGAAGCTCAGAATCCTATCGGAGCAAGTGGCACTCTTGGTGAATACGAATAAAGACAAGCAACTTCCGGTTCAGCTCCAACCTGAAATACAAATGGAGAGTGAAACCGGGAGTTGCAACGTTGGTTTGAAAAGTATTCCCGAGGTAATTAATTACTTACTTGCTTATGTAATTACTTATGTATTAAACAAACTTATATATTAATCGTACTTATGTTTTAACTATTGATTTAGGGTGTCACTACATGTGTCCTATACTTGTCCTCGCCGACTCAACGGAAGGTGGGAAAAGGAATATTGCACAATACTTCGGGAGAAGTATTGCACTACGGTTGCTTTTGAACCAACTGCACCGTTGCCCATACCGGACAACGATGGAGATATGAAGTTCTTAAGCGACGCTATTGGCAGTTACGTGGCATGGCCCACACACCTTGTTGCCCTCGAAAAAAAGATTCCCAAGGACAAATCAGTTACATCTCCCGAAAAGGTTTGTCACATTTATTGCCTAAGGTTTTTTATTTTTTCAGATTCAATAAACTAACATTTTACCTCATTTTTGTAGGTCCAAATAAATAAACCACCCCTACAGCCAAAAAAAGGCAGCAAACCTCAAAAATTGGAGGTTAATAGGGCTGCCAAACTACAAAGGTCGGAGGGTAATAAAGCTGCCAAACTTGCAGCAACAAAAAATCTGGATCGGGGAAAATCGGTCGCTGCTGCTGCTACTCCTAATAAAAGTCAGCCACGCCTTGGTAAATACGGGGTGTGTCTTGACATCCAAATAAAAAGGAACATGGGCAGCAACAATGATTCGCCCATCGTACACATGAATAAAGATATATTTGGAGATGAGTATGTTGAATATTTCGAAAAGGAGCACATATATGAACTTCTCGAACATAAGGAGCTCAGTGCTACTGTAATGAGCTTGTACATAAGGTAAAAAATACTTTTAATTGCATTTATTGGTAATTAATTAAATGTATTGGTAATTAATCTAGTTTAAAATTTTCATTGAAGGTTTTTGTATGAGAAGGTCGTGTGCACGAGGAAATTGTCAAATAAATACTCATTCTTGTCTCCGCATAAGATGTCGATGTGGAAACTCGATCCAGACAATGTAAAGAAATACATTGTAGATATGTTTTTAGGAAATATAGAAAATGATAAATTGTTCTTGGCACCATACTCTGTTAATTAAGTTACAGAGTTCTGTTTTCTGTTCTACTGATTGTGTGAACTGATTTTAGTATTTGAATATGTTTTGTTGTTGTGTGCACTGATTGTGAACTGATTTTGGATAAAAAGATAAAAGACAACGCTTTCTAAAAAAAATGCCATAAAAAGCTAAAAAGCGCTTTTCATTTCAAATATTTAATTTACAGCGTTTAAAAAAAAACACATTTTACAGCGCGTTTTTTAAAAAGCGCTGTAAAATGTTGTTGTAAAGCGTTATAATGGTGTACATTTTACAGCGCTTTTTTGAGAAAGCGTTGTAACATGTACACACAAAAGCGCTGTAAAATACAGACCCATAATTTCATATAATGGGTGTGCGTTTTACAGCGCTTTCTCAAAAAAGCGTTGTAAAATGCAGACTCATAATTTCATATAATGGGTGTGCATTTTACAGCGCTTTTGTTAAAAAGCGCTCTAAAAAGCAGACTCATAACTCATATAATGGGTGTGCATTTTACAGCGCTTTTGTTAAAAAGCGCTCTAAAAAGCAGACTCATAACTCATATAATGGGTGTGCATTTTACAGCGCTTTTGTTAAAAAGCGCTCTAAAAAGCAGACTCATAACTCATATAATGGGTGTGCATTTTACAGCGCTTTTGTTAAAAAGCGCTCTAAAAAGCAGACTCATAACTCATATAATGGGTGTGCATTTTACAGCGCTTGTTTGAAAAAGTGCATAACAAGCGCGCATTATATTTACATGTTTTATAGCGCTTTTTTAAAAGCGTTGTTGTATCTTTTACAGCGCTCGATTCCACAACGTATTTTTTTTTGAAAAAGCGCTGTAAATGAATTTAAAAAAGCGTTGTAAAATGCAGTTTTTCGTGTAGTGTGAAAATAGTATTCCAAATGGTAAACAATATAGATAAGGATTGTTAAATGAAAAATTCATTTGTCATTTATAGTATAGATTTTTGTGGGTGCATTCGAGGATTAAAAATAAACAAAAGATACTCAAAATAACTTCAACAAAAATGTTGAAACAAAATAAAACTCAAAATCAATGATCAACATGAATAATAAAATTAAAATAAACTAAAAAATCAACAACTAAATAATTATTTTTAAAAGAAACCAATCCAAAGTTAAAATAAAATCATAAAAAAAATAATTCAAAATAGCAAAAGCAATAATTTTGAATTCAACTTTAATATGCTTTTTTAGATTGAGGGGAGGTGAAGAATTATATTCATATGAATAATACATAGGACAAACTATTTTCACAGGAGTAATTGTTCTAATGTCTTCAATTAGATCAATCATGTGTATGAATATCATCATTCAAAGTGTTCACTTTTTTAAAAATCATTTGCGTTAAATCTTATCCCAATGCATGCATTTTCATTCATTATTAAAAAAAAAATGCTAAAATGATGTATTTATAAATTACATACCCATCATTGTCAAACTCTATTGTCACCATTTTTTTTATTGGTTCTTATTTATAGAATAAATTCCAAATCTATTATTATTTTTTCAACTAATCAAGGAATAGACATGTTAATAGTAAAAATAACTACTAAAAAAACTAATGAAGAGCATGATAGAGAGGAACAATAGAGTAGACAAAAAAAGAAAAATGGCAATGTAGCATAGAGAATCGAGAGACGAAGGCTAGATTGATTTATTTAAACAAATACTAATATATATTAGTGTGTATTGGTTTTCATTAGTATAATACATAGTATATAGTATTATGCTATTATTTGTAAATTAGAGATTTCATGTAATAATACAATTTATGTTTGTGAAAAAAATGTATAATTCAAAGTTTATGTGGTGGATTTTAATTTTTTTTTTACACAGAAAACACAAATTTTGTTAATTATAAGCGGTATTTAATTTGTTAAAATACACCAGTAATAAATTCGTAGAAAATAAAAAAGAATTTTATTACTGCATTAATAATTAATTGTTATTAATTTATTATTTAATATAAATATTATCTATTGAAATTTGTGGAGATTTTATTTGAATCTATAAATATATATATTGTCCCTAAAAGAATATGTATTGAAAACCTATTTAAATGAGAGCCGCTTGAATGAATACAGATTGAACATATTTATTGGCAAATGATTGAGAGAAGAGAATCGATGTGAGATTGACACGTGTAAGACAAATACAATAAAACTAGTTCTTATAATTTTAGGTGTCGCAGCTTAAAATTTATTTTAAAATAAAAAAAATATTAAAAAAATATTTTAAAAAATAATAATATTTGAAACTAAAATTTGAATTCGATAGTCGATTATGTAAGGAATGTATTAACGCCTTACGATATCCATAAAAAAACAGTTATAAATTAGTGTTAACTTATATAAATGCATTTTTCCTTTTTTTAAATGCAAACATAATCTTTTACAATAATCTAGAGATAAAATTGTATTAAAAATATAAGAGAAAAAGAAATTTTTATTATTATGCTTTACAAGAGTGTGGTTTTGCTCTTATGTATCTTCTGGTGCGACTGAGAAATAAAATCTACGTAGTTTTTAGGTAAAAAATACGGATGTGTTGGTTATCATTATTATTATTATTATTATTATTATTATTATTATTATTATTATTATTATTATTATTTTTAAAGAAAAGATGTTTTGTTTGAATATAAACAAGTATGCTAAAAAATATTTTGATGAAAAAAATGATATTGCATTTAAGATATTGATTTTAATGAATTTGTTTGACTTAAATAATTGTCATATAAACAAAAATGAGTTTTAAAACTATGTACAAGTTGTGGCTTAACAACTTGATGATAAATAGATGTCACATCTAGTTTACTATTTAAAAATATTTTTTATTAATTAATTTGTTTGTGAAAATGAGTTTTAGAACTATCAAAGTGTCACAACTTGTGTCTTAACAACTCAAATATTAAAAGAAAGTCGTGTCTAGTTAGCCATTTAAAAGTAATTTTTTTATCGATTATTGTTTGCAAAAATGAATTTTGAGACTACCAAGTTGGCGCAACTTGTGTCATAACAACTCAAAAATTAAAAGAAAGACACATTCTTTTAATATTTGATTATATTTGTATGTTTATGAGACTTAATACCATGCGTTGAAACCCAAATTTTAAAAAAGGAGTAAAATTATAGTTGTATCACAAAATAAATAAATAAAAGGTAGAGGAAAATATATGGCCCAAGAACCCAACTTGAAATAGTTGACAAAATAAATGGTAAAAAGCAATCTTTAAAAAAAAAATGAAAACTTAAACGAATATTGTTATTATTAAGCAAGAGAAACAAATGGAAGGTAAGTTTGAGAAAGAAGAGAGTAGATGTAACAGCCCTTTTTTTTTTCAAAATAAAAATCGAATTTCAAAATTTAAGAAAGAAATACTTTTGGATAAATATTTAAGTCGTAACACAACGACAAAAGTCAACAAATATTTACAAGCAACGGAATAATTTTTGAAATAAAAATCCAAAGTATTTAAACATCAAAATACATCGGGGCTATGTGGCATATCAGACATAACTCATACCCATGAGGTATTCTCAGCAGACACCTGTACAAAGGCACTGCCCCAAGAATTTTAACTCCCCCACGTCACATCAAAAAGTGGTACATGGACCCATCAAAATAAAAGTCTAGCTGACAATATGAGGTATAGGTACAGTCTTCCAAATTGAAATAAATACACCCACCAAAGAAATACATCTATCCCCTATACAACCATCTATCATGCTACAAAAAAACTATACAACTCGGGTGATCTCCACGCGCCTCGCAAGATCCTTCTGTCACAGCACCGATCATGTATGTCTAACTACGTGTCCATCTCTAGGGTACTACCCGGTAGGACGATTCTGGTTCTCATCTGAGGGCAAAGCCCAGATTTCGACAATAATTGT
The DNA here is from genome assembly GCF_000331145.2 of Cicer arietinum. Classification (NCBI taxonomy): domain Eukaryota; kingdom Viridiplantae; phylum Streptophyta; class Magnoliopsida; order Fabales; family Fabaceae; genus Cicer; species Cicer arietinum. The sequence continues at coordinate 49,156,758 of NC_021166.2, forward strand.
AAAGGTCATCAGCCGAAATTAACAAATATTACATAGCATTTAAATTTTAAATGCACAAAATAACCTTTCATCTTAGCATACTTCTTGAAAGGGTTTCATATGTTAAACATGCATAAACAAGTTGAAAAATGAAGTTTTTAACAAAACTGCATTGTCGTATTCGAATACAGCATCCCTGTATTCGAATACAGTGCAAATTCACAAGTCATAAGCAAAAACAACACAACTGTATTCGAATATAACATCCTTGTATTCGAATACATCAAAATCAGGACAACTGTATTCGACTACAACCTCATTGTATTCGAATACACAACTGTTTCAAAAGTCAGTAGCTAAATCAGAACATCTATATTCGACTACAACCTTCTTGTATTCGAATACAAGTGCAGAAAACTGCAGAATTCGGTTTCGAAAATGGTTTCACAATCAATCAACACTTACAAACAAATCCAAACAATCACACTTATCAATTTCGGCACAATCACAACATCAACTAAGTGTACATATGCAATCATCACAGTATATCAAACATGACTCGCGTGCCAAGCACCCTAATGCAATGCGTATATGTCAAAATGCATGAATCCTGGAATTCCAACAAAAACCCTCCTCGAAGGGGCGTAAGCCATATCACAGACTTTGTACTAATTATCAATGTGCCACCCATCACAGGCCCGCACGATTTACTAAGTGTCGCCTATCACATGCCTTACACTATTTTCTAGAGTGCAATCACTCACAGATCAACACATTCTAGAGTGTCATCTCTCACAGATCAGCACGACGCGATAATCCCCGTAAGGATAAGATGAACCAACAAATCACATGACATCATCTTGTGGCCCATCACGGTCACCACTATCACCATGGCCCCATCGTGGTCGCCTTGTACTATAAAATGCATGAGCATACTCTGACTCTTTCCACAACAATTATTAAGTAAATGCAAATATTAAAAAATTCTCCATTTTTAATACTCATGTAATACTAATGATTTTCAAATTCAACACAGAGCATATTCAAACATAGATTTTCCACCACCACACATCAAATTTAATCCATCATTTACATTAAATTCGTTCCATTCAAATTCCACAAAAACCACACAAAGTTCAATCATCAATCAACCAAATATTTCCACACTTTCAAACCTAAATCACGCCAAATTAATTTTCACAAACCACAGCTCAAACACATCAAGTTTAATTTCCTCAAAATACACAAAATGAATTAAATTCCTTTTCCACAAAATCACACATCTATTTCACCAAATTCCAACTCCACAAATACACATATAACATCCTACGTGCAAGCTAAAAAGTTTGGAAGGAGCACTTTAACGGTAACTTTAACGAGCGATTACGGTACCGCGATCAATTCCGATAAAATCTTCGCTTCCAAAGTTTGTTCACTAGCTCCGTAGCGGGAATATGAACAACTTTCCCTTCTATCTCTTTGCAAAATAAAGCTTAGATCTAGACGAAATGTGGAGATTTGTGTTTGACGATTTTGAAAATCCCTAACCCAGTTTCCTTCATTTTCGAATCAGGGAGGAAGAATGGAGCTGAGAAATCCTTGCTTTCTCACCCACCAAGCCTTGGGTTTCTTTTCTTGAAGCAAAAAGGAAGCAAACGGAAAAGAAGGGAGAAGGAAGAAAAGATGGAGTTCGCGAGGCAGGGAGAGGAAGAAGACGTTATGTTTTCTTTCCTTTTTCTTTCTTTTCCTTTTCTTTCTTATGTTTTTCTTTTCCTTGTATATAAATATTAAACCAAATCGATATCTAAATATCCTGATATTTTAGATATTTATAAAAATCATCATTTCCACATCACCTCCCATCACTTCTCAAACCATTTTGATAAAAATATATACTCTCGTCGCAACTCAATTGACAGATAAAATTTTCAACAACCCGAGATATTTTTAACAAAACTGTCCGATATTAAATTCTTCGTAACATAAATAAATTATTCTTCGACAAAAGATTCACCGTACTTAACCTAATTTATTTATCGACGAATAATTTTAACCGGGGTATCAAAATATATTTTGGGGCATTAAACTCACAAAATATAAATAACTTGGCTAAAAAGCCTCAGAGTTCAGTACCAAAATACATAAATTAGAATTTAAAATTGTGGGTCTTACAAAAGACATAGGGCATAACGATTTGTGGTAGACCGGAGTTAGTCGCCGGAGTGATGGCTCATCGGGTTGCTGGAGTTGCGCGTAGTAGACGGAGGCATTGGTAGTAGTAGTTATCCTCTATTCTCTCTATTTGTATTCACATTTTTATTTTAATATTTTTTTGTTGAGGGTGTTGCTAAAACGAGTTAGTGTTTGTTTATGGCTATGACTTGAGTTAATGAAAGAGTATGGTGGATTTTTGGAGCTCTCTATCTTTTCCTTCTCTGATTTTTTTTTTCTTATGTTGTTTCTTCTTTTTTTGTTTTGGAAAAAAAAACCTTTGTTCTTACCTTTTTTTTCAGAGAAAAAAAGTCAGTCATTTTTTATGTTACTATTTTTTTTGAAGAAATAGAAAAAACCTCTCCTTGTTTGATTATTTTGTTCCCAATTTATAAGCCACAAGGATGAATCTTCATATCTATGAGATAAATTAAGTTGTGATTTTTCTATTGTTTTGCATAAATTATGGGGTTGTGCTGAGATGAACTGGGTAAAGAGTGGCTGAATTTTTGGTTTGTTTGTATATTGGGGGAAAAGACTATAACCTTACTGGTAAAAATAGAACCTGAAAATAAGGAGGAGGAGGCTGACAAGAAAGGAGGGGGAGGCTGAAAATAAACGAGGGAGGCACTGAGCAAGAGAAAAAAAAAATAGTACATATGTTGTTTTCTTTAATTTGTTTCGGGTGTAATGTAATGGAAACTAATTATGGACTCATATTTATAAAATGGTAATTTTTTTAGATTTGATAATAATAATTGTAAAATGTTTTATTAAATATATTGCTTTATTTTTTTGAATTATTTGTATTGGTCAGATAAAATTGAGGTACTACATTAGTATAGATGCTAAGGTTGATATATGATTAGTTAAAATGGTTGGTATATGTTTCCTTTGAAATGTATAAGCCATTAAATGATGCTTTAAGTTTCTACAACATTTAAGTGCATAATATAAACCAAAGGTGCATGTCAGCAACACAAGAAAATAGAATGATATTGAGATTCTTTATGTATAAGCTTTCATAAAATTCATTATACTGATGTTAAAACATATTAAATTGCTTTATGGTTCTAAATTTTATGCCTAAGTATTTAGGTTACCATATTAGCCACATGAAATCCACTCATTAAACTTTTTCGATATTTAATGAACTGATATTTAAACTCAGTATCCTCATAATAAGTATTTAACATAAACATACAATGGTTAAAAATGTTAAGCATCAATGCACATCACTTAAACATAACTAGTTCATGTTAAAATCCACACAACCCAATAGAAATGTTTTAGCTCATAGCGTGTATAACATAAACCATACACAAGAAATATAAGCTTACATCCATTATAAATTCAAAGAAGTAAAATATAAATAACCTACGTCGAACCACCAAACGAACTAATGATTTGTTAGCCATCAGTGCTTAAGTTAGAGATACAACACCTCAGTCGAAGAAATAATACATTGCTATGGTTTTTCTATAGAGGAATGAAAATGGAATGAAAGTTGGAGGTAAATGATGGAGGTTGGAACTACAATCAAATATAAGATAAAGAGTTTCTTAATGTCATATTTATATCTCACCCTTTACATAACGAGTCAACACTCAAATGTCAGTCAAAAATAGAAAATACCCAGAGAATAAGGAACATTCCTTGTCATTGCAATTTGCACAAGTCACCCAGACTCTGAATCACACATTTTGTCTTATTTGCCACTATCCTTTCACATACTTTCAACTCTAGCTCAACAATGCAATGACTTTCAATTATGCTCAAGATAAATCAATCACACATTAATGCTACAACAACCTGCAACACCTTATAGAACACTAAACATGGTGAATCCTTCACACTATACAAAATACGTGAAATCTAACAAATAAATGCACAAAGTTGTGCTTAACTCTAGTTAACACTAAAATTAAATATTCCTAAATAAACTAAGCAAACTAATATAAATTACTCGATCGTCAAGTAAAATGATTCAATGAAAAAAGTCTAGATAACTTTTATTTTTAAGAATCATCAAAATGACAAAGTGAATTATGTTTGTTTTAGGAATGTGATATCTTTAGCTCATGTGAAACATTTTTGTAAATCTAAACTTGTTTGTTGTAAGTGTTATCAAAAATAGTGCAACAATCAAATATATTATTTTAGGATTTAGGGTGTCATTAACATATTTTCATTTCCCAACTAGTGAAATAGTTATCGGCATCAATTATTTGAAATGGAGGATGAATATAATAATTGATAGGTCGTCCCACTACAAAATCATACAACAATCTTGTTAATTAAACTTAAATAGGTAAAAGATACATTTTCAACACTTACATAAGACACCAAATTTTGAAAAGGTTTAATTGTAGTTTTGATATTATTGATTTCACCAATTCATAAATTTGGTTATGTTATTTTAAATTCATAGTTTTGGTCTCATCCTCATTTTTTTTTTATCTAAAATGATGATTTGATATATTTTAAAGGCTAAATTACATTTGTGGTCCCTTAACTTAATTTCAGGTAACGTTTTAGTCCTTTATCTTTTTTTTTTCCGACTTGGTCCTTTATTTTAATTTTAAGTGACAATTCGATATTTTATGTTTTAAAATTTCAAAAATGTTATCCTTTTTTATACAAAAAAAAAAAAAAAAAATTCAATCAAAACTCATAAAATTAATTATATTCTTCAATATAATACAAATTTCATCAAATTCGTAACACAAATCTTCAAATAAACTCATATTTTCATACTTTATTTGATATTTTTAGGAATAAAGAACTAAATCGGGAAAAAAAAGATAAAGGACTAAAACGTTACCTGAAATTAAGTTAAGGGACTACAAATGTAATTTAGCCTATTTTAAATGACGTACAATACATTTTCATGAAATAGAACCATTAAAATCGATTAATTATTTATATGTTATTAATTAAATTAAAAATAATAATAATTCCATCAATTGAAACTAAAAATTTAAAGGGTGTATTGAAATTTTACGAGTATTAATCATTCAATCTCATTGTATTATATTTCATGTCGTTTAAAATATATCATATCGTCATTTTGTAGCTAAAAAATTAGAAGGAAAACTAAAATGTTGAATTTTAAAACAAGGAATTGATTTATCAAATTGGTGAAAATAAATGACTAAAACAACAATTAAACACTTTCAAAAAGAAGCAAATTGTAGAACATACATATCATCTATGACCGATAACCTCTAGATGTTCGACAAATACAACAACAAAATTGATTTCATGTGGTTGCTATTGTTGAGGGATTTATGAAAGAAGTGACGTTAACTTTTGATAATAAAAGAGAAAATTAACTGTTCAAATTGTTGAATATAAAATTATTTTCTTCATTAAAAACAATCGTGATTAACTATAGTTAAAATTGTGTCAAAGATGTGAGTGATTAAATAAAAAGTAAGTTTAATTTAAAAGAGTGCTGAAGTATTTGGTGGATAATAAGAACACCACATTACCATAATTTAATTTTTTTCATAACCATGAAATGTCATAAGTGAAAATTATTAATGATACAATTGTAATGTAATTTTTTATCTCACATATTAAGTTTTAAATTTTTTCTATGTACGAATTGGTATTTTTTACGAGATGGGTCATGAAAAATACTATCTTCCAATCAATATGCTTTGAGAAATGTTATTTAAACACATCTTTAAACACATATACAAACACATATACCGTATACGTATACCGTATACATATACAAGCATAAAGACGTATATATACTTAGGGATATTTTAGTCATTTTAGTGATTTTCAATCTATTCCTTGGAAACCCTTTTTTTCTCATTCTCTCTTCTCTCTCTTCTCCATCTTCTTTGTTTCTCCATCTTGTTCTCCACCATTCCATCTTCTTCTCTTCTTCTCCATATTGTTTTCTTCGTTTCTGTATCTTCGTCATTGTCGATTGCGTCCGATTTTTCTGTCGTTCGCTCGTTTGATGCATTCGATTATGCCGATCTTCTACCGTTTTCTTCGTTTGCCGATCTTCTTCGATTCTGTCGATCTTCTGTCGTTTCTGTATCTTCGTCTTTGCCGATCTTCTTCGATTCTGCCGATCTTCTGCCGTTTCTGTATCTTCGTCATTGTAAGTTTACTTTTCCATATCATTAGGGTTTTTCGTTATTGATTTAGGGTTTCTATTTTTGCTTATCTGTTTGGGATTTTTTATTTTTAGGGTTTCTATTTTTGGCTTCTTTGTTTCTATTTTTAGTTATTGATTTAGGGTTTCTATTTTAGCTTATTCGTTTATGATTTTTTGATTTTTAGGATTTCTATTTTTGACTTCTTCGTTTCTATTTTTGTCTTTCTCGTTTCAAAAACATTATTATTATTATTATACCTTCAAGGTAAATTGCTAGTTTTTGAATGTTGGAAGCAACCAAGTTATGAAGTTCTTGACTTGGCCAAACAACACTTTGTATGCCGAAACAGTAACCAAACAGAATGTTAATATGAATGTTGACTTGATATTGAAGTATATTTTTCTCTATCATTTCAATTTAGAAAAATTTAGTATCATAAATGAGGTATTTTATTAAAATGTTAATATTTTGGTATTTATTTTTATGCAGTTTTGATGGTGTGAATATTGAATTTTTTTGTTTATCAAATATTTATGATATGCAATTAGACTTGTTAATAAGATACTATTTGTCAACAGATGAGGTGGGAATTAGTACCCCTTTTGAGAATGTTGGAGATGAATTCGCATGTGAGCCTAACGTGAACAATTCAGCAAAAGCAACGTCAAACATAATTATGAGAATGAAAGATAAACCAAGGAGGCGAGTTAAAAGTGTAGTCAATCAAAGTCCGTTTGTGAATCCGGATGAAAAGAAGAAGAAGAAGAAGAAGAAGAAGAAATAAGTGTGTTATGGGCATATTTTGAGTTTGTGGGGGGTTCTCTATAGCGATGTAGTTGGTGGGGTTTGGACTGCACTTTTTGCATGTATTTTTC
>NC_021166.2:49166335-49225679 GCF_000331145.2 Cicer arietinum
TAAACACTACTAATCACATAATATGAAACTTAACATTTCAAATCTGATAAACATCATTGATTAAAAGTGATGAAACTTAATATTTAGACAAAAATAATTAATATGATTGATTAATAGTTCACAACTCTAATTTTTAGACAAAAATAAGTCATTAACCACCTAGGGTACTTCATTAACCAATAATGCTTACACTATTAACCAGAAACAAAAAATCAGAAAGACCCAAAATGTAAACACTACTAATCACATAATATGAAACTTAACATTTCAAATCTGATTAACATCATTGATTAAAAGTGATGAAACTTAATATTTAGACAAAAATAATTAATATGATTGATTAATAGTTCACAACTCTAATTTTTAGACAAAAATAAGTCATTAACCACTTATGGTACTTCATTAACCAATAATGCTTATATTATTAACCAGAAGCAGAAAAACCAGGTATGAACCCAGAAAACGTGTATAATAAAAATAAAATAAAAAATCTTATCTAAGCAAAACAATGTACCAAGTTACCTTGCAAGTGAGGAGATGAAGTTGCTCAAGTTACTTCATAAAAATTTTGATTAAAATCTGTAAATAAAAGGAAAAAGGAGGAAATGGAAGAAAAGGAAGATGAATGTGTTTATTTTTGGAGAGGAAGACAAAAAAAATCTGAAAAAAGAGAGACAAAAAAGAGAAAGTAAAAAAAGGGGGGAAAGTAAAAAAAAAAGGGGGGAAAGTAAAAAAAGTGGAGAAATTTAATGAAGAGAGAGATTATGTAGGGCTACAAGGAGTTGTGTTTGTATTTGTGTTTAATAGTGTGTTCCAATATCATTCCTCTATAATATAATATAATATAATTCACTAAAATTTATTCATAAAAATAATAATATAAATTTTACAAATACAATAAAATTAATATTAAATGTGACATTTAGTACTACATTATTAATGTTTTTGTCTCACACGTACGAGATTTTGACGATATTTTGGTATATCACAAATTTGTTGTTCTTCTTGAAAATATCGATAAAAAATGATACATAAGAATTATTTTCACCTTGAGTCTAATTGAATATTTGATTTAATAGAATATATACATTTTTAACTAACTATTTCCACTTTAAGTCCAATTGTAATATAAATTATTTATTCGAGAGAGTAAAGATTACAATTACAAATGATCGTTAGATTAGATTGTGGTTTAATAGTTGTATTAAACATCGTTATGAATGAAATGAAAAATAATTTAAAAGAGATAAAAATATAAAAACTTCGAACAAGTTGTGTTATTCATATTAATCAAAATAATAATATGGCAACTTATTAATCCGTGTGTTTGAAGTGTGACCTTAACATTTCTCAAAAGTTTTTCTTTATGTCATTTATTTTTTTCCAAAAAATGGAATAATAATAAAAATTTAACATCACCGTATACCCTTTTATTTTTTTATACAATGTCATCGTTTTCCCTTTTATTTTTTAATTTTGATTATTGAATCAAAAAATAGTTTATTTTAACTTTTCCCTCACTTTGTGTACAGTTATAATAACTTATAGTACCCCTACTAACATAAATGAAGAAAAACCAAAAGTCGCACCAACACTCACACTCACTCTTCCATTCACCCACCTTCCATATTCTCCAAAATCCTTCTCTCAATTCTCAAAACCCTATTTTCACTCTTCTTCTTCCTCACCTTTGGTAACCTTCATTCTCTTTCTTTTAAACCTAAAACCAAAACATGTAATATTAAATAATTTTTTTTTTAATTTGTCTAATACTTGTTTTCCTTCGATTTTCAGTTTTTGCGTAGTTACCAATGGAGTCATCTGTTGATTTACCAGCTAAACGCACCGCTCCAACTGGTATAAACACTATTCATTACCTTCTCAATTTTTTGGTTGTTATTTTCTTTCTTTTTTTTTTTCTTCTTGAAAATGGAACATTTTTTATGATCGGAAGGTGTACCGGTGATTTTCTCGCTGTGTTTTCTGCTGCATTTTCGTTTTTTGCTTTTTCCTTTTCGTCTATTTTGTGAATTTTTTGTGTGGATTATTTGCATGCTGCAAAGTGAATAAGTTTGGGGCCATTTGACCTGTTTAGTTCGTGGAGATCATTTTGTTAATTTTTTTTCTCTGTAGATTTAATTTAGGTTTAAGTTAAATCGCCGGTGTTCATGGATCAATATTATTTATTTATGTGATTTAATATGTAGTTTATATTATTATACCTTATATTATGAGGTCTATGTTTTGGTAAAAAAATGCTTATATGATGTAACTTTTGCCAACTGTATTTGTAACCTTATTTTTATGGAAATATGTTCGGAACCCTTTTCGTTACTGCATGGCCTTTCAGTCCACCCCTCAGTACAAGGCAGCGAGGTGCTCTGAAAGTGCTGACATTGAAGAGCATTGGGTTATTCAGTCATTTCCCCTTTCCCCTCTAAAGCCCTCTATCCAAACAAGTGGAATACTTCGTGCATGTTCCTTTCTCTGCCTAACCCCTCACTCTGGGACTGGCTTGAGTCATTTTGTGCATGTTTGGTATGGCAGTGGATTTGCCAGAATCACGGCGGTGGCTCACTACGATTCTGGCTAACCCACTATGACACCAAACTTATACTTTACTGAGAAGTGAACATGCATGAAGTATTCCACTTGTTTGGATGGAGGGTTTTAGAGGGTAAATGAATGAGAGGGTAACAGTTTATTATAAACAAAAAATGTATTCACTAATTTAGAAAAATCTAGAATAAAAGGAAAAAAAATGACATATTTGTATATCTCTTTCTACAAACTTCTCTTCTCCTTTCTTTCAAAACCCTCCTGTGCTTGAATCAGTGGGCAGGGGCTGAGAATCCTGTAGTATGAAAATGATGCTTTTGTTTGGTTGTATATTACTAGGGATTGGATCTATGGGGATCTCATTGCTCACATATCATGCACGACCTTCCTGCTTAAAACTCAAAAAATGGCGGGTTCAAACCCTTTCTTTTATTTAAAAATTTATTCAATTCGATGAGCTGCTGAATGGAGTTGAAACTGTGTTGGTCTGTGTAGGATCATTTTTAAATTTTAGTCCAATTGAATTATATAAGCCTTTATAATATAATTTTTGTTCTTGCTATTGGTACTTGTATTATACTTCCTTAGGATGCATCAACTTGTTGGATCGTGTGGAATTGCACAGTATTCATATTCAATATATGGCACTTGAAAGGAATATCTTTAGTTTCTGAGTATAGTTTATGTCGTTTCTTCCATTAATAACATTTTGCATTTATTCATGTATTTCAAATTGTTCAATATTTTGTTCATTTGAAGCAAAAAATGCATTAATGGATATCTGTATCAGATTAATTTTAATAAACTTCATTTGCTTAAACCAGGAATTTCTCCAGAAGGGGGGCACAAAAAACATAAATTATCAAGTGATAGCTTACCATATGCAGCAAATGGTAATGCGATAGATTACAAAAATCCTTATGCAATCTCAGATGTTGTAAATCGTTTAGAAAGTGGAAAATTTGGAAGTGTGACAAAGGATATAGAGGCCCTTATAACCCGGAAAATGCAAATATTGGGCCCTTACTTTGCAAAATATCCTAGACTTGTTAATCAGTTATTGAAAGTGGTGATGAATCACGACGAAGTAACTGAAAAATCAGAAAATAAAAAAGTTACTGTTTTGCCACATCATAATGTCATAGATTTGGATGGGGGGCACATTGAAAAGGATGTTCCTGCGACACCATTTCCTGTTGTAATAATTGATTCAGATGAGGAAGATGATAGGGATCAAAAGTCTTTTGTTCCGTTTTATGAAGTTTTATTGCCAAAACCAGTTCAGTCTCCTGCATTAAAAAGGATTGTAAGCTTTTCCCTGCTTCTATAATCCTTTAAATATGCCTTTTATTTGGGTTGTATCTCTCTTGGGCTGATTTGACTGAACTTAGTATTTCATTTTATCATTTGTGGCAGAAGATTCTTGTAAATGTATAATTAACTCTTTTTGAATTATTATCTTTTCCTTAATTCTGCTTTTTTTTCTTCCAAGAATGTATTGCCTTATTTTTTTATACGTATAAAGCTTATTCTTCTGGAGATGAAGAGGCTAAAGATATAATTTAGTCTAACAAATATTTGGAAGACATGTTTTAAAAAGTTAATTATGTAATTTATATATTTCACTTTTTTGCATATTTTGTATGAACTTTCTACACAGGGGTTGTTTGATGCTCATAAAAGTAGAATCCTTTGTAAGATTTTGTGTATTAGGATTGAAAATTCTTGATAAGATACACGTCTTTCTTTAACAATGCAAGTTGTTTCATCGACACAGAGTATCATGAAGAGTTTTTTTCTCTATTAAGCCAACTCCATAGTGGGAAAAGGAATGTTATTGTCATTGTTTCACTGACATTCTTTACTACACTATACTCTGTGCAACATTGCTTTATAGGGGTATCATGCTTCCAATGCTTCCCATGAAAGTGGAGATCTAAAATTTGAAACAAGTCTGCCTTGTAAAGATGACACCAAGAAAGATAAAGGTGTCTATGTTGGTGTACATGAGGAAGAAGATCACGAGGTTGATGCTGTAGACGATGGGCTAGATGATATCTGGAGGGAGATGTCGATGGCCATAGAAACTTCTAAAGTATGGTTACATTATTTTTATTTTCAATAAGAAACTATCTTTGTCAAGTAGATTTTCCCCCTACTCAATTGTGACCTTTTTTTCTTGTCATTTTGTTGGTATTGTTTCCCTAATATCTATCTGTTAAGGATTCTGGGATAAAGCATTTTCCATATGAAAATAAGGGGAAATTATGGCAGAATGGACTATTGTTTTGGGAATGAATTGATATATAAAGATTACAGAATTATGACATGAATATTCGTCGATTTATGTGGAATATTAATTGAATATGTTGTTGTTCACTAAAAATGGGATGTCCATTATATCAGCTTTATTTAGTATAGATCAACTTGGTGTGGTACAAGTGGTAGGTACTTGGGTCCCTTAACCATTTGGCCACGGGTTCAACCTATTAAATAAATCTTAGTTACCTTCAGGGGGATTTGTCTCTACAGTTCCACGTGGTAGGTACTATGGTTCATCCAAAAAACTGTATTTAGTATTAGAGTATTTGCGTATATGCTGGTGATCGTACTGTTATTCACGTAATGCATGTTACATTTAATTTTATGTGCTAAACTTTTCGGAAACATGATATTTAACTATTTTGCTCTTTCAGTCTTTCTCTCTCTCTCTCTCTCACTGGTATACCCTTATATGATATGCATGTTACATTTAAAGCTTTTGTCACATTTACTTTGTAAATATGTTTTTTCTCTGTTCAAAAGAATTATATGTACACATATCATGGCAAGTTAGCTTTAAGAGCATCAGTAATGTTGTTTCTGTTACTAAAACCTGAGATTGTTGCATTTGCATAGGTTGTACTTTTCTTTCTAGCATTGTTGAGAGGGGATACTATATCATATACTCCCTCTAGTCAGGATTATAAGCAAAAAAAAAAAAAAAAGACCTAAATTTTGGTCACTATTATAAGCAAAAGTTAACAACTTTTGACTCATTTAATGCCATTATTCCCAATACACCCTTCATATTTTTTATAACTGAATTTTACTCATTAGTATCTGTTAGAGTTCCTTTTGGATTAATTAATTGCACTCCTGCTAGGACGTTTCTGACGATCCTCCTCCTGAAGAAGAAGAGGAAGAAGATGCTGACTGTGATCATTCTTTTGTTTTAAAAGACGATCTTGGTTATGTTTGTCGCGTTTGTGGGGTTATTGACAGAGGAATTGAAACTATATTTGAGTTCCAATACAAGGTTTGACACTTGTCTCTGCATCAATACTGTTTTGGTCATAAGAACATTGCAATGCATGAATTGAGTTTTAAAGTACGTGTCTTAAAAAAATAGATGTATAGGTTGGTTGTTTCCACAAGGCATAATAATATGAAGAGTGAAACAGTTAGAATTTGAGAAACGTGATGTGTTACAGAATCTCTTGTAATTTAAGGTTTCTGTCACCTATTTTGTTGGAAAATAATTATTTGATTCAATTGTCAAACATCCAGGAATGTCTGTACCGAACCAAAATGATATAATAGCACCTTAGGACATTTTATGACTTGGGTTTAATTTTTTCGTAAAACAATGCTTTCTTCCTAATTGCTATTATATATGTGCTGGACAAAGAGTTGAGATTACCTATAGTTGGGATAGCAAGTGTTAAAATTGATTTGGTATTATTGTTATTCTTTTCATTTCAATTTTATTGAAGGTTAAAAGGAGCACAAGAACTTATGTGTCTGATTCTTCAAATGGCAAAGAAAAAGTTGATGTATTTGGTGTTAAGATTGCTGACGATGATCTCATAGTAACCGAAATATCAGCACATCCTCGGCATGCAAATCAAATGAAACCACACCAAATAGAAGGATTCAATTTTCTTGTAAGAAATCTGGCGGGGGACAATCCTGGGGGATGTATCCTGGCTCATGCTCCAGGATCTGGAAAGACATTCATGATTATCAGTTTCATGCAAAGTTTTTTAGGAAAGTATCCCAGTGCCCGACCTTTGGTTGTGCTTCCTAAGGGAATACTATCAACATGGAAAAAAGAGTTTCAAACATGGCAAGTTGAAGATATACCACTTTATGACTTTTACACCGTGAAGGCTGACAACAGATATCAGCAATTGGAAGTTTTGAAACAGTGGGTGGCTAACAAGAGTATCCTTTTCTTAGGATACAAACAGTTTTCTTCCATTGTCTGTGATAATTCTAACAACAACGCATCGATATCTTGTCAAGAGATATTGCTTAAGGTTCCTTCAATTCTCATTTTAGATGAGGGACACACTCCTCGGAATGAAAATACTGATATGGTACAGTCCCTTGCAAAAGTACAAACACCAAGAAAAGTTGTACTGTCTGGAACCCTATATCAAAATCATGTCAAGGAGGTATTTAACGTTCTCAATCTTGTCCGACCAAAGTTTTTACAGATGGAAACGTCCAAGCCTATTGTCCGACGCATTAAGAGTAGGATCTATATACAAGGTGTGAAAGCCTTCTCCGAGTTGGTCGAAAATACATTGCAGAAGGATCCAGATTTTAAAAGGAAAGTAGCTGTTATACATGATTTGCGTGAGATGACCAGCAAGGTACTTCACTATTACAAAGGAGATTTTCTTGATGAGCTTCCCGGCCTCGTAGATTTTACTGTGATTCTCAAACTCACTCCTCGACAAAAGCATGAAGTTGAGAAAGTTAAGAGGATATCTAGAAAGTTCAAGATGTCTTCTGTAGGTACTGCAGTATATCTGCACCCAAAATTGAAACCTGTTGCAGAAAAATGTGATGAAAAGTCTATATCAGATCATGTAATGGATGATCTAATAGAGAATATAGATGTAAGAGATGGGGTGAAATCAAAATTCTTTCGCAACATGCTGAACCTATGCGAATCAGCTGGAGAGAAGCTCCTTGTGTTCAGTCAATATCTCTTACCTTTAAAATATATGGAAAGGATAACTATGAAATGGAAGGGTTGGAGTCTCGGAAAAGAAATCTTTGTAATTTCAGGAGAAACATCATCTGAAGACAGAGAGTTGTCCATGGAAAAGTTTAACAATTCACCTGATGCAAGAATATTTTTTGGGTCAATCAAAGCATGTGGTGAGGGTATATCCTTGGTTGGCGCATCTCGCGTCATCATCTTGGATGTTCATCTGAACCCCTCAGTTACTCGTCAAGCTATTGGCCGTGCTTTTCGGCCAGGACAGACAAAGAAAGTGTTTGTGTATCGATTGATAGCTGCTGATTCTCCGGAAGAGGAAGATCACAATACTTGTTTCAAGAAGGAATTAATTTCAAAAATGTGGTTTGAATGGAATGAATATTGTGGCGAAAGTGCTTTCGAAGTTGAGACACTCGATGTTAAAGAATGCGGTGATCTATTTCTTGAAAGTCCATTGTTAGGCGAAGATGTAAAAGCTCTGTATAAAAGGTGAGACCACTCTTACCTCTTTACATATCATACGAAATAAGCCATTTATTTTGTCCTAATTCTTGATTTATTCGCATTTTTCAGGTAGATACATGGGTGGGTATAAACTTTTTGCTCTTTTATCAAGAACAGTTTTAGCATTGTATTAATATTCAGACAAATGTAGAGAGTTGACGAATTGAATTAGTTGTCTTTGCAATTCACATAGATACATGTGATTCATCTTCCTTTGTGGTGGGATAGAGATGTATAACTCATGAAATTTTCTTTACCATTCACATATACATGTGATCCATTCTGGTTGTTTGGTTTAGATGTTAGTTGTTATTACAATGGTTGCTTTATTCGGAAATATATAACAACATGAAATCCAAATGGAATAACTTATGATTAAATGGTTCAAAATGTTGGAAGCTGGAAATAAAAAACTCCTTCGACATCAAAAGTCAATTCTTATAAACACAGAATTCAGTTTTTATTAAAAAAAAAACTTCCAAAACAAGAAATGACGGTCTTTCGCCTTTATTGATTTATCTACTACTAGAAAGTTAAAAATAATGTATAAAATTTTATGTCCCTAACATCATTGCTTAAAGCCGTGACGCGTCTACCTCAACGGTTGCTTTATATAGTTGATAATCCTATAGATTAAGTTAACTTTTCTTTTCTGTTTTTTAAAATTAAATTATGCAAATGCTAAAATATTTTAAATGAATAAGTCATAATTTTGTTTATTTTAGATTTTATACAGATCGAAATTTTATCTCATCAATTCTAACCACAAATAGCTATAAAATTTAATGAATAAACCATCGTTTTGGCCTTTAAACTACCACTCTCTTTAAATTAGTCTATCAACTATTAAAATTCTACTATAGATTTCTAAATTATTCTTAAATTCAATTGTTAGTCCCTCCATCAATATTCTCTTATGGATATTTTTTTTTTAGTGTTTAAATTATGGTTTTAAATTGCGGTTGTAAGTCACGAATGAAAGCACTCTTATTGTAGGCGTGTATAAAAATAAATCAATAAAACTCATAACGTATTATAATAAACAATTTAGTATCATAGTAAACTCATAATAAATAATTTAGTTCATCAATAAAACTCATAAATCATACCAATTAAACCAGTACATCAACTATTTTTTGTGGTATTTTTGTTGAGTCAACATTCATCTTCATATCTCACCTT
Source organism: Cicer arietinum (assembly GCF_000331145.2). Taxonomy (NCBI): domain Eukaryota; kingdom Viridiplantae; phylum Streptophyta; class Magnoliopsida; order Fabales; family Fabaceae; genus Cicer; species Cicer arietinum. Next base: position 49,175,577 of record NC_021166.2, read on the forward strand.
TCTATTTGTTTACATAACACACGCTGATTATTGGTTTTTTATTTTCCATATTGGTTTACTAGTTTTAGCAAGTTTTAATCGGTTTATTTGTTTAATTATGTTTATGCTCCTACTGTAGAGTTAATCATGAATATGAAAGAATAGTTGACAGTGTACTGGTTTAAATGATTTCCTAATTTGCATGTACTAATCTATTTATTTGTTTGGTTAAAGAGTTGAATTATTGTTTTTTTATGATACTTTAGAGGCTGTATTCATGTATTTTTATAGTTTAATCACTAAATTATAAAAAGTGGCCAAATTGACAAACATCTAAATATGAAAAATCGACAAAAGAACTAAATAGCTGGGTTTAGTAATAATTTATGAACCTTTAATATATTTTAGTAGTTTAAGAACCAATCTGGAGAAAGAGTAATAGTTCAGATGCCAAAGTAATAGATCATTCAAAATTTAATTGTAACATATTACTTTTAACGAATATAAATATATAAGTTTTTAAAAATTCTAACAAATGTTCATGGAATAAACTAATAGAAAATCTTAATAATTTTATTCATTGTATATTTTCTATTGTGATACTTATTTGAATTTACCATAAAACATATTTAAATATGAAACTTGAATTAACAAATAGAATTCATGATGCATGTATTAGTTATAATATGATTATGAAAAAATTGTTTCTTATATATAAATGAAATGAATTCTTATTTCTTAAGGAGTATATGATTTACATGTTTGGACCCACCTTATGATTTTTGATTATGAGAAATTTTTTTGATTATGCTTTGTTAGCTTGTGACAATATATATTTAATGCACTTAATATATTATATCTTAGACTTGGATATATTGAAAAGAAAATTAGAATTTTAAATTGAGATGCTTATTAAATATAAAAAAAAAGATAGAATGACATAAAAGTTTGTGTATGTGATAATTGAAATGTTTATTAATTGTATGTGTTACAATATAAAGAGATTAAATAGAAAAAGTGTCATGGTTTGGTGATAGTTGGTCAACACAACCAAGAATATAAAAGATAATCGAATGCTTGATGTAAATCATGACTTGTACCAGACCTGATGTAACATATGCTATTGGAAGATTAAGTCGGTATACAAGCAATCCCAAGTAAAGAACATTGGTATGCTATTAATAAATTATTAAAATATTTGAAAGGAACAATTAACTATAGTTTAATCTAGCTCATATCTAAATAATCGCCAATGGCGGAAACGATCAAATCACGCTCGAGTAACATCAAGTCTCGAGTTCAATGATGAAAATACACTATTAGAGTGATATAAATGTTGGATTTTGATCCTTTGATTCCTAATTTTGACATAATTAACAATTCAACAATGTTCATACAATACATGATAAATCTAATATTTGAATTGAGCAAGATTTCAGGAACAACAATCAAATCCTACACACTTGGAACAGGTTGCTTGGAACACAAGAAATCAACAAAAGTTGACTTTTGACTGAAGCAAATCGATTGGGAAATCGATTTCATAACAAGGGTGTAAGGAAACACAACTGTTTGTGTTGGTATAATCGATTGGGCAATCGACTGACTGAATTAGAAATGAAAATTGCACAAGTCAGTAGCACCCCAGTTTTGAGGGTAATCGATTGACAAATCGATTATACATCTCACAAAGTAAACCTGATTGAAATACATCGATTGGGAAATCGATTGGACAAGTCACAGTGGTACCCCAGTTTTAATGGTAATCGATTGGCAAATCGATTGCTTAAATATCACTTGCAAAATAACTTTTCCTGTGACATACAAATCGATTGGACAATCTATGTTGTAAAATTTCAATCAAGTTAAATTTGGTTGCAATTGATTGGGAAATCGATTGAACTAAATCCCAGGTAAGAACGTTTTCAGACAAATACATACAAATCGATTGGCACGTCGATTAGTATCAAAATAGCTGAGTCACTGACTTAAACACAATCGATTGGCAAATCGATTGACAGAACCTTTTGAAAACCCAGTGAACTCTGAGCGTGTGATCAAATCGATTTTAAGTATTTGTTAATCGATTATGAAGATTTGATAAATCGATTATGGAATCGATTGATATGTGTTTCAGTTTGAACATAACATCTGCAATCGATTACGAAATCGATTCATATCAGTCTTAACATAATCACTGAGAAATGTTGTTTAAAGAATCGATTGGTAAATCGATTGGCTTATATAGTTTCAAGATTCAAGAAAAACAAGACACACGATAATCGATTGGCAAATCGATTAGACTGGTTTATCACTTTACGAAATCGATTGGTAAATCGATTGATTAATATGTTTTTCAGAAACTATATAAACTGTCTTCAATCTTTCTTTCAATAATGATAATGATAATAATAATGATAACAATCTGAAATATACTTTGAATATTCTTGATATACAATAACACTTGGTTAATACACTGAGATTACTTTTTCAGATCAAAGAAAAAGAAGATTATCAACAATCAAAAAGATAGCTGGAAAAGTGATCTTGAAAGACAAGGGTTCTCATAAACAATCTTTGAATATCCATAATTGTGAGAAGCACATTGACCAAGATTGAAGACTATTTTTTTTGTTCTTCCTTAATTCTGTTTGTAATAATTCTTTGAAACAAAAACGAAAGCGAGAAAAGTCAGCTAGAAACTGGTGGCTACTTTCTTGGGTGAGAGTGCTCAACAAGAAAGAGTCGGACTTTGATTCTGTGTTAGATTGCTGAGTATCTACAAGGATCAGAGGGTGATCAATAGGAAAGAGATCATTAAGATAGATAGGTTTCGGGGAGGAAACTGGACAATCTGTAATTGATTCTTTCTATTGGAGAAGAAAATCTGAAATCCGTTTGGATTTTCAGGACTGGATGTAGGTTGTCAAGTTGACAACTGAACCAGTATAAATTCTTGGTGCAATCTTCTCTAACCCTTAACTCCTTTAATTTTCTATCTTGATATATTTGTATATGTGATTAATATTAGATGCATGTTAAACATATTCTGTGATAAGTAATATTGTTTAATCTGATAATTTGACTTGTATGCATCTTGGTTAATCTCATATCAATCTAACAGACCTTGCTAATCTTGTATGCCACAATTTAATTTCCGCTGTGTGTATGAAATTGATTTAATTTCATAAAGAACTGATACATTCTGATATATTCCGATTATTACGAGGTCGTACCAACCAACAATAAATACTTGACAATAGATACATCCCAAATGGTAAAAGTACTTAGACCATAAAATAAAAGTTGCAGGATGATGTCTCCTTTTAATGGACATATAACATATATTTGCTTGAATGTATAATTGTAGATGCATTTTTTATATAGTCCACCTATATGAGAATGAAGTGGACCGCTTCATAGAGTTTAAGGGCTTGACTCTTAAATTCTCATGAAAATAATATAAGACACAATGCCTTATCAAATGTGTCATCTTTATAATTCGATCAATGGTATCAAAATTTCATGTGTGAGTTATGCATACTTGTTCTAATGAATGGTTGGTTCAACGCTTGTCTACCAATCTATTCGGAGATGAGTGAAAACATAATTTACTAAGTAATGGTTCAAATCATAAGATACCTTTATCTAAAACTATAAGATTTTCGGAATAACATATTTAAATATATTTTGTAAATTGTGGAGGATTGTGAGGAGAATTTCCAAAATATATTTAGAATTCTCTAATAGCTATATATATGTAGCAAAATTAAATAATTTAATGTATCACTTGGTCAAGTGGTTGCAATGTTTGAGTTTAATGCATCTGTTAAGTTGTCAAATGTTATAATCTTTTTAAGAGTTGTTTTCTTTCACCAATTGGTATGAGTTTCTCTATAAATAGATATATTTTATAAGCATAAAAAAATACAACATCTATGCTACATGAGTAAAATTTATGTCAAAAATATTTATGAGTTATTTCTTCTTTTCTCTAGTGCACGAGAGTAAATGAAGGAACTTTATTCTGTAAACTATCATTGATCGATATAGTTGATGTGAAAGTGCAATTTACTTCAAGGATTCCAAAGTATCTTGAAGGGGATTCGTCGGTTAACTTGTTTGCATCTAATATATATAGATAAGCGGGGACGAATTAAACCTACAACTTAGTGCGTTATACACATTTTGAAATTTGTTTGTGCAACCTTTATCATCATTAGTTTCATTTTCTTCTTGTTCAAGATTTGAAATATACCTCCAACAAAAGATCCAACATAACTCTTGGACCATCTCTACTTGTAGAACTAAGTTTTGAAGTGGAAATAATATTCATAAGAAATAAGTTTGAATTCTGATTTTTTTTAATTTAATATGTACTCACGATAGATAATTATCAAGTATAAAATTTGGAGCAGATTGAGTTCAAAATGTTCTGAAGTGTTTGTGAGTTCTGACATTTTTAAAAATTTAATCTGCACTAAACATAAATAATTCTCAAGTTGAAAACTTAGAGCAAATTGAGTTCATAATATTCTGAAGTGTTAATGCATAAAATTAATGCAATATCTATGTGTAATATAAATTTAAAGCATATAAGGTAAAAAATTAAGGGAGAAAATCACATTCACGAATCTTGGTTCATCCAACTTGGACTACGTCAGTCCTCACACTTTGTGAGATTTTTAACTAAGAATGCTTCAGAGAATATCTCAACTTTTGCACCTTACACTTATGTCTCTTTGGACTTTTTACAAGCTATTATCTCCTTACCTCAACATGATTTCTCTATGTCTAAGTCACAACTGACTATACAACAATTTCATTCACATGCTACTTCTACATTTGTAGGTTGAAATGAGAATGTTTACAAGTTTAGGAAGATTTTTGGGACATGGTTTCAAACCTTTGAATGAATAAGATTTGTTTGAAAACACACGTAGAAAGATTTGTCATCAAATCTAATAATGAGCTTGAAAGTGTTTGTTGTTTGAAGAGTTTTTAAATTGATTAACACTTAATTAAGTGGAATACTATCCAATGAAAAACTCTTGATCATTTAGGTTCTGACGTCTCCTCTATATATAACAGCAGGAATATCTTCAAAGTTGTTGATATCATAGGTAATATGTTCGTTGGACACTTTGTTTTGTGTATGACAATTGTTATTCTTCCTAAGCAAAAAGTTTTAGTTACAACTCACTGACATCAAAACGTTCTAATTGACTGCTCATAGTTCAACACAATTTAGTCAAAGTGTTGTGCACGTTTCTTGAGATGGATTTGGCAGCTGAAAGTGTTTTTTAATCGTAGCAATCACTTCACTTGGTACTTTGTAAAAATATTTGTCAGTTTTGTCTTTTAGTGTGAACATTCTAATCTTCTAAAATCCTTTATAACTTCATGAATGAAATTGTTTGGTCTTTTAAAGTTTACCTTTAGTTGTTAAATAGTAGGAAATGATTGAGATACATTTTTTTTTCTTAATAACTTAGTTTGACCCTTTCATGGGATTTTATTCCTTTTACATTTAAAACCATTATTTTTTATCATTTGATTGAGAAAATATTTGGTGATACTTTAAATGTAAGATTTCATTTGTTGTGAATGTATTGATGATGAATTTGATCTCAAAGAGAGAGGAATAATAGTTTTTCTTCTTGATTAGCACTTGCTTTACTCATTATAATCTAGTTTGTGAATCACTCAAAAATACAAATTAGATAATAATGTTAATAAAGTTCTTTTTTATCGTCAATTATAAAAGTTTATTATCTTTAAAACAATAATAAGAGATGTTGTCTCAACAATCTCCTCAATTTTGATGATAATAAATTTTTCGATTTAGGATTTAAGATTTTGATATAATCATATAAAGGACTTTAATAAGGTTAACATTGAACTCCCCTTAAATTTCATCATTGATTAATTTAAATTGAGCATTTATATATATAAAAGGTGTTTTTGAACCAAAACAATAATGATTTTCATTCATAGAGAAAATCTTAGTACATGATATAGATTCAAAATGGTTCAAAAGAAAAAAAAGCAAAACATATTAGCATTATAAGTAATTTTTTGAAGCACAATTTAAATATTTTAATTTTTTATTACGTGAAATATTTGTCGCAAAACCAAACCAAACCGAAACAAATACCCATGTATTTGTTTGTTGACGATTAAAAAAAGTGAATCCCAAATTTAAAATTACGATATCTACCATAAAAACAAGATGCAATGGGGTTCGTATGTGGGGTTGTTGGGCTTGCTTCCAATTGCTACCTACACCCACCCAATAATTATAATATAATAGTTAAACTCACCTAAATTAAACGTGGAGAAGTAAATTTTGTTTGCATTCGAACCTAAACTCCTAGAATCAAAATCTCCAAGATCTTATAAAGTAAAATTGAGATAATGAGATAAGTAGAGTGAGAATCAAAATTATTGGGGCTATAAGATTAGGTTTTGTGAGTGTGAAAAAAAAAATTAGGTTTTGAGGAAATAAGGGTGGGTGTAGGTAGCAATTGTAAGCAAGCCCAACAACCCCACATACGAACCCCATTGCATCTTGTCTCTCGCTCCTAAAAATTTAATTCAATTCAATTCCACTACAACCCTAAACCGTAGCATAACACCATCACGACAAAAATAATCAACCACCGTTTTTTTCTGCATAATTCCTCACTCTCTCACTTTCTCAGGTAGCTACTGCTTCCGTCGAAGAGATGGGGAAGAAAAACAAAACGGCGAAGGAAAATGGCGGCGACGGCGGAACTGTAAAACAGAGTTCTTTAACTCTTTTTGTCTCCAATTTGCCCTATTCCTTTTCCAACTCTCAGGTACTACTCTTTTTATTTTATTTTAATTACTATGATGATTGTGTTTTCCTTTATTCTAATTCCTTTGTTAAATTTTTCAGCTTGAAGAAACTTTCAGTGAAGTTGGACCTGTTAGGCGTTGCTTCATGGTCACACAGAAGGGTAGCTAACTAACTTAGTATTAATCATTTAAGCTAAATAAATAAATTAAAAAGATTTTTTTGATAACATCTATGTTTAATGATCCTCAGGGTCTGCTCAACATCGTGGTTTCGGTTATGTTCAATTGTAAGTTTATATTTTCTTACAGTGTTATTACTTTATTATTGTTACTTGATTGCACTCATTCAATTTCCATCTTTAGTTTATGTTGTCTTGTTATTATTTAGTATTGTTTGTTCCTTATGCTTTGCCTATGGCTATGGATTAATGAAGGGAAGCTAAGTATGTTTATATGAATTAGTAGTATAATGTTCAAAAGAATACCATCTCAGTAACCAAGAAAAAGTTAGCCCTTTTTGGAAAATGCAATCTCATTGTATTTTCTGGATTTTGATAAATAGCAATAATATCTCCCAACATTCTACTGTCGCTTCACAAAAGTTACTTAAGGGTGTGTTTGGTTAGAAGGGAAGGGGGTGGAGAGGGCACTATTTTGAATTTGAGTTCAATTATTTGGAGGGGAGCGGAGCAAAATCCCTCCTAAGCCAATTTCAATTCCCCTCCAAAAGTGGGGGGATTTAGGGGTGAGAGAATTTTTACTTCATATTTGGACTCAAGTACTCTTTTATTTATTGTGATCTTAAATATTACAATGGTGACAATTGTAAATTTACACTTTCCCTCTCTTATCGTTGAACCAAACCCAAGATTTTAAATTCTCTCCTCTCCCCTCCGCTCCGCTCCCGTTGAACCAACTACTCTAACAAAAGAGAATATTGATGAGGATGGAGACAGTTTCTAACTTTGTTATTAGTTTATCAGATTTATAGCAGTGTTGTCAAGTAGAGGAATTTTCAAAGTTGCAATTGTTTTGCAATACTCGATTTAGTACATAGTGTTGTCAAATAGCAGTTATAGCAGTTGCATATCACTAGTGAATTTGAACAAACCTCTATTTTCTAAAATCCCCCTGGTTCACAATACTGCTTTATAGTCCCTCAATAATATGAGACTAGTTTTTTTCTGTTGTTGTCTCTACTGTTTAACTATGTTTTTTGTGGTAATTGATGGTAAACTAATCTGTAATCACAATTTGTCAATTGACTCTTTGTAGCACTTGTAATGTGACTTTTTCTGGTACGGTATTAACTGCTGTTATTTCAGTGCTGTTGAGGCTGATGCTAACCGTGCCATTGAGCTGAAGAACAACTCATCGGTTGGTGGCCGAAAAGTTACAGTGAAGCATGCAATGCCTCGTCCTCCTCGTGAAGACCGAAGGTCAAAACCAGATCAAGGTTTATTCATGTTACCCTCTAATTCTGTTTCAGATAGAGCATGCTGTGATATTTTGATGTTATATATACCTTATGTTTTACTTTCTTTTATGATGCAATAGAGGGCAAGGCAGATGATCTCACAGAGTCAAAGAATGAAGATAAAGACAGCGAATTATCTGGAGCCGAGAAGCCTGTTTCAGATTCAAAAGAAGAAGGTTGTGATTGTGCTCCTCACTTCATGTGCATTTGATTATCTTTATTAGTTGCTCATAGATGAATATTAATTTCTTGATATTGTATTTCATCTCTTTTAGAAGTGAAAGTTTTGAATATACAAAAAATTTCAAGGAAGCCTACGGAAATAAAAAAAGCAGCTCTTTGTAATGATGTAGCAGATGAGGGGGGTGGCTCAGAAAAGCAGAAGTATTTATTCTTCTCCCTATTTTTAATTGTACTTCAGCCATGAAAACTGATTTTTATTTATGGTTGAGATTAAAAGGAAATGAGATGATCTTATCTTGACACTGGATGTTTCTTTTCTTGATCGTGAATGTATATCTCATTTCTAAAATGTTGTTCCTTTTTTTTTCTTTCTTTCTGTTGGCAGGGTTGCTAGAACTGTTATATTTGGTGGTCTGATCAATTCTGATATGGCTGATGATGTACACCGCCAAGCCAGAGATATTGGCACTGTGTGTTCTGTAAAGTATCCCCTTTCAAGGAATGATCTTCAGCAACATGGTAACTGCTGATTTTATCTTTTCAAATTACAGACAATTAGGTTTTATGTTTATTTAGTGTGTGATATGACAATGTTATATTAGAAAATATATAAAATGTATTATTTTTATTTGTATAATAATTATAATAGCCTGTTTTTTTCAGTTCATATTTTCCCATTGTTTTGCACTTGGTGTTAAGCCATCTTCAAAATAATGTACAAAGCAGGTTCTAATGTAAATTTGCTCCTGTCTTGTGTTGTTCTTCTAAGTGCTTTCAAAGTTGTCAATTTTATTGTTTTAAATTTTTAATGCTAAACCCTTTAATTTTATAAGGATTTAATTTATATACACTGATAGTGTAAAGATTTTTTAAACTGTTTGTCAATCATAACCGTTTGATCATTTAAAAAGTTTGACTTTCATTATATCTAACTTAAAACTCATAAATGATGATCTGTGATTGGTTGACAGTGTGAAAAGTTTACACTAATAGTGCACCAAAATTATTCTCTTTTTTATAATTATACATTTAGATAAATTGTACCCATATGATCATATTGAGTACAGTGATAAGATTGGTGTATTAGATAAGGAGTTAAGGACATTGGAGTTCGTTATTTTGTTCAAATTTCTAAAGTGACGGTTTTCCAGTGGGGATGTAGATCAACAAGATTGAATCATGAATTATGTTTATAAAGATTCTTTACTGCTTAGGATAGTTGAGGTCATTATGAAATTTTTCTCAGGTCTGCTGCAAGATGGCTGTACATTGGATGCTTCAGCCGTACTTTATACGAGTGTAAAATCCGCTCGTGCTTCTGTTGCAACATTGCATAAAAAAGAGATAGGTGGGGGGACTGTTTGGGCACGCCAACTTGGTGGAGAGGTAAAGTGCTCATCATAGAACCCATAAGAGGATGATATCATCATGCACCAGATAATGTCTTTTTATATAGAGGGATAACTACTAGCCTATTAGGAGAGGCTTTATTGATCTGTATTAGTTAAATGTATATTTTTGCTTCGTATGATAACAAAATATTTTAGTTTTAATTTGAATTCATGCTATTATATCAAATGTGTTAGTTTTCGCCTAAAATCCAAATTTAAAAGACCTATTTTCTTCATCTTCCTCTCTTAATAAATCAATTAATAGCTATAGGTTTCTTTCTGCTAACGATCATGAAAATATGGCATCAATGCATGCATTGTCTTAAAAACTTGGAAGTGACATCGTGTGACTTTGTAATATGTGATGTCTCTAGAGCCTTCAAAGATTTTTCTTTTCAGTGCAGTCCCAATTTCTCATGTTTGTAGAGAAAGGTATTATTTATAATGTTTTTGTTTCATTTCCTTTTGTCTGATTCTGACATGTGACAATCAGTTCTTTTAACTAGAAGTTGTGTAAGTGTTTATCACTTTATCTGCCATGTCCAACTATGTTTTTCCTATAATTTGAATTTCTTTAACAGTTTCTAACACGTAACAATTGACTTCATTTGTTCATGCTTTGTTGCCTTCTTTTTTGTATTGATTTTTAATTGTCATAGGTGAAGTTAACTTCTCCCATATAATGAATATGTGTCAGGAACCCAAATTAAGAGAGAAAATGAAATTGTACCATTGATTAAAAAAGTAAATAATAAATATAACAGGAGATAAACCCCTAGAATCCCAGAGCTAATGCTCCTAAGAGAAGAGATAAAACTCTCTCTGCCCAAGCCCAAGTGGTTACTAACCGCAAGAATAGTCAATGCCCCTCCCTTTCTCACGTTCTTCCTCTTATAACATAATTGGTCACACAATTTGCGCACCCTCACTCCGTGCCACATCATATTATTTCCTCTCTTTTTGTATATTTTGATAGCATCACCCTACACTTTATGGGCTTGTGCAACTGCTTAGCCAATTGTCTATTTGGGTCTCAATTCTCGTTTGAGATCCTAACAATATGCTATGATAATGTGTGAAATCTTAGTTTGTTAACATTTTTGTTATTGTATGTGGGCCAGGGCGCCAAGACTCAGAAATGGAAGCTTATTGTCAGAAACCTTCCTTTCAAGGTTTGATCTGTAGAATTACAAAACATTAAATAATAATTATTTTTTTGGAGGCCTTGATTCCTAATTAATTGACTAAATATGGATACAGGCCAAAGAAAATGAAATAAGAGATGTGTTTTCATCTGTGGGGCCCGTATGGGATGCATTCATTCCACACAAGTCCGACACAGGGTATATTCTTTTTCTTTTCCTGACATAGTATTTCGATGCAGTATTATACATTATGACTTCTTAAGCTGTTTTTTCTCCTCATTTCCTATGTGCAGTCTTTCAAAGGGTTTTGCATTTGTAAAATTCACCAGCAAGCAAGATGCTGAAAGTGTATGTACTATTTTGAAGGTTTTACTTTACATTCTCTTTGTATTCTAAAATCACTTGTATCTAAGTTTCCTGTTTTTGTTTCAGGCTATTCGGAAACTCAATGGATCAAAGTTTGGGACTCGTCTCATAGCTGTTGACTGGGCTGTTCCAAAAAAGATATTTAATAATGATACCAATGATGATCTTGCTTCAGAGAAAGGTAATTTGTATCTTAAGTGGAAGTGATACTGCCACCAGCTGTTCTTATCTGTATGTGACATGGGATTTGGGAAAAGTTATGTAGGTTTGGATGTTTTTAGTCTAGATTCATTTTAATAAAAAAAATTGAGTTGGTAAAATAAAATCAAACAGTTTAAAAGTCGAGTGCTTGCCCTACATTTCTTAATGTATTGAGGTAGTCTGCATAATCAATTGAAAGGAATGAAGTGCTTTAAACTGCTTTTGCCTTTTGAAAGTAGAAAGAAACAAACTCACTGCTAAAGCTATCGTTTACGACCAATTATTTCTTATTATTCGTTTCATGAATGATTAGTATTATTATCTGGAAATAGACTATTTGTTAGAAAGGTTTATTTATCGATTTTTTAACTAGTAGAGTTTGTTAAAACATACTAAACATGTTATTTGTTGATAGGATTTTCATTATTTTCAACACTGCAATTTCACTGTTGTGGATTTACATAACTCTTTCTCCGTCTTTGACCTATTTAATGCCAAATACTCTTAACTCTATTTCAAACGATCTAAATATAAGACATCCTTTGTGATTTCTATAGGAGAACCAAAAATAACAGATGAAGATGGTAGTACTACTGAGGATGATGTCGAGCATGTTGACAAACAATCTGATCATGGAGATGATAGTGATACTGATGGTGTTGTGGTGGAAGATGTTCCTTCTGAAGATGATTTTGACAAGGAAGCAGACATTGCAAGAAAGGTTCTGAACAACTTGATTACATCCTCTGCCAAAGACACATCTGTAAATAATGATTCTACGTGTTCTGATGCGAACAAGGAGCCAAAATCCAAAGAAACTGTTAAGGATGCAAATAGTAAAGCATCTAAGGAGTCTGACAAGGTTTCAGGTGTTTCTAAGCCTGAAACTTCCAGCAGAACCAATTTATCAAATCCTAAGGAAACAGAAGAGGATTTGCAAAGAACGGTTTTTATAAGTAATCTTCCCTTTGAGTGTGATGCTGAAGAAGTGAAGCAACGGTTTTCTGGATTTGGAGAAGTAGAATATTTTGTTCCCGTTCTCCACCAAGTGACCAAGTATGTCCTGGAACATAGTTTTCTGTGTGTCCGTGTTTCACTGATTTTTATTCATACTCCCCTTTTACTCAATGCAGGCGACCACGAGGAACTGGTTTTCTTAAGTTTAAAACTGCAGAAGCAGCTGATACTGCAGTCTCGACTGCCGGTACTGCTTCTGGGATGGGTATTTTAGTAAAAGGTAGACCACTTAAAGTTTTAAAGGCTCTGGACAGGAAATCAGCTCATGACAAAGAACTGGAGAATGCAAAAAGTGAGGTTCATGACCACCGCAATCTTTACTTGGCAAAGGTTTGTCTTTTCATATGTACCTCTTATGTGGCAGGCTGTGGTAGCTTATATGCAACAAGAGTAACATTTGTGTTCTATTAAATCGTAATAGGAGGGGCTTATTCTTGACGGGACTCCAGCTGCTGAAGGGGTTTCAGCCAGTGATATGTTAAAACGCAAAGAGTGAGTATTATATGGTTTTGAGGGTTAATGCCATTTATAATTTTAACTCACAGCTGTCACATTGATTTTAATTATTGTGGATGCTCTTGAGTGACTGTATTTTGACCTGCAATATACTTTTTGTGTATGTATCATTGCTACCTTCAGTTCACTTTTCTGATCTTATTATTATATGTTGCATTTGATCTTCATATTTGGGTGGTAAAGATTGTTATTTTCCTGCTTTGAATGTAATTCCTGTTACTGATTTCTCGATCTGACATTATTTGTGGAAAATTCGTAGTTTGGAAAGGAAAAAGAAGACAAAGCTTCAATCTCCAAATTTTCATGTTTCAAGAACTAGACTTGTTATCTACAATTTACCGAAGTCAATGACTGAAAAAGAACTAAAGAAGCTTTGCATTAATGCAGTCATCTCTAGAGCTACCAAGCAAAAACCTATAATTCGACAGGTTGGTTAAATAGGTTACTGGAGTTGTCAATTATTGCTTTTGTATGGATTTAGGAATGCCAATCTGTTTTTAATGCTACAAATCTGTACTTTGCAGTTAAAGCTTTTGAAAGATGGAAGGAAAGGAAAGGTTACTCAAGAACAATATTCCCGTGGAGTCGCCTTTCTTGAATTTTCAGAACATCAGCATGCCCTTGTTGCTTTGAGAGTTCTTAACAATAATCCTGGTAAAAATAACATTCAATTCTCAATAGGGACATACTAGCCTTGTAATTAGTTTATTCTTAAAGTAGTCAACTCGCCTCGTAAATTGATCATTTTTTTTAAAAATGAATCAATCATGTAGTGTGTATTGAGAAATGTTTTCAAAACAGTGTATTGGTAGCATTTCTTTTTTTATTGCGAGGTGTCCCAAGTCCCACCTTACAAGATGAGACTGGCTGTGGTATGCTGAGATTTTCTTGTAATATAATATTGTCTATCATTGATCACAGAAACTTTTGGTCCTGAACATCGGCCGATAGTGGAGTTTGCTCTGGATAATGTTCAAACATTGAAACTTCGGAATGCAAGGCTACAGTCTCAGCAGCAGGCTCCTTATGATGACAACAATGGCAACGAAAATGACAAACCTGACAATGCAGAAGTTCACACACATGTAAAGGATAGAAAGCGAAAATCTCAAGAACATGACAAACCGGCAAAGGATTCGACGCAAAATTCTTATAGTGAACAAGGTGGTAAGGTGTCAAACGGAAAATCTCCTCAAGGAGGCAAATCCAAAAGACAGAAACCAAATACTGGAGTGTTATCCTTGAAAGAAAGTCCAAAAGCTTTGGTCAGGAAGGTAAAGAATAACCAAGATGGCCAGAATCACAGTGCTAAATTACATGAAGGTAGAAATACCGTCATTGACAGTAATAATAGGAAAAAATCAGGGAAGAAAGATGATGTGGTAAATGGAAAGAGGAAGATGCAAAACCAGGAACAAGCAGGGGAAAAGGTTTCTAGGAAAAGAACTAAGAAGAATAAAGATTCAGTAGGAAAGGAAACAGTAGATAAGCTTGACATGCTTATAGAACAATATAGATCCAAGTTCTCAAACAACAAAGGTTCCCAAGGAAATGAAGGTGAGAGGAAATCTAAACAGCTTAGAAAATGGTTCCAATCATAGTTTATCTATTTGTTCTGAAAATGAGTTTTGACACATGGTTCTTTACCCAACTTCTCTTGAACCTTTGACTAGTTCTAAATTTTTTGGTCTGTATTTTATTTATAATGTAAAATATTTAACATTTTTGTCGTAGCATGTTATGCCTGAGTTTGGCACGGATACCAATGCAATTGTGCCAAATATTGGAACCATTTGTGTTGGATTATTTTGATTGAGTTAAAGTTTATAAAAAATAAATCAAAATTTAACTGAATCATTTGTTTCATGGTCAACCAACAAATCACTGTATTATGTCCTTCCACGTACTTCGTTCCTCCACATATTATCTCCGTTCTAGTTTTCTCTTGACACTGAAACTAGACCTAGTATACTTGACAATACAGGAAGATCCATCTACCACCATGAATACTATACAACCCATGAGGTTGGTGAGCCACGTCCTCCAGACAACCCAGAATCGATGCCTCCCCACCAGAAAGTCTCTTGGACTGGATCAAAGTTCATCCTCTACTCTCATCTTGTTTTCTCTCAAAACCCTTTCTTCCAGTGTCCAACAACCCTCCCTCAGCACTTTGCAGACATTGGCTAGTCAAAATACCAACCGAGTCTTAGCCCCCGCTTCTTTAAAACTATTCATGGGATGTAAATAGATCCCATCTCCTTCTATCGTTCCTGCCCCATGTTGGTGGCTAAATGAAAGGAACGGTTAGTAATGTTGCATGTTTGGTGAGACACTACTTGTAGATGTCGTTTTGCTTAGACTTTCCCATCCCGTTTCCTGTAAAACCACCCAACACATCAGAAGGATTACATTATATGACATGAAAATTTTTCCTACCAGATTCTCGTGCATCGTTTTAAGAGTTATAGATCGATATGGTAGAGGAAGAAATCCAAGACAATAAAGCTGCAATTTTGAGTAGTTTTCTCCTAAAATAAACATTGCCAAATTTAAAAAATCAAAATGAACTTGCATTATAAAACTAGCCATGTACGATGGTGACGACTTCCTGTTTCTGAGAAACAAATTCCGAAATTCAGCTTGCACTAAAATGAATATATCAGACTATAAGGGACTTACATGAATATTTTGTACATTAAATCAACCAATAGAGTGTTAATTCAGACACAAGCCTTATTCTTTGATGATATAAAATTACAATGTGAGCAATTGTAAAAACAAAATATATCCCGCAGAATTCATATACAGAATCCCTAACCATGACTCACTAAGAATAAACTTTCTTCCTCAAAATACATACAGGGTACAAAAGGGGACCGTTGGTAGCAAAAATAAAAAAATAAGAAATGATAGCACAAAAGATATAAAAGGACAACAGTGCCAGCGAAAAAAAGAGAGAAGCAATGTAAACGAAGCTATCTTCACAGACCCTCATCTCAACTATATATGCTTTTAAACTTCTATTGCTATGTATTCTGGTTCTGATTTGTTCTTTCTCTTTTCCAAACAATTACTATGCCGTAAAAATCGGATGAAGCCAAAAAGTTTTCTCCATGGTTCCAAGCAATCCCCATCACAGGAAACCGATGACCCTGCATCATAAAAATTCTTGTTATTTTGTGTTTTGATTGTAACATCAGTACCTTCAATGGATGCAAGACAAACCTGTAGCTTGTTTACACATGTATGCTTTGGCTTTGTTAGATCATAGAAATAGACATTTGAGTCCTCACTTCCAGCAACTGCATATAACAGAAAAAAGTTAGAAAGACAACAACTGTAATGTCCATGTAGTAAAAAAATTCCGAAAAGTTAGCAGCAAATCTGTCTCCATGGCTTTCAAGTTTCAATATAAGAATTCTACATCGACAAACAAGCACTTCTAATTGACAAAAGCAGATAACATAGAATTCTTACACCAAAAGATTATTTTCTGGTTTGACAGAGCAAGAGTTTTAGTCTAATTTATATCATCATTATTAAAATTTATAAGTCCTTCAAGAGACAGAGTAGAGAAGGAAAAAATAAATGTAATGAACACCAATGATACCAACATACCAATGAATTCTCCTTTTTCAAGTGAAAGAAGGGGGCAGAATGAAGCTTGAATTTTGTGTATCCGAGGAATTAATTTGAGCGAGCAACGAAGAGTTAAATAACCTTTTATCTCCAAAGCCACACTGTAACATGCTAACTTTAGTGCTCCAAAGAAAAATCAGAAGAGGTCAATTAGCACAACATAATGCACATGGGTGTAATGGCAAATTGTTTTTGAACCTGAAGAAAGACAGACTTCCATCCTGAGTACAGGTCAACAACACAGGTCCTCGAGCCAGCAGAGAGAAGCTCCTATACTGCACTGTTGTGACCGGAGATTTGTGCTTGCTGCTACTTCGATGACGATGAGAGCGGGATAACATACCTGTGTGGGAGTTTATATTTACAGAGTATATACATCCCTGCAAATTCAATCTAGTAAGTAAAGAGAGTGAGATAAACCTAATGATTCGGATATACATGAGCATGTATAAAGCAGCACACCTGTGCATCTCCACAAAAGATGAGATGACCTGTATGATCATGGTCCATAGAGGTAACTTCCGCGTCAAATACTGTCTTGTTAATTATCCTTCCAGTGCTGAAATTGAACACCTAGTACGTTGTGAAAAAAGAAGAAAAATAAATTCAAATAAGATGTTATCACGACAAGAGATGGTAAAACATAAGAACATAGGGTTTTATAGGGGAAAAGAATAGAGGTAGTAGCACAGACACTGAGCTACTAATAGTTAAAGCTAGGGAGATTTTGCATATCATATATAATGAATTCAGCTGAGTGGCACTGTCTTGCTCTTTCTCCAATGTCCAAAAAACAAACACGACCCCATGTCAAGTATTTGTAGGTTTACCTAATTATCAGCCCAGAAAGTTGCTATAAGAGTATGTCTGGATGAGGCAGATGGAAGGAAGGAAAAGGATGGGAAGGGAATTATTGTCCGTATTTAGGAATTTGAAATTTGTGGAGAGAAGGGGTGAGAAAAGTATCTCCCTCAAACTAGAATTTTTTGTTCCCTGTAACTTCGGGATAGCGAGGGTTACTTTTATAAAAAACTAGTCATTTGCTATTTTAAACACATAAATTGTGTTAAAAAGGGTACTATTGAAATTTGAAAGTACAACACTTAGGGCCCACATTACCTTCCCGTTTCTTCCCTCATTAATAATCCAAACATGGGAGGTGGTGTTTTCCATTCCATCCATTTTTTTCCACCCCTTTCAATTCCATCTCATTCTCTCCAAACTTGGAAACATAACCTTAGTGGCAAACCACAAACAATAAATTGTTTTCTATACATAAGAAAGAAAATACACAATGACATTTCAGGTTTTATAGATGCCATGTCAATATTTCAGCTCTTACTGATTAACGATGCGCATGCCCAAAAATAAAACATTAAAAAAAAAAGTTTCACCGAGGGAGCCATTCTCAATGAAAAGATAGAAACAGGTAACATTTACATTTATTTCTTTGTTTGCATTGCCAACAGAAAGGAAGTTGTTATTTACCTGCACCAAATACATAAAATACATGCTTCAGTAGCAACCAAAGGCAAATGCAAAAGAGAGTAAATTGTATATAAAGTACGAAACCCAATAAGAATATTACATACACTGGGAAAAATAAAAAAAGTAAAAGAGGAATATCACCAAGTGTGATGGAGAAGAAATATTCTGCAAATTGCTCTCGGTTTCCTATCATTTGAAATTGACAAGTTTCCCTCTCTCATGCTCCTGCCTCTCTCTTATAGAGAAGAATAGTCAAGTTTCACCAGATGTGATGGAGAAGGACACAAACCACACACTAGATTCCCATCCCCCTTCCCCCTCACTAGATCATATTTTGCACAAGCATATCATCAATTATTAAAGCTTCAATCACATGGAATCCAAATTAAACCCAACATGTATCAATGTCTCCTTTTGAAAAACAAGTTTATTCATTCCAACTGCAAAAGTGAAAGAAGAAAAAGAAGAAGAAAAGAAAATACTTCAAGTAGACCCCGATGAATTTCTCTCCCCTTATATAATCTAGCCATCTTGAATTTAGGAAACTCAATCTAGTGTAGAGAATGATGACTTTTTGCATTTAAGAAGGTAGACAAATGAGAGTGGGAATCTGGTAAACTGAAACACAACTCAGAGAATGTTGTTTTTGTTCTAATAGTAACAATAAAAAATAAAATGAAATCTATAAATTTTTTTACCAGAATACAAAAAAAAGTATTCAAATCTAAGAAGAGAGTATTTTCCAACTACTAATGAAGATAATGCTATCCTCCAAATAGAGGTCAGAAGGTTATACACACACAAGTATCGTATCTTGTACTCACAGGATGGAAACGGATACACAGTTGTGAAGAAACTCCATATATCACCCGTATGCAAACGCCTTTTGTTATCTCCCATACTCTCACAGTTTTATCCAAAGAAGAGGATGCAATGTACTGATTGTTTGTTGTAAAATCAAAATCTGAAAATAAATCAGCATATGTCACCATGAATGTTGTGCAAGATCAGATAAAGACCAAGGCAATAATGCCAGTATATCCAACCTGTGACATCTTTGGAATGGCCATTTAATTGTTTGAGGACTGAAGGTTTCTCCGAAACACTGCACACAGTCAAGGTTCCATCTGATGCCCCATAAGCAAGTAGGTCAGAACTCATGTGCCCGAACTTTAACACCGTAACTACACATCAAGCTTTTCGGAATTAGTTGACTAAGAAAACCAAGCATACCAGAGATTAGTTACCAAGATAATGGTAAGACAAATCTAGTTGGAGTCTAGATACTACCAGAGGCTTTGCACTGGTCAAAGATGCAATGCATTCCTACAAAGGAATAGGCAGGCTCAACCACGCGATGCCGTGGACGATCAGAATCACTTGCATTTGAGCTAAAACTTGTTCTATGATTGGATACTGAGTTTGCAATTTGGACATCCTATCATGAAAATAAAAACATAATTTTGACATATGATACAAAAAAAAGTAAATGACCAAGAAATTAAATTATATAATGGGTGCGCTCAACTCGTTGAAATTTTAAAATTTGATCTTTTCCACACGAAACATCACTTTTATTTCCTTTTTTAATTCCTTAAGAAGTGCCCTTAGGGAACTTGTAAGCATGAGCCATCTATAACTGAACTAGCTAATACTAACGGAACATAGAAAAAGTATTCCCACATAAATGTGTTAACAAACCTCCCCAATTTGAAAAAGTAATTGGACAAAACTTCAAACTATCATGGCATAACCAGATTCCTTAGCAGTAAAACACCCGAAGTATGTTAGGGTGTATTATTCTAACTAAAACTTAAACTTTTGCAATTGCAATTTCAGAAAAATGAGCACTGAATGAAACTTTGTTATATCAAAATCTACATAGCAAATACAGGTTTAGCTGACAGTCAATTATTAGGAAAGAAACAGCAGCATATTTCCAAATTCTTCGATTTAAAAGGTATAAATCCCACTAATAGAATCTGTCAATATGTTTAATGAATACAACATCTTCTTATACCACAATTACAACTCATTTAAGATTAACTGCAAAGACGAATTAAAATTAGGAAAATATTACAACACTATCTACAAGGAATTACTTACCCTCCCAGAACTCCAACTGTCCACCTCTGACCAACGGGAGAGTGGACTTGAAGATAGAATCCATCGGCCACTGATGCATCAACCAGTAAATTATCCTGATGTCAGAATTGTATGGAAACATAAATTTAAACTAGGACCAAAAATGAGAAAGCTGCATCAGCATAAAATGTGGTTATAGTTACAAACAATTGCTGAAATCAAAGACCTAACCCCAATGAAGTACATGAAATTCAGATATATATATTTTTTTAAGTGGTAAAAATATGTAGAAACTAAAGTCATTTCGATTACAATAAATTTTTATTGGAAGGTAACACAGTAGAAATGTTGGAGAATACAATATCCCCCTTAACCTAAAACATCTGCTCAAAAGAACTTCCTGATGTCTGAGCAAAACAGTAAAAGAACTTACATTCAAAGTTAAATAACAATCATCTTTGCACCAATAAATAATAATAATAATAATAATCAACTTGTAAGTTTGCTTGAGACAGAAAAGTCATTATGATGTTACATAAATTAAAAAAAACAAAGTGCATTTAAATTCATATGTGAACATCTGTCTACCAAAAGTTTCCTGCAGATGAAAATTTAGTTTAAAGTCTAACAACACATCCAAGTCACTACAAATTTCCAAGTCCAACCAGAGATTCCTTTAATTCTTCATTCTAAACCTTATGATAAGAGTGAGTGAGCATTCTGAAATCAATTGATGCAAAATTTAATATATATTTGGTCATCACTTCAAGTAAAAAATTCAGCAACCTGTTTCCTGGAGTACTTTGAAGGCTTGGTGCTCGTAAACTTTCCCAGTTCCTAGGCCTGCATATGTAATTCCGGTATGCCACGTAAGTTTTCCCATTGCATCTCCAATCCTTCAACACAATCATGGGAACGTCAAAAAAACTTAAAACCTCACTCCATAAGTCAAAAAGCAACAACACACAGTACACAAAACCTAAGGTAACTAAATTACTATAAAATAATATATATTTTAAAAATTTAAAAATTCCATCACTCGACGTAATTAAATTAAATAAGATAATAATAGATATTGTTTAATATGATTGATTGATCTGAAAAAGACACCATAGAATCAATAAGCTTATGATCCAAAATTCGAAATGTAATAACATAGCTAAAGGACACGAATCACGATATCAATAGGGAAAAATAATTAAAAGCTAGCACAATTGATCTCGAAAAAAAATATACGAAAAAAATGCTAATAAGACAGAGAAGAACGAGATCACAAAAGAGAATAGAGCAAGGAGCATGACAACGATCTCAATTTTCAGATTCGAATGACAAAGTTCCTGAAGATAGTGATAACTGCGAATGTTTGTTACGGAGCTTACCCTACGGCGGAGGACTCCAGCCTCGGCTTTCCGATGAAGAAGGAGGCGGCGAATGCCGATGTACTGAGGATCAGCGTCGGCGGTGAGAGGCTGAAGCAGACAGCAGAATAGCTCTGGATCTGAATTCTTATCTTTCTTCTTGTCGTTGTTGTTGTTTTGGTGTTCGTTCTGTTGCGGCTCTGGTTCGCCGTCGTTTATGGTGGCGGTCCCGTGCTCCGCCATGGTGTTGTTTTATGATGCGTTCATCGGAGAGCGGTGGCCGGGCCGAATCTCCGGCGAACTTGGCGACGGTTGATTCGTGAAGGTATGAGTGGCATAAATGAAAGAGAGCTCGAACTTATATTTACCCAACGGTGATCGGTGCAGAAATTGGGGAAAAAATAATATTATAATATTTACAAAAAAAGGAAATTGCGAACTTTTGATTTTTACTTTCTTTCTTTATTTTGTTGATTAATTAACTAATTAAAAAGGAACAGAAAAACAAAATAGAAAAGGGGATCTCAGATTAGATTCATGTATCTTGTTACTTCACCTGACTTCATTCCACTTTTTTTTTTTTTTATAACTTCACTTCATTTTAATTTTTTTTATATTGAAAAATCAGTGATGAAATTCAGGCAAAGTATCTCATACTTAAATTTAGATTTTTAACATATTAAATGTCTATATAATTATCATTTTAATTATATTTATGGATATAACATAAATAAATAAATAATTTATACTTTTTTTATTAAAGATGAGATAATGAATACACCACAAAAATTTATATATAAGTGTAAATTTTTTATTTTAAATTAAGAGATATTTAATATAATAATATTAATATTTTATCAGTTAATTATAATGTAAATATAAATAATTTATATTTAATGTAAAATTAATTTACACTTAAAATACTAATTAAACTAAAACTTAAAAGGAAATGGCACTTTTTTTTTCTCGAAAAATAAAATGATACTAGGAGATGTACTTTTGTGAAGTTTATAGGCCTTGGTAGTATGGTTGTCTGATTGACTTTTGTTCAGAGGGTTGCTATTGGCACCCTCTTTTTTCAAATACACACCCTTCAGCTTTTTACCCAAACTACTTTTACGGGAAGTCAACTTTTGAAATTCATTTTCATATTTCTTATTAGTTTTCTAAAATTCCTGTGTACCTCTTTGGCTCTTTCTTTTCCCCTCCTCCAATTAAGAGTTACTTTGAGTATTTTCTTTCATATCAAACATTATATAACTCATTGAAAATAAAAATTTACTATGTGATCTTATAAAGATGTATATAAACTATAAATTTTAATTTGTTTGACTTCATTTTCCTCTAACTTGAAAATTTCAAAAAATTTAAATTTTGGAGAAACATCTTTCAAAGTGTCGTGGTACACCCCTCTGCCACTGTTACACTTGCATTCTACTTAAACCTTCTTTTCTGGTAAATAACTTATTCATATTCTACCAAATTAGGTCATAATAAATATAGAATTTGCAATAAAAAATATTAAATTAGGGAGTAAAATGCATTTTTTCTAGGTTTTAATAATTTGCATTTACCTCCCCTAAACTTTTATTAAAAGACACTTACACCTCTCTAATTTGAAAAAAAACACTCAACTCCGCTCATGCTCCTCACTCTGTTAGTTACTATCAACATGCTTTCCAGCTTCCTTTACTGGTACCTCTAGAATCCATTCTCTAAACTTTGATTAGCTTCTTCAATCTTTCTCTATAATAGAATAAAGACCATCAAAATTCTCCACAATAGAACATTACAAATATATTTTTAAACTAGTATCTCTAGAAAAAGAAGAAAAAAAAACTAAATAATCAGATCAAACAAAATGATGATAATCAACTCTTTCTTAGTAACATGATCCCTGCTCAATCCAAAAAAAAAAGGCATCTAGTAGATTGTTTTCGTGCCATTTGACCTTTTCCTACAATAGTTTTAACTTTTTTAAATAGCAGATTCAAATTTCTTTAAGCTATGATGATGTTGTCATTCTTTACCAAGAGACTTGAATTTCATACTATAATCACATCCTTATCAAATCTCATCAAATTTAAAATTGCAAATAGTTACAGAATAGTTTAAATTACAGAAGAAAAAAATTTAAAAATATAAATGTTAAATGAAAAGTTTAACAATTAAGGTAGAAGATGAAGGAAACGACATGAGACGATTCACTATCTAAGAGGGGTGGCAAAGTTTAGTTCTGAACTAAAACTATTTGAAAACTGAAACGAACCAATTTTCAGTTCAAAAAAAAATCGAATTGAATTGGTTTTTAGTTCAAAAATTCGAATTGAACCAGTTTTATAAATTGGTGCACCGATTTATTTTCTGAATCGAACCGAACTAGTTTTTGTTAATTATCCATGTCAATTACATGATGAATAGCCAAAGGCGGAAGCGTACCTGTGGGAATTGCCATTAATGAAATCTTAGGATAATGATGATAGAGCCAATGGGTTGAGTGATCTTCCTAAGCAAAACACCCTGAAGACCTTGCTCTCTTGATGGGGATAGAGAGAACCAGAGAGTTTTCTCCTTTAGGGTTTTGAAACTGAATAGTCTTATTGTGTTTGCCTTGGGGACCATTACCCCTATATATAACTATTATTAGTTATATCCCAAATTGCAGTATTTCCAATTCAGCCCCTCATTAAATTAGAAACTGCCTGGTATCTACACTATTAATTTTCATAACCATTATGCTCTTTAGCCATAAACTATTATATTTTATTTGACCCCTAGTTTATTGGCTAATTATATAATGACCCTAACACACTTTACTAATTAATTACATATGTGACCCATAAATCTTACAATCTCCCACTGGTCACACATGTATCCTTAGGAGTGTGTTAGACTTTATGACGTCAAAAATGTCATTATAATTACCTTGAGTATAATCCAAATTGTCCCGTCCATTAATCATATCAGCACATGGAACCAAAGAGGCTTTCGTCATAATAAGCATAACTAAACCCATCAATGATCACCCGTACTACACGTTAAAAATATGGATTCCATAATATATATATCAAAATTCCCAAATTCCCAAATTACAAACCCTAATTTTTCAAACACGTTAAAAATATGGATTCCATAATATATATATCAAAATTCCCAAATTCCCAAATTACAAACCCTAATTTTTCAAACACGTTAAAAATATGGATTCCATAATATATATATCAAAATTCCCAAATTCCCAAATTACAAACCCTAATTTTTCAAACACGTTAAAAATATGGATTCCATAATATATATATCAAAATTCCCAAATTCCCAAATTACAAACCCTAATTTTTCAAACACGTTAAAAATATGGATTCCATAATATATATATCAAAATTCCCAAATTCCCAAATTACAAACCCTAATTTTTCAAACACGTTAAAAATATGGATTCCATAATATATATATCAAAATTCCCAAATTCCCAAATTACAAACCCTAATTTTTCAAACACGTTAAAAATATGGATTCCATAATATATATATCAAAATTCCCAAATTCCCAAATTACAAACCCTAATTTTTCAAACACGTTAAAAATATGGATTCCATAATATATATATCAAAATTCCCAAATTCCCAAATTACAAACCCTAATTTTTCAAACACGTTAAAAATATGGATTCCATAATATATATATCAAAATTCCCAAATTCCCAAATTACAAACCCTAATTTTTCAAACACGTTAAAAATATGGATTCCATAATATATATATCAAAATTCCCAAATTCCCAAATTACAAACCCTAATTTTTCAAACACGTTAAAAATATGGATTCCATAATATATATATCAAAATTCCCAAATTCCCAAATTACAAACCCTAATTTTTCAAACACGTTAAAAATATGGATTCCATAATATATATATCAAAATTCCCAAATTCCCAAATTACAAACCCTAATTTTTCAAACACGTTAAAAATATGGATTCCATAATATATATATCAAAATTCCCAAATTCCCAAATTACAAACCCTAATTTTTCAAACACGTTAAAAATATGGATTCCATAATATATATATCAAAATTCCCAAATTCCCAAATTACAAACCCTAATTTTTCAAACACGTTAAAAATATGGATTCCATAATATATATATCAAAATTCCCAAATTCCCAAATTACAAACCCTAATTTTTCAAACACGTTAAAAATATGGATTCCATAATATATATATCAAAATTCCCAAATTCCCAAATTACAAACCCTAATTTTTCAAACACGTTAAAAATATGGATTCCATAATATATATATCAAAATTCCCAAATTCCCAAATTACAAACCCTAATTTTTCAAACACGTTAAAAATATGGATTCCATAATATATATATCAAAATTCCCAAATTCCCAAATTACAAACCCTAATTTTTCAAACACGTTAAAAATATGGATTCCATAATATATATATCAAAATTCCCAAATTCCCAAATTACAAACCCTAATTTTTCAAACACGTTAAAAATATGGATTCCATAATATATATATCAAAATTCCCAAATTCCCAAATTACAAACCCTAATTTTTCAAACACGTTAAAAATATGGATTCCATAATATATATATCAAAATTCCCAAATTCCCAAATTACAAACCCTAATTTTTCAAACACGTTAAAAATATGGATTCCATAATATATATATCAAAATTCCCAAATTCCCAAATTACAAACCCTAATTTTTCAAACACGTTAAAAATATGGATTCCATAATATATATATCAAAATTCCCAAATTCCCAAATTACAAACCCTAATTTTTCAAACACGTTAAAAATATGGATTCCATAATATATATATCAAAATTCCCAAATTCCCAAATTACAAACCCTAATTTTTCAAACACGTTAAAAATATGGATTCCATAATATATATATCAAAATTCCCAAATTCCCAAATTACAAACCCTAATTTTTCAAACACGTTAAAAATATGGATTCCATAATATATATATCAAAATTCCCAAATTCCCAAATTACAAACCCTAATTTTTCAAACACGTTAAAAATATGGATTCCATAATATATATATCAAAATTCCCAAATTCCCAAATTACAAACCCTAATTTTTCAAACACGTTAAAAATATGGATTCCATAATATATATATCAAAATTCCCAAATTCCCAAATTACAAACCCTAATTTTTCAAACACGTTAAAAATATGGATTCCATAATATATATATCAAAATTCCCAAATTCCCAAATTACAAACCCTAATTTTTCAAACACGTTAAAAATATGGATTCCATAATATATATATCAAAATTCCCAAATTCCCAAATTACAAACCCTAATTTTTCAAACACGTTAAAAATATGGATTCCATAATATATATATCAAAATTCCCAAATTCCCAAATTACAAACCCTAATTTTTCAAACACGTTAAAAATATGGATTCCATAATATATATATCAAAATTCCCAAATTCCCAAATTACAAACCCTAATTTTTCAAACACGTTAAAAATATGGATTCCATAATATATATATCAAAATTCCCAAATTCCCAAATTACAAACCCTAATTTTTCAAACACGTTAAAAATATGGATTCCATAATATATATATCAAAATTCCCAAATTCCCAAATTACAAACCCTAATTTTTCAAACACGTTAAAAATATGGATTCCATAATATATATATCAAAATTCCCAAATTCCCAAATTACAAACCCTAATTTTTCAAACACGTTAAAAATATGGATTCCATAATATATATATCAAAATTCCCAAATTCCCAAATTACAAACCCTAATTTTTCAAACACGTTAAAAATATGGATTCCATAATATATATATCAAAATTCCCAAATTCCCAAATTACAAACCCTAATTTTTCAAACACGTTAAAAATATGGATTCCATAATATATATATCAAAATTCCCAAATTCCCAAATTACAAACCCTAATTTTTCAAACACGTTAAAAATATGGATTCCATAATATATATATCAAAATTCCCAAATTCCCAAATTACAAACCCTAATTTTTCAAACACGTTAAAAATATGGATTCCATAATATATATATCAAAATTCCCAAATTCCCAAATTACAAACCCTAATTTTTCAAACACGTTAAAAATATGGATTCCATAATATATATATCAAAATTCCCAAATTCCCAAATTACAAACCCTAATTTTTCAAACACGTTAAAAATATGGATTCCATAATATATATATCAAAATTCCCAAATTCCCAAATTACAAACCCTAATTTTTCAAACACGTTAAAAATATGGATTCCATAATATATATATCAAAATTCCCAAATTCCCAAATTACAAACCCTAATTTTTCAAACACGTTAAAAATATGGATTCCATAATATATATATCAAAATTCCCAAATTCCCAAATTACAAACCCTAATTTTTCAAACACGTTAAAAATATGGATTCCATAATATATATATCAAAATTCCCAAATTCCCAAATTACAAACCCTAATTTTTCAAACACGTTAAAAATATGGATTCCATAATATATATATCAAAATTCCCAAATTCCCAAATTACAAACCCTAATTTTTCAAACACGTTAAAAATATGGATTCCATAATATATATATCAAAATTCCCAAATTCCCAAATTACAAACCCTAATTTTTCAAACACGTTAAAAATATGGATTCCATAATATATATATCAAAATTCCCAAATTCCCAAATTACAAACCCTAATTTTTCAAACACGTTAAAAATATGGATTCCATAATATATATATCAAAATTCCCAAATTCCCAAATTACAAACCCTAATTTTTCAAACACGTTAAAAATATGGATTCCATAATATATATATCAAAATTCCCAAATTCCCAAATTACAAACCCTAATTTTTCAAACACGTTAAAAATATGGATTCCATAATATATATATCAAAATTCCCAAATTCCCAAATTACAAACCCTAATTTTTCAAACACGTTAAAAATATGGATTCCATAATATATATATCAAAATTCCCAAATTCCCAAATTACAAACCCTAATTTTTCAAACACGTTAAAAATATGGATTCCATAATATATATATCAAAATTCCCAAATTCCCAAATTACAAACCCTAATTTTTCAAACACGTTAAAAATATGGATTCCATAATATATATATCAAAATTCCCAAATTCCCAAATTACAAACCCTAATTTTTCAAACACGTTAAAAATATGGATTCCATAATATATATATCAAAATTCCCAAATTCCCAAATTACAAACCCTAATTTTTCAAACACGTTAAAAATATGGATTCCATAATATATATATCAAAATTCCCAAATTCCCAAATTACAAACCCTAATTTTTCAAACACGTTAAAAATATGGATTCCATAATATATATATCAAAATTCCCAAATTCCCAAATTACAAACCCTAATTTTTCAAACACGTTAAAAATATGGATTCCATAATATATATATCAAAATTCCCAAATTCCCAAATTACAAACCCTAATTTTTCAAACACGTTAAAAATATGGATTCCATAATATATATATCAAAATTCCCAAATTCCCAAATTACAAACCCTAATTTTTCAAACACGTTAAAAATATGGATTCCATAATATATATATCAAAATTCCCAAATTCCCAAATTACAAACCCTAATTTTTCAAACACGTTAAAAATATGGATTCCATAATATATATATCAAAATTCCCAAATTCCCAAATTACAAACCCTAATTTTTCAAACACGTTAAAAATATGGATTCCATAATATATATATCAAAATTCCCAAATTCCCAAATTACAAACCCTAATTTTTCAAACACGTTAAAAATATGGATTCCATAATATATATATCAAAATTCCCAAATTCCCAAATTACAAACCCTAATTTTTCAAACACGTTAAAAATATGGATTCCATAATATATATATCAAAATTCCCAAATTCCCAAATTACAAACCCTAATTTTTCAAACACGTTAAAAATATGGATTCCATAATATATATATCAAAATTCCCAAATTCCCAAATTACAAACCCTAATTTTTCAAACACGTTAAAAATATGGATTCCATAATATATATATCAAAATTCCCAAATTCCCAAATTACAAACCCTAATTTTTCAAAACATTTTGCAATGTTAGTACTCAAATATATATATCAAAATTCCCAAATTACAAACCCTAATTTTTCAAACACGTTAAAATTATGGATTCCATAATGTATATATCAAAATTCCCAAATTCCCAAATTACAAACCCTAATTTTTCAAACACGTTAAAAATATGGATTCCATAATATATATATCAAAATTCCCAAATTCCATCTTAAAACAAAGACAATAACCGAATTTCATCATGAATTAAACATGGTAGGCTCTGATACCACTTGTTAATTATCCATGTCAATTACATGATGAATAGCCAAAGGCGGAAGCGTACCTGTGGGAATTGCCATTAATGAAATCCTGGGATAATGATGATAGAGCCAATGGGTTGAGTGATCTTCCTAAGCAAAACACCATGAAGACCTTGCTCTCTTGATGGGGATAGAGAGAACCAGAGAGTTTTCTCCTTTAGGGTTTTGAAACTGAATAGTCTTATTGTGTTTGCCTTGGGGACCATTACCCCTATATATAACTATTATTAGTTATATCCCAAATTGCAGTATTTCCAATTCAGCCCCTCATTAAATTAGAAACTGTCTGGTATCTACACTATTAATTTTCATAACCATTATGCTCTTTAGCCATAAACTATTATATTTTATTTGACCCCTAGTTTATTGGCTAATTATATAATGACCCTAACACACTTTACTAATTAATTACATATGTGACCCATAAATCTTACAGTTTTAACTTTTTTTTCTTTTCCAATAAGTCAAATTTTACCTAATTATCCTAATTTCTTCTAAAAGAATAATGTATAATATCTAAACTAATTAAGCAAGACAGGTCAAGTTAAATACACAATTCAAATGCGTAGTTTGTTACTAAAAGAGCTAGTTTGTTATAGTAATATATTTTTGAAAAATCTATTTAAGATGCTTTCCAAATTAATATTAGAATTGTTAGCTCTATTACAAATGAATGAGAATTGAAAACAAGAATAACAATGTGATCATGTTAGAAACGCAATATATATATGCTACCACCAAGGTAATTGAGCTAGGAGGATCATTTGTGATCTTGGAACAAAAAACTGTTGATCTGAAGTTGGATAAGCAAGTTCGTGATTGACTGATTGTTGTTTGTGGTTGTGTACAGAAATGATTTTTCTGCATAATGTGTATTTTTAACATGTTGTTATCCAAGTTACTGTTTGTAGAGTTAGAGAAGAATATTTAAGGTCAAATCAAACATAATGTTAACAAAGATTATTCATATTAGTTATGATTCAGTAATAAAGTCAATGGTATAAAGAAACTTTCATTTTAGAATGTCATGAAGAATAGTTTGTTGTCAATTCTCATAAAGCTGAATGATAGAGAATATGTCCCTTTATGACCTTTTCCAAATTATTAAAGACCTCCTTATTCAACACATGAGGACAAAATTACAATTTTTTTTATCACTTTTATTATATGACAAAATTACAATTTCAAAATATTGGTTGTCTTAAAGAAATACATGAGTCAGAAAAGCAAGACCATAATAATAAAAAAGAAAACTTCATAGAACAAATAAAATTGCAATGTTCTCCAAACATCTCTAGAATTAAATAAAATAATTTTCTAAATAACCCCAAATTATTTAAACATCAATCAGAAGTCAGAGCACACAAGGCATGATATGTTTTCTAAATTAAAAAACAGTAAGCATGAATACAAATACAGAGAAAAAAAACTCAACAATGAATACAAAGTTTAAGCAATTATTAATTTATAACTTTAAAAATACAAAGATAAACAAGGCCAAATTAAACAATTTCAAAAAAATACAACAAAACAATCAAAGAGTACCAATTATGATTGGAATAAAATGCATGAACTCGAATTTTCAACACATAACTAGTTTTCATTTCAAAAGTTTGGGATGGTAAAAGCATGAACTCGACTCAAAAGGATATCAGACAAGCAAAATAATGAAGATGAACTAAAATGGTGAAATAGTGAAATGGTGAAAACGGAGGTGAATGAATATCTGAGAGGATACGGCAGAAGGCGGAGGGTGACAAAGGTGAAATAGAGAAAACGGAGGTGGATGAATGCCTAAGAGGAAACGGCAGAAAACGAGAGGGTTCAGGTACACGAAGAGAGAAGAGATGGCTTTTCTATTTGTGGTGACGGCCATGGACCATGACTTCATTTCAGTTTATTTTAATTTTAGAATTCTGAAACATATGAAAATTGATTTTGATTTTAGGGTTTTGGAATTTTGTTAGAATTAAAATTTAAAACCAATCCAGTTTACTGTATTTTTTAAAACCAGTTCAATTAAAAAAATTAATTTTAAAATAAAGTTTGATTTTTAATTTTTTTGAACTGATTTAGTTTTAAAATAGTTTGGTTTGGTTAGGTTCTCTAAACCACTTCAGTCTAGTTTTTTTTTTTTGTGCCTATTCCTACCAAGCAATACATCAAAGGGTTTCTGTCATTTGCAAACATAAATAGGAGAGGTGACTGTATACTTAAAAATTAGATGGAGGTGTGAGTATATTTAAAGAAAACTCAAGGGAGGTGAAAACTATTTTCCTTAATGTTTAAAAATTATGATGAAAAATGAAAATCAACCAATTGTCAAAAAAGTGCCTTTGACCCTTAATTATAAATTTTTTATTAAAAAACTACTAAAATTTTAAAAATTCTTATTTTAAAAGAACATACATATAATCCGTGCAAATATATACCACCCTTTCACAACAGTAAATACGAACACAAGACTTACATGCAAGAGTTATTTTCATGTGCATTTCCGGGTTCTAGCCTATTTAGTTACATTGGTAGGAATGACTTATACTGCTATAAATAAACAAAATACAATGACATATCGACCCACACTGATGTTCAAACTACATAAGCATTCAATTGCAGGCACCATCTTCATATCTATTGTCCAAGATGAACATGTTTCTAAGACGTATAGCAGATGCAGGAATAATTCCAATATATCACTTGTTTTGCTTGGCTACAGTTCGCTGAACAGTTGAAACACCATCTACAAATTTTGTCCGGAAAAGAACATTTGCATTATTGAACATGCCTTCCTTCAGTGACACCACAATAAACTGCAAATCAAAAGAAATGAGGTTATTCAACTTGTTGGGTGTGTGGGTGACATGCACGAAATTTGAATTGTAAAAGAAAATTGATTTAATAAGTTGTAAAACAAAAAGAAAGTCATTACTGAATCTACATGCTCGAAATGTGTTAAACAAGGCAACTTTATGTATCTTGTTGATATCATACAACTACAATCTGATGGTTATTATTTTTTGGAATTGAAAAATAATAAGATTGCATGAAATAAAGAAAATCACGCCACAGTACCATAAACTATCCTACCTGGGAGTGTGGAAAGTGATTTTTTATCATCTTCCCTATGTTTTGTGTGTGACTCAAATCAAGAGCTGCATCAACCTGCAACAAATAACAGTTAACATTTGGCTGAACCGATAATTGTTGCTTCCAAAGTATAAAATACATGTAAAAATAATCATTTACCTCTAAATGGGATCAGCTACATAAATCAAATGACATGAAATTATAATTATAATGTCATGTGAGCCAACAATAAGAAATTAACTATATTGACAAAAATTGTTCATGCACACTATTAATTGTATACACAAATCCAAAAGGAGTGACTCATTTGTGGATGGAGAACCAATGGTTGATCCCTACAAAACACATCTTTGTGACTTTTTTTTCTATAATTAGGACAAAAAATACAAACTTTTCTTGTATATGGGAACTAGAGCGAGTATTATTCTTCATCTCCAAAATTTTATCTATAACCCCACTCCAGCCTATCAAAAGTTACTCGAATAAATTTTCAATTAGTTATGTATCTGTCATGTATATAAAGTAATAAATAGTTTACTGAACTTATGAATATTTTAAAACAAAACAACGAAAACAATGCCAGCCAAATTTTCTGCAATATATAATTCTTACCAGAAAGGACAAATGAATCATAATACCATTTTCCAGTACAATTAAGATTGTATAAAAAATTTACAAGTAAAATCACGTAAAACTTACCTCGTCCAAGATGTATAGTGGAGCAGGTTTAAAAAGAAGCAGTGCCAGAATCAGAGAAAGTGCGAGCAACGATCGTTGACCTCCACTCAGTTCAGACAATGACTGTTTCCATACACTTCCAAATGCAACGCGAACCTCAAGACCATCAAGAAAGCTGCATCCTTCTGGAGGTTCTAACTTAGCCATTGTGCCCGGTAATAGTGTAGAAAATATGGATCCGAAGTCACTAAATTAACAGAACAAAATCATGATACACAATCATTGTTTAGTTAAAAAGAAAAATAGAATAATCAATGGATGGCATTGTTAAGAACCAATTCACCAAAAGCTTAAATTGTGAGATGGTGGCTGGTGAATGTATGGTTTTATATCTAACATAATAGGACGTGTCCCTTAATGCAAGAATCCTTTAGGCTGAAAGCGCAGACATTTCACACGGTTTGCCATACCTTATACAGAAATTCCATTTTTTTTTATTAAAAAGGGTAGGTTGGATTCGATAATCGACCTCTTGATCAATTAGTCACAAAGGCTCTCAACCTACCCTAACAACCAATCCAACTATAAAAAAATTAAACTTTTAGGTGAAACCTTATGAATGATTTTAATACCTTAGAAAATATATTAAGAAACCAAATTACATGAGAAAAGAAACTTACTTATTCACTTTGATCCAGGTAACATTTAGTGTCTCTTTCTTTTTCTCATCTAGCTCTTCAATCACCTTCTTGATTTTAGACTTGTCATTCTAGGCAAAACAAGAATAGATTGAGCATTTAAGGATGAAAGGTAGAAAATGTTGAAACAGATTAAAAATCACCTCAATTATATTTTTCTTTGACATCAAGTCATTGTACTCGTCTTCTGCCTTCTCAAACATTGCCATTACTTTTTTGTTCACCCTTTTCTCAAGCCTTGATTGTGCAAAACAATAAAAACAAAAGTGTCACCATAGTAAATGAGGAGGATGTGTAAATATAGTTGCACACAAAATGATAAGAATAAAGAAATCATATTTTTAAAGCAACACACCCAGATTGTTCAGCCTGAAGCTTCTCGAGTTCTTCCCTTGCTTTACCAGGATTACGAGAAGAAAAATCATAATCAGTCCCACTTTTACCAAACAACTGTTTTTCAGAAGCAATCCATGCATGCTTCTCTATCAATTTATCCACCCTCGCGGAACAGTCTTTCTGTTCCATTTCCATTCGTTTTACCTAGAACAAAATAGAATTAGGAGATTGTTCTTTAGCACACAAGTTCTACGGGTATGGACAATTACAGTTCAAATATTACCTCATTTTCCATCCTCTTCCTTTCAAGATTACTCTCACTAAATTTATGTTCAAGCTTTTTCTGTTCTTTAACAATTCCACTGATTTCCTTGTCACATTGCTTCATTTTCTGACGAACTGCATTCAGCTCTGACCGAGCTTCATCAAGAGTATACCTTGCAGCAACAACCTACACCTTGGAGGTTTGAGGACACAATTCTTGCTTTAGAGAAAGAGATCAATCAAAAGAGTTATCTATGCTTACTTTGGATTTTTGTTCTTCTAGTTCTGAGGAAAGATTACTAATCTGTGTTCCCATTACTGCTAATTGATTCTCCAGGGATGCTTGCTCCTGGATAACAGCTTCCATTTCCATTACAAGCCTCTCCTTTTCATTATCATGTCCCTAAAACCAGCAAGTAACCAATTAATTATCACAATGCAATGACTATTTGCTTATTCTTTACCTTAATTCCTTTAAATTAGATTATTATTTAATTACAAGCACTCAAATCTTGAAATTCCATCCCAACATTTTTTCTTCAAAGAAAACTTCAAAACCATATCTCCCACTTTTTTTACTTAAGATCAGGACACCATGAACTTTTTTGCTTAATATTAATACTTGATAATTGAATCCACAATCAAGATCAGCAATCTTTAATATGCTAGTTTACACAGAAATTCGGACAAGCTTACAAGTTAACTCATGAATTTGACAGCCATGAGTGCAACCACTTGACTGTCACAGAAGGTAGGATTTGACCAAACCCATTACCCAAACCAATATAATGTCTCTGGATTGATTTGAATCGGGTTTACATAATTTTTTGGGGTTAAATCCAATCCAAACCAACCATTAAAGAAACGGGTTGGTCATTTGGGTCATGTAAAAAAACATAAATTGCCACATTAAACCTAAACATGGAAATATTTTATACAACCAAAATTTTGAAAAAAAGTTAAATAATACAATAAGCTGAATAATTCTCAAATATAATTATATTCACTCAACTTAGTCGTAAGTATATGTGAAGAAAGAAAATTTAAAAAAAGTTAAAAGTTAAATGGTTAAGGTCAGGTTACGGGTTCACCGGGTTGGGGTTCAAAATCCGCTTCCCAAATCAAAGTACACATAGAGTTTCGAGGGGACGGGTTGGACCATATGACATAAAATTCTCAGACCAAATACTTAGGTATATGTCAGGTTAAGGGTTGGGTCGGGATTACCCAAACTGCTGAACATCCTTGGCAATTATTCAAATGTTATAAATAAGTTCAAATGAGTTGTAGTATGTCAAAAAATAATAACAAATAAATTATAACTAAGATTTCAAGTATACCTTAAGGTCTTTCGAAGATGACTGCATTTGGGATTTAATCGACTTTATCTTTTTCTCCAAACCTTTTAGCCTACTTTCTCGATTATTGTCATGTTCTTTGATTGATTTCTCAAGTGATGAAACAGTCTTAACACATTTCTCATATAAAAGTTGCTTTTCTTTGACTGCAGATTTTGCTTCTTCAAGTTCTTGCTCAATCTTCTTGACTAATTCTCCAAGCTACAAAGAGAAACGAGATAGGGGTAAAAGGGAGAGGGCAAAGAGAGATAAATAGCAATAACATGGAGAAAAATAATACTGTAACTACACAAAATCAAGGTGAAAGAAATGAATTAATACCTTATGATGCTCGTTTTGCTCAGCTCTGCTCTGAAACAATGAAAGATCATATGACTTGAGTTCTAATTGTGCTTTGAGGTCTTTAAATTTTTTCTGAAGAGGAAGTAGCTCTTTGATCTGTTAGCCAAGATACAGAGACAAAACAGTAGAAATTGAGATTATGCTAAAAGTTTTAACCATGAGCTTTATACAGAAGAAATTGACATAGAAAAATGACTAGGCTCCACAAAATTATGTAAAGTAAAAATAGCAAATCTAAACAAAAATAAAAAACTCCTAATGCAGAATTGAATCATAATTCGAGTTCAATTTCATACAAAAAAGCACTACTTATTTTGTAATTTTTTATATGTATTATGACGACAAATGTCTGTAAACAACTCTAGCTTCTCTCAAGAGCATATATGTTGAACTAATGAATCTACAGACAAGGTTTAATAGATACTACACCAATGATTCAATACAAAAAAACCCTTTCTTCTAGTGTTTAAGAGGTGAAAATGGTGCAGGGCGCTTTGGCAGTGTAACATATCCATGGCATGAGGAATGCAAGAATATGGGTGGGTGGGGGTGGAGGGGTTCGTTCTTAACATTCACTTTTCTTTTTGTAGTTTCTTTGCAGTCCTTGCCTACTACTACTAGCAATTTTAGAAGGAGTTTCCAATGACAGAGAAATTAGTGCAATTTGTTTCATTGCTGTATTTCTTGTTTTTTCTTATTTTCTTTATCAAGGAGGATATGGTTGCCTTACACTTTTGTCTTTCTCTACTCTACTGAATTGTTCCCATAAAAAAGTTATATAGTAATGTATCTAACCAATATATATTGGAAACCATCCACCATTAATTATATTACAGAGGTGATTTTCAACACAACATTTGACACACGTACTCTTGACAAATAGACTTCAAGCTATTGACTCTAACCTATGTTAATTAGGCTCACTGGCTTATCATTCCTTTATGTTAAGTTGCAAAAGCAAACCCAGACAAATAAAACAACGTCAGCTTTGTTTCACAATAGCAGTTACTAAAGAAATATGCAATTTGGTTTAACAATGTAAATTCCATATCTTACAGGCTTTTCTAAATGTAAGTTTCCATGTCATTTAGAAAAAACAGGTGTTCAAGGGCTACCTTTGCCTCAATCTCTGATAACCTACTTTGATGCACTGAAAGTTTTGACTCAGCTTCAGCCACAGCATGAAGTTGCCTCAGTAGATCACCGCTTCCCCTGTTACATCAAACCCATCATAACATACCAAAAAGTATATACAACATAATATCATCAGATACAAGCATTCAATAACTAAGTGACTGCATCACTTAGTAGAGAATAGTTCCTGTAAAGTCAATTAAAAGTTGTCAAAATATTCTTTCATCTCTGGTCACAGTCAAGATATGTATCCTGCAGTGAGAACTTAACAATTTAAACAAGATAGAATCATACTTCCTGCTTCCCCCAGTCAAAAGACCACTTGGCTGAAATATATCTCCTTCAAGAGTGACACTAGTGGTGTGAATCTCCCGACTAAATGCCACCTATTAGACATCCAACAAAATGCAAGTGAAATTGAGCATCTATACTGGTCGGTGAGAATTGATCATATATCAGATTAGAGAAAAAAAATATGAAGTATCAAAGTGGAAAGAATTTGCAATCACCTATTTAAGTGGAGCATTATGTGACAATTTTAAAAGCAATTATATTTTAGATTAGGTAGATATACAGTAAGAAAATACAACACATGACATGATGAAAACACAAAACGAGATAACTTTCCATGAGAGTCCAATCCAACTTTACATGAGATAACTTCCCATGAGAGTCCAATCCAACTTTACATGAGATAACTTCCCTTAACTCTTCAAACTCTAGTGATTCAATTTCTAAACCTTCCCATGCACACGAACCAGAGTCCAGCACACCATCACTTTATGATGATCTCCATATTCCAATTGCCCTAAAGAAAGAGACTAGGACATGTACCAACAAGACACATACCCTTTTCCAACTACCTTTGTTTTGAACAATTTTCACCGATCCATAAAACCTTCCTTACAAACCTAAACACTACCACTATATCTACCTCTCTATCTGAAGTATTGTCTGACAAGAAATGGAAACGGGCCATGGACTTTGAAATGGAAGCGTTGGAGAAGAACAATACTTGGGATTTAGTTCCTCTGCCAAATGAAAATAAACATGTAGGTGTACAAGTGGGTGGATACTGTAAAGTACAAGGTTGATGGATTTATTGAGAGATACAAGGCAAGGTTGGTAGCTAAAGGATACACTCAAACATATGGGGTGGATTACTCGGAGACATTTGCTCTGGTTGCAAAAATGAAAGCAGACGAGGTAATATTATCTCTAGCAGCAAATTATAGTTGGAACTTACATCAATTTGATGTAAAAAATGTTTTTCTCCATGGAGATCATGAAGAAGAGATCTATATGGACTTGCCCCCTTGGATATGTTTGTGACGATTGTTTGAGCCCATATAAAACCTTTTATATGGGCTCAAACAATCGTCACAAACATGGTTTGGAAGATTTACTAGAGTCATGGTGGGTTTGGGCTTCAAACAGAGCCTATGAGACCACACCCTCTTTATTAAACACTCCAAGTCAGGGGAGCAACAGTGATATTGGTATATGTGGATGACATTATAGTGACTGGTGACGATGAAAAGGAACAACAACTGTTAGGACGACATCTAGCCAAGGAATTAGAAATTAAGACCTTGGGGAAATTGAAATATTTCATGGGAATTGAAGTGGCCCACTCCAATAAAGGGATTTTCATATGCCAACAAAAATAAATCACTGACCTTCTAAAAGAAACAAGTAAAACAGCGTGCAAGCCTGCAAGCACACCAATAGATCCAAATTTAAAGTTGAGGAATACAAAAGAAGATATTGCAGTTGACAAGGAAATGTGTTAAAGATTAGTTGGAAGACTTATATACCTCTCACATACTAGACATGATGTTGTCTTCGCTGTAAGCCTAGCCAGTCAATTCATGCACAAACCAAAGGAAATCCACTTGCAAGCTACACTCAGAATCGTGCAATATTTGAAAGGAACACCAGAAAGAGGAATTTTGATCAGAAGAAATGGAAATGAGGGTCTTGAAGCCTCTACTGGTGTTGACGATGCAGGATTTATTGTGGATAGGAGATCGACTACAAGATATTGCACTTTCTTAAGTGGGAACCTTGTGACTTGAAAGAGTAAAAAAAAAAGTGGTATTCAAATCCAACACTGAAGCAGAATTCAGGGCAATGGCACAAGGGATATGTGAACTATTATGGTTGAAGATCATTTTGGAAGACTTGAGGATAAAATGGGATGAACCAATGAGACTTTGTTGTGATAACAAATTTGCTATTAGCAGTGACCACAATCCAGTACAACACGATTGAACCAAGCATATTGAATTTGATAGACAATTCATCAAAGAAAAAACTCAATAATGACCTAATTTGTGTTCCTTATGTCTCCTCCAAAAGCAACATTGCAAATCTTTTAACTAAGGGGATGAATAGCAACAACTTTGAAAGGATTGTTGCCAAGTTGGGAATGGAGAACACCTATTCACCAACTTGAAGGGAGTGCCAAAATTGTTATTATTATTATTATTAGTTTTATTATTGAAAAATATCTCAATTGTAGGGATTTGATTGTATAGAGTCCTAATTATGTTTCCTTAATTATCTTGCAATCCTTGTGTGTGTGTGTGTGTGTGTATATTGTATTGTCAGCATATTTAATTTAATAACTCCCAACAAAGAAAAAAATATTTAATTTAATAAAATATATTTCCCTAATTCCTGAGAACAAATAAAACATAAAGTCTAGCAAACTTAACAACAAAACTAGCTCCTAACTAACTTCTTAGCTTCAATCCTAACAAACTCGCCTTTATTCTAGGACCTAGCAGTTTCCTTCTCCTTCTATAACTAAAGCCGCTACTCTGTTTTTACAAACTAACAAATCTGAATGCCATTCTACAATTTCTTCTTATATATTCAATTATTATATATTCAATTATGCATTTGAGTCTCCTCAACTAACTATCCTAACTAATCCTTATCCCTCACTACTTTATTTAACTCTTACATCCTAACAGTCAGCAAACATTTCTACATAAAAGGGCAACCAAGTGCTAGTCAAAGTGAACCCATTATAGGTCTATAAGGCGGCCTTATCTTGCAATTAAGTTATTCAGTTATTGTTGGACCAATAACATGACCGTCAAGCTATTAAGTGATAAATGAATACATGATGTGAAGAAATGCATTTATAGTACAACATGTAGATACCCTTAATGAACAGTTTACGCCTCCATGTTAATTTTTTTTTATGGACCTCAATGTTAAATTATTAAGCCTACATATAACTCAGGATGAAAAAGAGTTGTAGCTTGTTACCTGCTTTGCAGCATCGATAGTTTTGCATACAAAAGTGGAGCCAAAGACATACTCCATTGCATTCTAGAACAAACAGGATATTTAGTTAGAAAAACTTTAGTTGAAAATTAAATTAAACTAAATAAAAATAAATCCGAACATCAAAATGAATCAAATTTTCCAGACAGCTGATCAATACATCCAACAAGATAAACACAACAAAACGGGAGAACAAGATTATCAAATCAAGTTAAACGGCATAGGAAAATGCTTTCAGTGCCCATGTAAGCATCAGATATAAAATAAAATTTAAAATTAATACTTTTGAAATATGTGCTGTAAATGTTACTATATAATTTATTTATAATTTATAAGTTGAAATTCAAAGAAGCAAACCTTCAATTCTTCTTCATAACCAACCAAAGAAAGCGCAATTTCTGCATTCTCCTTGCCCACCTGCAATGAAATTAACCAAGGTCTTCAGTAAAGCTAATTAAGTAATCAAGACACTAGGTAACATTAAATAAAATAAAAAATACAGATATAAAATTGCAGTCACCTACCAATCTAACAGCAGCTTGTTGAACTCTTGAAGGAACAATATAGGATTGTATTTTGTTCAGAGGTATAATTGTCACTCTTCTTCTAAGATTGCCATTCTGTAATAATTGCTTTCCAGTACTTTCTGTGTCAACTACAACATTAAACAACTTTCCACCAGCTGTAACCTGAAAATGGTCATATTCAAGCCATTAATATTAGAACATTCATTGATAAATTCATATATATGTTATCACGCTATCTACCTCTAGGGCAGTCACTGTGGACCTATCTCTCACTTTGATGAGTTTTGCAACAACTCCCTTCACCTTTGACCTATCAAAGTTCTTGACAGGATCACGGTATGTAAAGTCAACATTAGCCAGGTATACTGAAATATCACGTATTTCATCCTTCAACTTTTGCACACAATCCCTCTCAGATTCACGCTCCTGGAAGTCATTTAAAGAAAAAATTACTTAAATGAGACTTGTGAACCTCTTTAGATTGAAAAGAAAAAGAAGCAGAATTCAATTGAAAAAAACTAACAGAAGAGAAACCAATCAAACCTTTTGCAAAGCTTCCATCTCACCCTCTTTATAAGGAAGAGACTCCAATCCTGTTTTGATATTTTCAACATCCTTTTTTCTAGCTTTCAACTCATTTTCCACCGAAGTAGCTTCATCCTGCTTTGACCTTAATTGATTTTTTTTCTCTTTTAGTTCCTTTTCACAATGGCTAATTTTGGTTTTCAGCTGTTTCAATTCTGTTTCAGCACTCCCAACTGCTATCTTTGCATCGCCTAGTTGATCCTCTAAGCATTTATCCTCATTACCACTGCTCTTTCCAGCTAAAACACCCTATCAATAGTTTTGAGCAATAGGATAAATAAAACACCTCAATATAACAGAGACCCACACATAGACATCATAGATCCTGACAACATTAAGCCAGCACATGCTTCTTTTACCTGGTATTCCTTTTCATGCTCCTCCAGGCTCTTTGAGAGCTCCTCAACTCTATTTTTCAAATCAGCTGCCCCCTCTTCAGCCTTTTTAATGGCAGAGGCCTTCTCTTCTACAGATTGCTTCAATTCTTCAATATTTTTAACAATCTTTAAAATATCGAGGTTCAAAATCCAAATATCAGGTTCACAAAAATGGAAAAGATTAAAAACATAAGTAGCATAATTGTTTAAAAAAAAGACAGTAATATTATTGAAATTGAGCAAAGAATGAATCCCTAACACCACTAACGTACTTTTCCTTTGTTGACTTCTTCACTCCTCAGAGTGTCCTCTTTATTATTTAGTACAGACGTTTCCTTCACAAGCTCCTGCGAAAGTTCATCTACCTTCTTTGACAGAGATTCCATTTCCCCACCCATGCTTGCTTCCTTCTCAGCAGTCAACTGAGCTATTTTTGTCTCCATTTCCTTTACTTCCACCATAGTTGTCTTAGAAATGTCATCAATCTCAGCTATCTTGGCTTTTACTTGTTCCACCTCATACATAGCCTTGTCTTTAATACTCTCTGCTTGAACATACTCATAAGCAATACAAAATCTTCTCAGCCTATCTAACTCAGCATTACAATTAGCCCATTGCATGTACTGCGTCCTTTCTTTCCTCAATTTCTCCAAAGCCGGAAGTATCTCCTGATCAAGAAGCTTGTTGATCTCATCAACCTTACTCTGCTTCTTTTCAAGAGTTTTTAGAGCTGCCTCTTTCTTTGTCTCGTACATTCTTGTCCCCGCAGCTTCCTCAAGCATAGACAATATCTCTGGCGGTTTCATATTTAAAACCTTAGTGATGCGCCCTTGCATGATAAGAAAATGTGGATTGTTAACATTTAGTTGCACGGAATGGAAAAGGTTTTGGACTTGACTTGGCTGTGCAAGTTTCCCATTTATCAAATATTTATTCCTCCCTCCAACCACAATCTGCATTGCACCCCATCAAATCACATACAGAATGAGAGTTTGCATAGCTGTGTAGTAAATAATTCAATTTTGAATTTAATTGCAATAGTTAATTAAAAGATAGAGAGACAGTAAACCAATCCAAGCACCAGCTAAGCCTAGAACCCATTTCGCATAATTTTTTAAAATTTTCAGCTATCTCTGTTTTATTAACCATGTTATTTGTGTGAAGTATCCACCAACTTCGCTGATAACTAAATTCTGCCACGGAACCTAACTAGCCACATTTGGTGGGTCTCCCCTCCCAACCACAATATTTTCATCCACACGAGACTCCAACCCTTATTTTAAATTGTCTATATAAAATTGAGTTGAATGTAAAGTAATTTATCTTTGAATGTATTCTTGTAAAAATGAGTTGAATATTAAATTTGAGTGTAACAATCACGCTTGGACTCAAAAGCTACAGATCTTAGCTTCATGTTGCAGTCAAGTTTTGGAGGCAAAATTAATTCTACTCGATAGCACCCAAACAAGTCAGAACCAATATTACACCACCAAAATTGATTTTATCTTCTCCAAAAGTGGAACCATACACTTAGTGAAAATGATGTAAAATTCAAAACCATCAGAAACACAATTAAACTATAAATTAAAAGATAAAAGCAAATAATTTAATATAAGAAGGAAAAAAAGGAACCTGTCTTGTGACAGTAATCTCAGAATGGTCTTCATAACCAAGAGGACTACGACTCCTTTCAGAATTATCAAACACAATTGAAACAGTAGCCTTAGTGATTCCCGCTTGTCCTTGCTTGTAAACGAGTTCCTGAAGATTCGAAGCACGAACCTGCTGCAAGTTAGTGATCCCGAGAACGAAGCAAATCGAATCGAGAATGTTCGATTTGCCGGAACCGTTTAAGCCAGTGATGGCGTTGAAGAAACGATCGAAGCCTGGAACTACAGTTCGTGTTGCGTAGGATTTGAAACCTTCCAAGCATATTTCCTTGATGTACATGGTGTGGGTGAAATTGGTGTTATGGAAATGGATGTGGAAGAGAGAGTGTTAAGGGTTTTGGAGGTCGAAACCCTAAACGGTAGCGTTTTGTTGGTGTGATTTTTGGAACGTTGAGTTTTTACTGATGCAAATGGAAAAGAGAGAATTTGAGAA
This sequence comes from Cicer arietinum, assembly GCF_000331145.2. Taxonomy (NCBI): domain Eukaryota; kingdom Viridiplantae; phylum Streptophyta; class Magnoliopsida; order Fabales; family Fabaceae; genus Cicer; species Cicer arietinum. Next base: position 49,220,443 of record NC_021166.2, read on the forward strand.
GAAGAGAGAGTTTGAAGTAACAAAAGGCGGGAAAGTTTGGGCAATTTCAAAATGATAGCCTCTGACCATTCATTCACTGGTCACTTGCTTTGGGAGTTTGGGGTGATGATGAGTGGCCGTGCGAGTCAAAGTGCTACATTGGTATTTTTGAATATTTATTTGGAGCCAATTTGTAATTGTATTAAGAAAAGAATAATCCTTGCAAATCATTTGAAATTTGATCCAATTGATAAAAAAGTATATGTAATTAAGTTACATCATTCAATTTAATTTAATTTATTGTATTTTTAATTTGATATCTTAATTTTTTTTTATTCTATTTTTTTTTAGTCTCTTAATTTTACTTATGTTAGTTATTTTCATTTGTTTTCGGTCCATAACTTTAACTTATAAGTCATTTAGTGTGATAACGTAAAAACAAATTAAAACTAAAAAAAAATAAGTTAAGGGATCTATAGTGAAAATATATTTCTCTTTCTTTTTCCTCTTCTTCATCTTAGTATGCACTTTTCCATTTCAAAAAATGTGGTTTTTTATATTTGATCGACTAGAAAATTGACTTTAAGAACTATTGGACAGTTTCATATATAGGAAACTGCAAATCTAGTCTTGTGATGACATTTGTTTCTATGTGCATTGATAATACCTACCTCTCTTGCTTAGTATGAGTAGACATGAAAAAGTTGTTGGACTTTGATTTGATGATCATTTGTCATTCAATTCTTTCTTTTTTTCCATCTCTTCCTAGCCACCATATTTAACCGATACAAAATTTAAAAATGATGCAAAACATTTGTTGGTTTCTCATATTTTAAAGCATAAACATAATAAAAAAAATATATAGGTAATTTGATCCATTCTATATCTCTCAGCATTCTTAGAGATATAATCAAGTGGAGTAAGAAGTTTAAATAGGCATCAACTTTCATAGCATATAACACTTAGCAATAAATTGTATTTTAACATAACACAGAAAACCTATTCAGACCTAGTAGCCACCACTCCAAATATTTGTAGCTTGTCTATTCTCCTTCATCGATTACAAAAGAGTGGTTTAAAATCATTTTTTTGATTTGTAATCACCACTTCAAAGCATTTTCCCTTCATTGTTTTATCTAAATAAGTGGTTTTCATACAATTTTAGCTTTTACTTTATTTTGTTTGTGTTTTCGTCACTTGAGTGTAACATTTTTATTCGTCGTCTTGGTGCGGCGCTTTTACTTTCTCATTTTGTTTGATGTTCATCGGTTCGACATAGTAGTTTTGATCCATTACAAGTTTCAATCAATTACTTTGGTATCGTCAATGTTGCAAATTTGGAGATATATGTATTCCGAACACGCGATCTTTGTCATATTTATAGACATGTTTGCGTTTTGTGTTACGTTGGCGTTCTATGCTATTAACATTAATATTGTGAGTTTATTCACATATTTATCCATTTTTATTTTAATGACTTTGAATTTTTATTGTATCGATGTACTCTACCAATTTGAATGAATAAATATCATATTTTTTTAAGTAAAAAAAACTTAGCAATATTAACAAATCCATGACAAGGCCAAGTGGTGCTTCGCCTTTACGCAAGACCTTCATACTTTTAACCCCCTCAAGGTCACTTTGATCGTCGAGCTTTAATTATATCACGATTTAACCTTTAAACATATCATACTATATGAATATAACACATAACATACATGTCATAACATTCATCATTAGCAATCATTGTTTAACAACATTCAACCTATATATGCGTTTAAGCCTGCTACAACAAATTAATATTTATCATCAATAATATTTATTAACAATTCAAATCATCGACTTAATCCTTAATTGTTAATCTATATCTTAATATATAATTCCTTATTACTAGTCAAGTAGTCACACAATTTACCATTTTAACTTAACCTACTCAATTAACCCCAAGCCTATGATCTATAGTGGAACTCCGATGACAGTCATAAATAGTTAACATTGGTGTAATAATGCAGAGTAGCTCTCAATGGGGTGTACATGCAAACACTTTGACACTCAAGTTAGTGAGAGTTGAAAAGTGTGAGGTATTTTAGGTAAAAATGAATTGTGTACTTATCACCTAAAGTATGTGACCTTTTATATGGATAACCTTTTGATGAGCTATCCTCCGAGTCTGTTAGGTTTTGCAAGATTCCCAGGTAGCCATGTGATGATGATCAGCGACGATGATTTCATCGTGTGGATATGGTCAGTTATGATGCAATTTCACGAGTATATCATGTTATATAGTAAGTGGATCTATGAGGTATTGGATTGGGGTTCATTTAACGCTTGAGTCTAGTTGATTTGGGTCGAAGTCTACTCTAGAACCCTTGCCCCCCAAGTATTTGGCTTCTGTCGTCGTGATACTTGTTGAAATTGGGCGAAAGGTTTGTTTATGTTGAGCCTTATTTGAAATGGTTGGTGTTCAAAGAGTTGTAGTTCAATATGCAATAATTTTGAAAGATTTCGCTAACATGATTATCTTTTAGGACTGTCATGTGTTTATGATGTGACTTTGAAACAATGCATTTCCCTTTTATGTCTGCCACATGGGCCCTATTAACGTAGGTTATCCAATACCCTGTAAAACGATTCAAGTGTCCTATATTTTATATTTTTCGAGATAATCTCATTTTTTTTGGATTGAGTGATTAACTTTGGCCCCTTAATCTTCTTTGAATATCATGAAGATTTGTAAATACTTTGGGTTTGGTAACTTTGCCAACCTTTACACTTTGTGAACCAACACTTGTCTTTTTTCATTCTTGCAAACTTCTTGACAATCTTTCTCCAAGCGTATTTGAGTGGTTTTGCATTATTGAGTCTCTTCCGACATTATTTCCATTCAATGTTACTGTATTCAATGATCATGTGCATTTAATTAGATTGGATCAAATCATTTTTTAAAGGAACAATCCAAACTAAACCAAATTATAAAAAGGGACAAATGCAATATTAAATTACGCATATGATCCATTAAGTTTGATCATTTTCTCGAATTACCATCATAAAATGTTAAAATCTATTTTAAACATTGTAGTGAGTTCATTGTCCAAACTATTTTGCAAGTGAAGAAAGTTAATTACATTGATTTTGTAGATATATCTTTAATACCAAATTTTAAGAGGTGTACATGTGTCTAAATCACTGTAGATATAGTAAAAAAATATAGATTGTTTATAAGGTTTGCTGAGTGTTTTTTAAAGGATTAATATAATGACATATTACAAATAGTGCAAACATAATATAACTTAAAGAACTAATAAAATATATATATATATATATATATATATATATATACTTTTGCCTAAAATTAAAGAACTAATCCAAAAGATCAATAACAGATATATTTTTAAAAATTAATAAATATATATAATCATTTAAAATGAGACTTAAATTTAAAGAGAATTTTTAAAATAAATTTAGAATCTCACGTCGTCCACAACAACAAATACTTTATCTATTTAACATCAAATTAAATAGGGACTTCAATTGTGGAATATAAATTTTGGATATATACTAAATTATACTAAAATAAATAAATGATCTCGTAATTTTTGATAGATTTGGATCGAAGATATTGGATATTTATTAAGAATTGTCACTAAAAAATTTAAAATAAATAACGTGTACCTATAAAATTTGTCTAAACACTCCGCTGGCCGGGAGCCTTCCATATCATGAGATATAGTCTTAATTGAATCATCAAACCGAGATAACAAAACGCCATCCATTGGCTTACAAATCTCAAGGCACAAATTATCAATTAAAACTACAATCTTATGATATGGAAGGCTCTCGGCTAGCGTGGTATCAGAGCCTTGTTCTAGAAGAGGGGAGTGCATATGGTATGAATATAATAGAGAGAGTGGGTAAGGAAGAAACCACCAAATCATGGAAACAACTGATTCTAAGCAACCTGTTACCATCACGTCTTCAATATCTCTTCCAAAAACCTGTAAAAAGACCGATCCCATAAAATAGAAAACCTTATCGAATATACTTATGTTCCTGATGATGTACAAATTGCTGAAACCATACCATCTCTTTTAAGTCCTTATAACATCTTTAAAAGACAAAGATCTTTCACCAGATCTATCAGAAACCTGATCACAACTAGCCGTCCTCACATGAAAGAATATGTACAATCTTCACGACTTGATCAGTGCAACCTCAGAGCGACAAATCAAGAGCAGTATGTTGATTTAAAGATTCCACATAATCTTATAAATCATTAGAAAAATGAAGGATGCACAGTCTTGCACTTTGGAGCTGTTAGATTAATCCTTTCTCTCTGTGGAAGGAAAAATCTCCCTGTTTTCTGTAAGATAACGTTGTTAGACTCTAGCTATTTTCAATATGAAAATGTAGTGATCGGGACTGTCCTAACTTCATTGCATGCAGGAAGCGTAGTCCTCACCATCTTCCCAACTTATAATGTAAGTCTCAATGAAAGTACTCTTTCTACAATACTGAAAGTTCAAGTCCAAATCACTGGATCTGATCAAGTTCCAGAAGCCTTGTCTGCAACTCTTCATCACCAAATAATCTACCGCCTCCAAAGTCACTCCATAGATTTACCGCTCACAGGATGTTATTCAGATTCGTTATTGGTAGTCACCAATAAAGAAGAAGAAACACCCTCTATTGTCCAAATCCCTAGAAAAATATCGAGAGAAGAATTAGCACAGCTGATTCCTCTTGAATGGATTACAAACTATGAAAAGATGCAACAAGACAGAAGGTCGATCCAATCTCAAGAAGCAACTTTCAGGAGATCATATGTTGACAAGACAGTCAATACGATTGATGACTCTTCATCATATGCATATTTTCCCACTATTTTAGTCTTATTTATCCTCAATTATTAGTTAAATTAAGGATTTATTTGATATATTTTGTTGATTTTTGTTCTTTGAGTTAAATTAAATGTTTTATGTTTTATTTTAGTGATTAAGTAGGAATTTTTCGTAATTTTACATTGCGTTGCGTTTTGGTGCAGTGCTGAATTTTGGTGAGAAATCAACATGACACATGTAGAGTATTTCAGCCATATCTGGTGTTGTAGATGTCCAATTGGAGTCAAACCAAATGCAAATGAAAGCTAGGATCCATAGCTACAACTTTCATGAAGACACCGGAACCAAATTCAGACTCGAAAGAGGAGAAAAATGCAATATACGCCAGATAGCAGATGCTAAGCGCTGGAGCGCGCCCAA
>NC_021166.2:49235452-49250524 GCF_000331145.2 Cicer arietinum
AAAACGCAGATTTTTACTGTTTTAGGATATTTTTGACTCTTGGGAAGTTGGGAGACTTGTGCCCTAGCATAGAAACTCAAAGACGACCGTTTCTAACATCATTGGAACTGTTTTATCAAGAATCATTCATGAATCCTTCTTGTAATTCTTCTCTAATCTCTATCTCTTTTATCTCTGTCATGAGTAACTAAACCCTATTTGTTAGGGATGAGTGTAACAAGATGAAACCCTTATTTTTATGATTTGATTTCTAGTTATATGAATGAGTTTATTGAATTATTTTTCTCATCTCTGTGCTTAATGCTTTTTATTGCTTGATCAACATTAAAATGTTCTACGATTTGTATTTTGAAACGGAAGTGGACTTTACGAATGCTTGAGATGAGAAATTCATGAATTTGTAGTCTAGACATAGGTGCAGGTCATGAAACCAATTAAATTAGTTGCAAAGCAATAATTTACAAGAGAATTTCTATACGGTAATGCTTAATTCTAATCTTAAATCTACTAAGGAATTAGGGGTTAATTTAGAATTAAAGGTTCTGTCACTAAGACATTAGGGCAAGAATAATAAAGAGAATTCAATAATAATTTAATAAAGGAATTCAATAACTAGGATCAAATTAGACACCAAGGTTGGATTCGAAGTAAAACTCATCCCTGACATTTTTCTCAATTTATAAAAGATCAATTTTACTACTGCTGTCAATTTTAAATATTATTTCAATCAACTTGGGAACTTTTTGTTCAATTTTAGTAACTAAATATAATTCAATAGTAAAACGCAATCCTTGAGTTCGACACTCGGTACTACCGTTTTATTATTACTTGCAACGATTCAGTACACTTGCTGAAACGCTATCAACGATCTTCAAAAACCCAAACGAAGGAAGTAGCTCATCCTCTCAGATCTTTCAAACTCTGATGATTCAACCAGTGCTCGAGGAAGACTGATGTCTTATCCATGCGGTTACAACAGATGGAAAACCCATCTATACAGATAAAATAGACGGACATTTCATTTGGGATGTAGATCCCAATAGGTGTGACCCAGACTGTGATTGCTAGATACATGATGATGAGATGGATGAAGATGTCATCCGCCCTAAGAGGAAAAAGAAAGGTAGGTGTAAACCACCACCACCTCCACAAAGAAGGACTGATCCGGACAATGGTCCTTGGGTAGGAATCCGAAAAAGAGCTCCTCGTCTCCAGATTTACGAAGAAGCTCTTAGGATTCTCAGAGAAGAAAACCTTATTCCACCAGATGACCCTGACCTTATCTCATGGTCTCCCTCAGATCATTATAAACCATCAGACCTTCCAAAAAATATCAATCCAATCCCTTGTTTCATGTACTCAGTTTCTATATCAGAATATGACCAACAATTCGCTGCTCTAGAAAGGAAGGTAGACCCAATCACAAATAGGTCATCCAAACCTTTCATACAACCCAATAAAGTCCAACCTGATGGAAAACTCAAACCTCTGACCCAGGCGGAAGAAGTTTTAAATTGGCAATCAGAGAACATGATTTCTCCAAATGACACTCTCCAGAATTTAAATAGAAAGGTGAATAAAATTACAGAAAAAATAGAAGAAACATATGACGATCTCAAAGTTCTGTCTCAAAAAATGCAAAAGCATTACAGAACCTTAAAAGCTCAAGTTTCTCAGTTGGATCATGACATAAGAAGGATGTTGGAGGAAAGAACTTTTGGCCAAGATTTTGACCAAAAGGAAAGAGAAATCAGGAGGCTACAAAGCCAAGTAAAAGAGATTGATGATTTCTTGAGAGCCTCCAAAGAAGAAAAACTTAAACCCGTTGAAGATCCTTTCTTTAATCCTCCTAACTTTCCTTCCTATTTCTCACGACCAGAAATACCCTCTCCTTTCTATCCAACATATGCTTCTTTCCTACCAGATTACGCTAAATACATACCATCAGCCTATAGACCAAAATCCGTCAGGACTGAGAAAGCCTCAACCTCCAAGTCCAAAGAAAAAACTACTTGCTTAAGTGTATCATCCTCTGATTCACAGGATGTCCCTAAAACACCTCCTCCAAAATTCCAAAAAGAAGAAATTCAAGATAAAAGTTTCCAAGCCATGGCAATCACAAAGAACCAAAAATTCCCACAAGAAAATAATTCTCTTCCACAATTCTCAAGAAAAAAGGGTGAAGATTCCTCTTCCTTTGAAGAAAATGATTCTTCCAAATATGCATCAACTGATGAAAGATCTGAATCTTTTTCATCAGCATCAAAACAAGAATCAGAGTCTGAAAGGAATTACGTGAACATTTCCAAATTCTTCATGGTAAATGTAAAAGAAGAAGGATCCATTTATGAAGACTCACTTGAAGAAAATCCAGTCTCTGGAAAAACAAAAATAAATAATGGACCATGGTTCACGCTTGATGATATACCACCCAGTCTTTGGAGAAAGAGACTCCTTGAATTTGGCGCTTGGCTTGATACTCAAATGATGAAAACTGGTGCAGACACTTATAAGATCATTGAAGAATTTTGCTGTAGAATGGCAGGCACGTTGAAAGAATGGTACCATAATCTTGGTACATTCAAGCAAGATGAATTACACAGATTAGTGAATACTGTTGCTGTCCTTGGAATTCTCCACAACAAATTCATTGGTGATATGGAGATATTTGATAGAAAAAACATACAAGAGTTCTTTGAGATGAGATGTTGTTCCCTTAAAGTCAAAGATCTTGAAAGACATTATCAAAGAATGACCCAGAGGTATTATGTCCTCAATGGATTTAATGATCATAGTCTAAAAAATACATATATCTCTTCACTGCCTCAAGAACTCCAGCCAGAAATCCATAGGATGATAGCAGCAGCTTAAAAAGATGTTAAAGCCTTGAGTCTCAGCCAGATATATCAAATAACATTGGAAGCACTTGAAAAGCTATGTAGATTGCACCAACATTTCTTAGAAATCGTACAACAAAAATCCAAATTCACCAAGGCATGCAAAAAGCCTTACCTGGAAATCAAGTGCAAGGATAACAAATGCAGTTGTTCAACAGGAAAGAAACATCATCGGCGAAGATACACCAAGCCTTCTGGAATCTTCAAGAAGGTAAGGAAAAAGAAAGTTTTGAAGTTCTTTAAAAGGAAGCCATTTAGGGGGAAAAAAAGAAAATCAAAGGTGTTTTGTTTGTGGAGAAAAATGACATTTTTCTAAGAGGGTGTCCTAACAAAACCAACAAAGCCGCTAAGCTGATGAACTCCCTTCAACCTCTAGAGGGTGATCTAGAATCCTTGTATTCTGAACAAAGCTCTGCCGATGAAGAAACAATTTTTGCTCTTCAAAATTCCTCCTCAAATAACTCTTCTTCAGATGAAGCATCGTTCGCTGAATCAGAAGATGATGGATGTTTTCCTATTTACTCATTCAAGGAAGTAGGAAGTGAAGTAAAAATATTGATTTACAAGAAAAGGGGGTTTGAATTGTAAATGCACCTTTTAAAAATTCCTGTTAAAACTTGAGAAAATAACTCAAGATTGATCTTGGTTATGAAAATAGAAAAGGGAGAACGTTCTTGGTTTTTGTATTAAAACAGAGAATATTCCTTGATTAGTTGAAAACAGAAAATCAGTTTATGTTTTATCTTAGTTAATTTATTCAGTATGATAAATAGAGAGATAGGATAGAGAATACCACACAAAGATTTTATCCTGGTTCACCCAACATGGGTTACGTCCAGTCCTCACACTGTGAGATTTTCCACTAAGTGTTTAAAACAAAGAGCTTTCTTGATCTTACAACACCTAATCTAGATCAACCTTGATCTATTTCAAACTCTATTGCTTTCCACCCATAAAGCAATACCAGCACCTATCTAACCTTGATAGGAAGTAATCTTAAAACAAACTATAAAGAAACTCTTATAGTTTGAGTTTTTACAATTTGATTGTTTTGACAAAATCTGAGATTTCTCAACTCTTGTTTGACAATTGATTCTTTACAAAGGATATAATGATAATTGCGCAAGCTAATAGATGAGTATAAACCAGCAACTATTTCGCAGAAATCAGAAAGAGTGATTGCCTCTGTTTTGCAGAATTTCAAGTATGTGTGTGATTTGATTTATGAATTTCGAAGCACTTGAATTTCTTGCCTTGAATCGGGATATTGGCCTTCTATTTATAGGCTATAGAGGCACTGAATGAAAGTACAAGAGCTGTTGAAAATGCTCTGCTTTTTGACTGAAACATTATTTCAGAATAAAAATAATCCTTCTTTGAAATAGCTTTTTGACTTTAATGGTTTAGCATTTAAAGCAATTCTGTCCTTTTTAGAAAATACTCTTGACGTTTCTTTATTGATCTTGGATGGTACATTATCTGTCTTGAGTCTTGAGTGTAGCTTGAGAATGTTGGAGATGAATTACATATCAAATCAGAGAAGAAACAGAGTTGCTATCATTGTGCAGAAAACGGAGAATGATTAACGTTCTTGGTTTATCACAATTGGAACTTTCTTGAGCTTCAATAATCATTCCGGAGTTCCCGTTTTAAACGTTCTGGATTTCCTTTGTAATTGTCTTGTCATATGTCCAGATTGGTCGAACTTTCTTGACATTTGATTTTTGGAGTTTGCAAATTGTCATGACTTTTGTCTGTATTTGAGTCCTTTGATCTTTGAGACCAAATAGCTTTTTTGAGTTTGGATGAATCCTACTTGTTCCTTGCCATGTACTGATTAGATATGAATAATTTCCAGGGCAGACTCTTTGTCAAAGAGATAGAAAAAGTTTGACCAATATGCTGTGATGAACAGTTGTTGAAGCTGGAGATCATTCTCTGTTATGATGCAGAATGATCTTGTTGCTGTCTTTTCTTGATTTTCTTGATTTTCTTGATTCCGTTCTTAATTAAATCCACTAAAAAACACATGTTAAATTAACATAACATTTTAGAATCATAATTAATTTTCTTAATTAACCTTTGTTTATTTTCATCAAAACTTTAAATATAGAGTTTGTCTCAACATGAAGCACTTTACCTACTTCTCATCTCCCTTGTGTTGAGATCCATGTCCTCGCCTCAAAATTTTCTCATCCCAGGAAAGTTATAGCCTATATGGATACTGGTGCACAAATAACAATGATGAACCCAAGCATTCTCCCTGCGGAAGCATGGGTAAAACATGTTGCATACTTTGTAGCAGCAGATGGAAAGACTTTCAGAACAGATTTGATGACAAAAGAGAAAATTGGAATCAGATTCTTCCCCGAATGCATAGTTTGGACGAAGGTCATTGGTAGTAGCCTCCCAAACAAAGATATTGTTGTGGGAATTGATGTTTATTCAGCAACAAGTAGGCTTCAAATTCTCCCTACAGGAATTAAATTTAAGCGAGAATTTAAACCTTATTCAGGGATCTTGAGGTTGTATTCCCTTTATGAAGTTCCTGCTGGATATAAAGAAATCAAATCCAAACTGCTCAGACTTTGTGCAGACAATCATGGAAAATTCTCTCATCCAAAACCTTTATGGACAAACAAAGATTTTTTTGTCCAACTCCCTTTCAAACTCAATGAGGATATCAATCCAACCAAAGCTACTCATCCAGGAATGAGTCCATCAAATTTAGCTTTGCCCCGGGAAGAATGTAACCAATTACTCAAACAAGGACTGATAGAACCCACAAAATCCGAGTGGGCTTGCCAAGCATTCTATGTGGAAAAGAGATCTGAAAAAGTAAGAAGGAAAAAGAGGTTGGTCATTGATTATAAACCTCTTAACCATTTTCTAAAAGATGACAAATTTCTCATTTCGAAAACCTCTTCATTAAACATCTTCCTCAAAGATGCTCAGATCTATTCCAAGTTTGATATGAAGTCGGGATTCTGGCAATTGGGTATTGATCCTAAGGACTGTTACAAAACGGCGTTCTGCATTCCTAATGCTCAATACCAATGGACAGTATTGCCATTTGGGCTTAAGGTAGCTCCATCACTCTTTCAAAAGGCCATGACTAAAATTTTTGAGCCCATTCTCGAAAGTATTCTTATCTACATCGATGATGTCTTGTTATTTTCAAAAGATGAAAAGGCTCATAAACAGTCACTACAAGAAAAACCCTAATTTGTGGCCAACTTTACAAATATTTTGTGGCCGAAAAAAACCCTCACAAATTAGTGACTGAAAAAGCCCTCACAAATACAAAAATTGAAATTGGTCTTTATTTGTGGCTGAAAAAACCCTCACAAATGCTTAAAAATTTAGGTGGATTTTGTGGCTGCCTAAGCTCTCACAAAATCACAACGTTGTGATTTTGTGAGGGCTTAGGCAGCCACAAAATCCACCTAAATTTTTAAGATTTTTGTGAGGGATTTTTCAGCCACAAAATCTAAATTTTGTGAGGGTAAAGGCCGCCACAAAATCCTAAAGTGACGTTACCCTTTGTGGCTGCAAAGGCCGCCACAAAAGTCTGAGTCATTACCTTTTGTGGCTGCAAAGGCCACCACAAACGAATAAAGTGACGTTGCCTTTTTTGGCCGCCCAGACCGCCACAAAGTTTTATATCTGTTACCTTTTGTGGCTGCAAAGGCTGCCACAAACACTCAAAGGACCGTTGCCATTTGTGGCCGCCCATGCCTCCACAAATCCCTGCATTTCTGGTCGTTTTGGTCGCCACAAACGCCATATATTCGTTGGTCATTGGGGCTGCTTTGGCCGCCACAAAGGATCAACCAAATTCTATATATATTACTCCACTCCTCTTGTCATTTTTCACTTCTAACTTCTCTCTAAACCTTCCTTCTAAATTTTTTCTCCACATTCTCTCTACAAAAAATATTCCTCCAAGCTTGCTTCAATTTTGGTAAGTTTATACTATATTATATATTTAGTTTTTTATTTTTATTTTTATTTTTATTTTTAATTTGAAGTTATTTATGTAATTAATATTATTGAATTTTTATTTTGACAGTGGTGATATTGTGTTAATTACTTCGAAGAGTTCTAAGCTCTGTACGTGAAAGCTTCAAGTCAGACACTATCCGGTATCAAGTTAGTAATTTATACATTTTAAATTTAGATTAGTAAATATATATGTGATATTATAAATATATTTATATTATTTTTAAAATATAAATTAGTAAAATATGTGTTATTATAGATTTATTTGTAAAAAAATAGAAATTATGTTGTTTACATAATATATGATAAATAAAAGTTTGAAACACATGTAAAACTTATTGATTTTAATATAACTATTTTATAAAAAAATATTATTAAAATTGATGATATTATTATTTTTTGTTATAAGTCTTGATACATAATATAGTTTATTTTTTGTTAGTCTTGATTTTTTTTTTAGTCTTGATTATTAAAAAAACATCATTTAAAATTTTATTTCGGTTTATATAATTATAGTCTTGATAATAATTTATTATATTGTTTGCAAATTAATGCTCCACATATAAATTAAAACTTATTGATTTTAATATAACTATTTTTTTAAAAACCATTATTAATTAAAATTGATGATATTATTATTTTTTGTTAGTCTTGATACATAATATAGTTTATTTTTTTTTAGTCTTGATATTTTTTTTAGTCTTGATTATTTTAAAAAAATCATTTAAAAGTTTATTTCGGCTTATATAATTATAGTATTGATAATAATTTATTATATTTTTGCAAATGCATGCTCCCCTAATTGACATATAAAGTATGTCAAAATTTATATATAATGCTTTTGAAAAGTAAACCTTATATGTGTATGTTACTCCTTACAATCTTCCTCTTGATATGTGTATGTCTAAACCTTATATGTTCTTAGCTGCTATGATACCAAGTCCTTCTAATCCTACAACTGGTATTGATATTTTTTTACAACCTTTGATTGACGATTTGAAGAGGTTGTGGAATGGTGTCTTGACATATGATATTGCTCGGAGAGAAAAATTTTATGATGAGAGTTGCATTGATGTGGGCCATTAATGATTTCCCCGCTTATGGGATGTTGTCAGGATGGGGCACCCATGGTAAATTAGCTTGTCCTATTTGTATGGAAGATACAAAAGCATTTACTTTAAAATTTGGCGGGAAGGCATCGTGGTTTGACTCGCATCGTAGGTTTTTACCTGTTGATCATGCATTTAGAAGGAACAAAGCTGCATTTATGAAGGGCTATGCAGAAAGTCTAGGACCCCCGCTTAAATTGACATCAGAACAAGTTTGGAATAAAGTAAAAGATATGCCCAAAGTACATGTTGTTAATGGTGTGGCTTGTAAACCACAAGGTTACGGACAATGGCACAATTGGATAAAAAGATGTATTTTTTGGGATCTACCGTATTGGAAAGATAATCTTTTGAGACATAATCTCGATGTTATGCATATCGAGAAAAATTTCTTTGACAACATATTTAATATTGTGATGAATGTGAAAGGGAAAACAAAAGATAATGACAAAGCTAGAAAAGACATAGGTATATATTGCAGACGACCAAATTTGTTGTTGGTGAAACAAAACGACAAGACCTTAAAACCTCATAATCTTTTGAGACATAATCTCGATGTTATGCATATTGAGAAAAATTTCTTTGACAACATATTTAATACTGTGATGAATGTGAAAGGAAAAACAAAAGATAATGACAAAGCCAGAAAAGACATAGGTATATATTGCAGACGACCAGATTTGTTGTTGGTGGAACAAAACGGCAAGACCCTAAAACCTCGTGCGAATTACACTTTATCTACTGATGAAGCCAAATCTGTTTATCGTTGGATCAAAGAGCTGAAGACGTCTGACGGTTATTGTTCTAATTTGGCAAGATGTGCTGATGTGGAAAATGGGAGGATGCATGGGATGAAAAGTCATGATTGTCATATATTTTTAGAGTCTTTACGTCATATTGCCTTTAGTGCTTTACCGACACATGTATTGAACCCACTTATTGAAGTGGGTCAATATTTCAAGAATTTGTGTTCTTCAACACTCATTGATAAAGATCTCATCAAGATGGAAAATGACATTCCGGTCATTCTATGTAAGTCGGAGAAAGTATTTCCTCCTGGGTTTTTTGATTCTATGGAGCATCTCTTAGTGCATCTTGCAAGTGAAGCTAGGCTCGGTGGACCAGTTCAGTATAGATAGATGTATCCATTTAAAAGGTGATATATATATATATATATATATATACACACACACACTTGATTTTCAATATACATATATACATATATATATATATAGATGGAGTTTATTGTACATATCTTTTTATATTATAATAGGTTCATGGGTTATTCAAAACGGTCGGTGAAAAATAAAGCTAAAGTTGATGGCTCAATTTGTTCATCTTACCTACACCGTGAAATAACACACTTTTGTTCTCATTATTTCAACAACGAAACATTGTCACCAGCTAACGGAAGAAACGCTACTGATAGTGTTTTACGTCATCCACATGCTTTATCAGTTTTTTGCTTGTATGGTCATCATGCTGGTAGGGATTTTCCGATTTTCTGGCCAAGTGACAAAGTATTTAATGCGACACATGTTCACGTTTTGATTAACTGTACTGAAGTTAAACCATACATTGAGTACGTTTTAAATTCCTCTTCTTTTTGATTATATTTATATGATTAAATTGATATTCACCATATATATGGTCATCGATCAAGGCATTTTTAACTACAGGACAATCATCTGTTGATATACATTCAAATTTCCCATTATGGTTTCAACAACAAGTATATATCGAAGAAAAAAACTCCTATCAACATCCACTTGAGGCACTTATCTATGGGCCCGAGTAGAAGTTTCAAAGAATGGCACACATATTACGTCAATGGATACAAAATTCACACTAAATCTTGGACCGAAGGAAAAGAAACAATTAATAGTGGAGTTTGTATGAAAAGTGTGTCTGATAGTGGTGTAGTGGAAGATTTCTATGGCATAATTGAGCATATTTACGAAATTGACTATACATTCCTAGATTATGTGAAAAAAGTGGTGTTGTTTTACTGTAAGTGGTTTGATCCATCTAGTAGAGGAACTAAGATCAATTTGATATCCAATACTGTAGACATTCGTATGAGCAAAAAATATCCACGTTTTAATCCATTTGCCCTGGCCCATAATGTAAGACAAGTGTATTATGTTCCTTATCCATCAACTGTCAGAAGAAAACAAGGTTGGTGTGCTGCAATCAAAACAAGACCAACGAGTGGAATAGAAGAAGTTGAAGCAGGTCAAAATGAAGAAGTTGCATATCAAATGGATGAAATGTCAAATTTGGATCATGTGATTGGAGATGAGACTATTAGTCAACTTTGTCATGAGTCAAACATTGGAGAAGAAGTTGATGAACAAGAAATAGATGAATTAGAGAATGATGAAGGCAGTGACTTAATTCACTCATCAAATGACGACGACGATGATGACGATGACGAAGACAATTAATTAATTATGCATTATATGTGTGTGTGTGTGTGTATATATATATATATAATATTATATATTGTAATGTGAAATATGAACGACACTTTATATATATATATATATAATTTATATATATTTCTTTATTTATGTGAGTGTTATAATTTATTTATGTATATTTCATTATTAATTTATGTTAATTGTACATACACACATATATATTATATATATGTATGGATATGGATATATATATATAGACACGGCTTTAGTGTCGGGAGTAGGAGGATCAGAAGGAACGGGAACAGTGGGAATACGAGGAATATCCAAAACATCACGTGGTAAGAAAAAAGTTGATAAACCACGTGTTGTTAATGACTCATCTCTCATGCCGATGCTGACGATTGGTACTAGTGGTGGAACTATTCCTCTATATTCTGAGGTCCCTGTAGAGCCTTATACCATAGACGAAATAATAGAACCCGAATGTGTTGATTGCTACAACCGCATTGTCATCACTCCAGAAGGAGATGAGTATGTAAACTATGATTTGTTAAATTATGATTGTTAAATATTTCATTATTGCATGTTACATTACTTTATATTTAATTTGCATGTAAACTTTGAAGATATCTTCCTTTTAAATCATCTGCAAAGGCAATTGCTGAAGTCATACAAGAGAAATATAAAAAATCATAGTTGTCTTGGGTAGATAAAAGAGGATAAGACACCTCAATTTAGCGAAGTTGATCAATTTTTACATTGTTTCAAAGTAAGTGATTAGATTAATTTATTTAATTACTAATTATACATGTGATTGCTTAATTGAATTATATTTTTAATATTTTTTAAATTTAAACAAACAACAGACTAAATGTACTTGGAAAAGAGAGCATGATGCTGCAGTTTTGGCTTCTATTGATCATCGTTTTTCCAAGCGTCTCTCATATATGTTGGCGTACGCACGTAATAAAGGCGAGGAAAAACGGCCTAATTGGATTGGTGAACATGTTTGGAGTGCTTTGTGGAGGAAATGGAACACATATGCTTACAAACAGAAGAGAGAAAAAACAAAGATTAATAGAGCATCTGAGAGGTGTACCAGTACTCATAAGGGAGGTTCCATGTCTGCTGAAGAAATTAAATATTATATGGTAATTACTATTTATAATATATATATCTATTAATTTATATTCAACTAATCATCACATTTCACCAACTTATAAACTTGACATTAATTTAATATTTTAGGAAAAACAACTTGGAAGGGAGGTCACTCAGGCAGAGATACATCGCTATCTTCATGTTAATCATGAAACAAATGAGTATACTAATGAATTATAAAAAATGATTCAGGTAATTATTATATATTAATTAGATCTCTAAATTATTATATATTAACTAATAACTATTTTTATTTTTTATTTTTTTATTTTTTATATAGGAACAACTTCAACAAGTCATGAAAGAATGGGATGATCATCAAGCTACTCTTCCTCCTGCTCAGCGAGCTGGTCCAGTGCAACGGAAACAATATGAGACCGCAAGTTTTATGAATATCAGTGGTGGCAAATACAAAGGGCGTGTGTTGGGTGCCTGTTGGGTGGGTTCACTCCCCAAGTGGAACCCACTAGTTTTATTATTATTATTATTATTATTATTATTATTATTATTATTATTATTATTATTATTATTATTATTATTATTATTATTATTATTATTATTATTATTATTATTATTATTATTGGAAAAAAAAAGAAAGAAAAAAAAAGGTATTATTGGGCTAGGCCCACGTGAAGGAAATAAAAGGGATTTAGAAATCCTAAGAATTAGAAGAACGAAAGAGAACCTGACAAAGAAGAAAAATAAGGGTTTGGTTCCGGTGGTGACAACAGGTGTGTAGCAAACTTGTTTCGTTTGATCTACAAATTTAGTATGTTATTTATATCACTGAGTTTGTTATTTTAATATATAGTTTGAGTAGTTTTATCTTCGCTGAGAGTAGCTTTGGCATACCCACTTTAGTGGAAGGTTGTTATTGTTGATCGATGTTCCCTATTGTTATTAGGAAGACTCTGGTGTACCCATAAATTATTATAGTGGAAGTTTTACTGGACTAGGTCCTGTGGTTTTTATTATCTCAATTTGAGGGAAGTTTTCCACGTTAAAAATTGCGTTTGTCTCATATTTAATTTTCTGCCAATTATTTTTGCTCTGGAATTGTATTTTCTGTTTGACCGTTTATCTGCACAGGTGGAGGAAAAATATTCCGCATTATTGAGATAATTATCTCTAATTATCTCTAATTTTTCCCCAACAGTGCCGGTAGTTTATCATCAACCTTTGTGAAAGGTCCAACCGGCTATATTCAGACTGAGACGTCTTCTTCTTATGCTACTATAGACCGATCTCATCGTCCGTCGATAGATAATCTTGACCAGTTAAAGGAGCAGTGGGCAAGTGAGCAAGAAGAAAAGACACAACAGCTGATACAAGCAGCAATTGATAAATTGAATGAGGAATGGAAATAAAAGTTTCAAGAGCGGCAGCAGCAATTTCAGCAGCAACAACAATTTCAACAACAACAATTTTGATTTCCTCTTGTGTTTCATCAGCAGTTCCTGCCTCGGCCTCAATACTTGCATCAACAACCACTATTCCAGCAGCAACAAAATTACTCCCAATACTCCCAACAACAACAACCACCTCCAAATTTCCAACAACAACACCAGGATCCTCCGAACTCTGCCTTCCAGCAACAACAACAGCTAATGTTTCAGCAACAACAATATTTTCATAATTATCAGTATGTTCCGTCATCTTCACATCAGCTTCCTCAACCTCAACCATATCATCAAACTGCATACCGACCAACTATGCCAACAGCTGGCTTGACTAGACCAGAGTTAAATCAACCTCAACCAGCTATGGCTCCTCCTTCGACTAGTAGTGGTGTAATTGAAGATGAAATCCAATTTCAAACCATGATGTCTCCTCCAACACAAATTAATAATACTTTTGAGGGACTTCTGTCGTCGGGTAACATTGCACGAAATAATGATGGTGTGAGTGAGGCTGATCAGAGGAATTATTATGAGGATTGATGTATTTGAATAATTTCATAATTTTATTTTTGGGTTGTATGAACACATATTTATCTTGTCCTAGTTAATTATTGTGTGTTTAATTTTGGGTTTGTAAGACATTATTTATTAATTTTGGAATGTTTTATTTGGTTTGGTAGTAATTACTTTAATTGTTATTAATATTATATTTTTATATATAATAGTTATTTTAATTTATAAATTTTATATTTATTTTAATTTAATTTTAATTTAATTTTAATTTAATTTTAATTAATCTTTAATTATAATTATAATTTAAATATTATATTTTAAATTTAATGTAAATGATAATTAAATTGTAATATTATATTTTTAATTTAAATTTTTAATTTATATTCAGATTAGTTTATTATATATTAAATTTAATTTATATTGATATTATATTTTAAATTTAATTTAAATTTTAATTTAATTATAATATTGTAATTTTAATTTAAATTTTAAATTTATATTCGTATTAATTTATTATATATAATATTATAATAAAGTATTAATTTCGAATTTAAAAAATTAATTTTTAATATAGTTAATATTTTGTGGTGGCTTAAGCCCTCACAAAATATTTATTTTTTAATTTGGAACATCCTTTGTGGCGGCCTAAACCCTCACAAAGGGAAGCATTTGTGGCGGCCTGGGCCCTCACAAAGACTTAATTTTTTAAAATCAGTTTGTCTTTTGTGGCGGCCTATGCCCTCACAAAGTGATGCATTTGTGGCTGCCTATGCCCTCACAAAGGTAGGCGTTTGTGACGACCTTTGCCCTCACAAAGAACAATGTAAATTTCACATTTTGTAGCCGTTTTGACTACCTTATTTGTGGCTGCCTAAGGCCGTCGCAAATGCCCCATTTGTGGCTGTGTTTTTCCCTTTGTGAGGGCTTTTGGCCCTCACAAAATACATGTTTTCTTGTTGTGAGTTATTTGGCCAATTCTCCCAAATAGCCCAAGATCATGGAATAATGCTATCTGAAAAGAGGAGCCAGTTAGCTCAGACAAAGATCGATTTTTTGGGAATGCATTTCTCTCAGGGGAAATATCAACCTCAACCTCACATTGCTCAAGAACTGTTAAATTTTTCAGATGAAAACCTCATTATTAAACAAATCCAGCAATTTCTTGGTATAATTAATTATATCAGGAAGTTCATCCCAAAGCTTGCTAGATACACAAGTCCACTGTCACAATTGCTTAGGAAAAATCTTCCACCATGGGAACCGAAGCATACTGAAGCTGTCAAAGCCCTGAAAAGGATTGCATAGACTTCAGATGCCCTGAAAATTCCTGGAAATTGGAAAAGAATCCTACAAACTGATGTTAGTGATCATTATTGGGGCGCAGTCTTGATAGAAGAAATCAACAGAGTAAAACATTATTGTAGTCATGCTAGTGGTCAATTCAAGGAAGCCGAAAAACATTACCACACCACCTACAAGGAAGCACTTGCAGTTAAGTTGGGAATCCAAAAATTTGAATTTCACCTGAGGGGTTATCAGTTCGAGGTCCAAATGGATAATTCGTCTT
>NC_021166.2:49250712-49281511 GCF_000331145.2 Cicer arietinum
TTTCCCTAGGATTCTCGAGTTTAAGAATAAAATGCCTTTAGATCCCCAAACTCTTAGGCTCAAAGATTAGTTTTCAAGATATGATTTTACGGTAAAACATATTAAAGGAAATCAAAATTTAATTCCTGATTTACTTTCCAGACCTACGAAGCCTATCCAGATCGTCACCAAAAAACACACATTTCCATTGATTCTTATGATCAAATCACTACCAGCCCATGGCTCTACAATAAAAGATTTTCCTCCTGAAGTGGAATCGTCTTTTTCACCATCCATACTCAAAGAGTACGCCAAAAAGAATCTTTTTTATTTTATGGTGAAGATTATGAAAGTGATAAAAAGATTTCCAGACCACACCCTTTTCCTTATAGACACACCCTTCTATTTACCATTCCTGATAGACCCAAAGTTTAAGTTTACTAAAAATCATTTATGGTATATTTAGTGTGCAACTAGCTTGTATGTTATGCCTATCTATGTCCCAACTGAAGCAATGTACAAGCACCTGACAGATCCAAAGAATCACAACTCCTTGATTTGAATTGCACTTGGATGGTACTCTCCATTGGAATGGTGGAGAAAACAATTAGAACCGGTCTTAGATGAGGTCAAAGGAACAAAATTAACACATGAAGCTGTTAGCAAACTTAAGACGATTTTCATACTACATAGACCATATCCGACAGATTCTAGGACTAAACTCCTCATTAGCGCAAATTATGTTGATCTATGGGAAACTGTTGAAGATTATCCTCCAAGTTTAAAGGTTATGAATGAATTAATGGATTATCTCAATTTTATTAATCTTCATAATCAAGGAAAAGCCCAAGCTAAAACAACCTGCATCAGTCATGGAAATCTTTCATCCCAATGGCAGCCGATTAGTCCAGAAGAATTTTCATGCATCGGTCATAAAGTTCTCAAGAATTCCCAATGGCAGATAGGGAGGATACAAGAAACTAGAGAAAGCTCTACTCGACTAGAACAAAACTCTGAAATAAAAATTGAGCAACAACTTGCAAAATTGAATTCTGAAGAAAATCCAATGGATATAGATACTGTCGAAAATCCCAGTGAAGAAACTTTGAGAGAGATGCTAGAGGACATTTGGCAGTATGAACCACAATATTCCCCTAGCTATTTTCTAGAGGAGTACTTGTCTGATCAGAATTCGTCCCCAAGTCACGAGCCTATCTGTAAAGAATAATAAGTCAAAAGTGTCATAATTATGTCTTGTATAATTATTGCTTGAATATTTATACTTTTGTTTGCTTGTGTAAAAGGATGTCAATAATGTAACATAATAGTCAAAAGGTGTCATGATTAGGTCCTCCATAGTCAAAAGGTGTCATGATTATGTCTTTCATAATGGAAAATCATTGTAATAATGCTTATAATGGCATGATCATGAATAGTATGTACTTTGTCCTTTGTGTAACTCATTGCTATAAAATGAGATGTCTTGTAACATATGAGCCAAGAGGCATTCGAAATAAAACCTTAAGTGTTCTTAAGTATAAACATGTTATTCTAAATTTTCTCTTCTTTCTGAAGGCTCTAGTTATTATGTTCATATCATGAACACCCTATAAGAGATGCAAGTATGTTATACACTCGCCTCAGAGATGAGGATCTTGTGTATCAGAAAACATTTGCTACGGTCCTTTCTATCATAAGATTGTAGTTTTAATTGATAATATGTGCCTTGAGATTTGTAAGCCAATGGATGGCGTTCTGTTATCCCTGTTTGATAATTCAATTAAGACTATATCTCATGATATGGAAGGCTCCCGGCCAGCGTGGATTAACACTAATTAATTGAAATAAATTAACATTTAGTACTTAAAACCGTATGGCATTATTACTTTGACGTATGATTTAATAAAAAATCTAATTTAATGATTGAATCATCAAAATAGTCGTTGAAAAATACAACTTTTTTTTACCGTAGATTTATTAATATTAATATTTTGATGATTAAGAAGTGATTTAGTTGATTCTTAATGATAATCTAAATTACCATGTCATTTTCATAAGAAACGGATAGAGTTTAAAAATTGCGGTGACTGAAACAAGGACAAGAAATCCAAAGGGGAGGGAGGGGATGTTTCCAAGTAGAAGTTATAATTTGCATACTATGGTAACCACGTGTCAGTTCCTAGGCCAGCGAAGCCACTACGGTAGTTGAACCATACAAAAATCAACAACATCACTCATCACTCATTTTTACACCACTATCGTCCCAAATCCCTTCTCTGACACACACCCAACATGGAGACTGAGAATAATGTAAAAGGATCAGGGATTTTGAATGTGGAACCAAAACCCAGTAATGGCTTCACTTCAAAAGTGGTTGATTTGTTAGAGAAGGTTGTTGTCAAGTTGTTTTATGATTCTTCACTTCCTCATCATTGGCTTGCTGGTAATTTCGCACCTGTTCAAGATGAAACCCCTCCCACTACAGACCTAACTGTTAAAGGCTTCCTCCCGGTTAGTTCTTCAATTGCCTCTTTTTTAATTCTTTTTTTTATTCTTTTCCCTGAATTTGAAGTGGAAAACCTAGGTAAGGAATGAACATAATCTAGATGATTAGAGAAAGCAAAATTAATTTTGATGTACTGATATAGTTGAAGTTGTTTTTTTACACAATCATTAATTCATGTGATATATTCAAAGTTTGACTTTTTGAGTTGGTGATCATGTTTGATTCTGTAGTGATAAAAATTGATTTTGAATGAATTGATTTTAGTTAAAAGTGAGTTGAATGTAAAGTAGTTTATGTTTTGAAACATTTACATAAAAATGTGTTGAACAATAAATTTTTTGTAAAAATCATGTTTAGACTTAAAAGCTACAAATTCTATTGATTTTGATGTGCATTGCAGGATTGCTTGAATGGAGAGTTTGTTAGGGTGGGACCCAATCCGAAGTTTGCTCCTGTGGCTGGATATCACTGGTAAAGCTTGTCTCCTTTTTTCGAATGTTTTGAACAGTATATTATGAGATCTTGCACCATTCTTGGTGGAAAATACATATCTAGGTGATCCATATAGCTTATCAGTATATTGATTTTTCTTTTCCCTTATTTACTTTGTATGGAAAGGTTTGATGTAGATGTTTACGTGGAGCTTTTTTAGTTTATCTGAACTGAAAATTTATTCTTGATGTGGAGTTCTATGCTCATACGGCACTTTCCCTCTGTTTTTACAGGTTTGACGGAGATGGGTGCGTGATATTGGGTTTCCAGTAACTATATAAAGTTCGTAATTTTGGTATCTAGTCCCCGAATATTGATCTATGTATATCAATTAACTGCAGAATGATTCACGGTTTGCGTATCAAAGATGGAAAAGCTACATATGTTTCACGTTTTGTGAAAACTTCTCGTCTTAAACAAGAAGAATACTTTGGAGGCTCTAAATTTATGAAGGTATATAAAGAAAGTAAAAGTATAGAAGCTTAGTGATATAAATGTTTGTTTTATACTTGCAAGATAAATGTGTCTTCTTGTATGCCATTTTCAGATTGGAGATCTCAAAGGTCTACTTGGACTTTTAATGGTTAACGTACAAATGTTGCGAGCTAAATTGAAAGTACTGGATGTTTCTTATGGAACTGGAACAGGTAACTTAGACTGTGTCAAATTTCAAGATCATAGTTTTTTTCTTTTTACATTTAGCAATTTTCTCAGTACAACTCAAGTAGTGTTTCATAATGTTTTGTAATGCATGTCTAATTCGAAGATTACATTTGTGTTGGGAAATAATTTTCTGAAACCATGTAGAATTGGAAATAATTTTCTGAGTATTATTTCTAAAGTAATGAGTACAATCACTAAACTGTTTAAATAGACTATGCTATACCTAATGGACCTAATTCACGGTTTGAATACAATTTGCACAAATAATAGTTAAATATGTGCATCACCACAGGAAGATATGAAACTAACTTGTGCACTCACTCTTATGCCTACCAGCTAATACAGCTCTTGTATACCACCATCGGAAGCTTCTAGCACTCTCAGAAGGAGACAAACCTTGTAAGTAATGTACTTTTTTTGTTTTACTTTTATGAAAGATATAAACTTGTTGATTATATCCAAAATGTTATCAACTGAATAGAACATGAGGTTAAAAAGATTCATCAAGGTCAGGTGTGTTTATGATTTTAAGCTATGAAGCATTGATACCCGACACGATACTCACACTTACATGTAAACTTCAATAATAATTTAAGAAAGTGGAAGCGATTGAGTGTAACTACATGTGTGTGACAGTGTCGGACTCCGGACACGCCTTTAATCTTAAGTGTCAGTGCTATATAGATCTTACAAAGCAAGGGTTTTGTTTTCTTTTTCAATGGAGAAAACAACTTCAGTCCAATTATTGACTCAATTGTATCACAATATTCAACTAGCTATAGTTGTATTTACCTCTTCTACTATGGTACTAAAGTAGTGCCATTTTAAATTTTGCAGATGCTATTAAAGTTTTTGAAGATGGTGATTTGCAGACACTTGGCTTGCTAGACTATGACAAGAGATTAGGCCATTCCTTCACTGCTCATCCAAAAGTTGACCCATTTACTGGTGAAGCCATCTTTATATAAGTGATTAAGTTTATTTGAGTTTATCTACTGCCATCTTTAAATAAGTACTTAAGTTTATTTGAGCTTATCTACTGACATAAGCAGTTGTGAGATTGGTTGAGAGAGTTTATGGAACCAACTTATGACATGTTCATAAGCTGTTTTCAACATATTTTTTATAAGCTCTCCAAGATAACTTATGAAAACAACTTATAACCTATATGAAAATAGTTTGACTTTTTTACTTTTAATCTTTTTTTATAGAAATAACTTAATACACAAGCACTTAATTAAGATGTTTATCCAAACAGTGCTTACCAGAATAGTAATTCTGGAGGAAACTGGTCTGAACAGATATAATGATGGAATACTGCTGATACTTTATTTATTAATTCTTTGTTTATGAACTTCTAACAGAGAGTAGTTACAAAGAAATACAATTAGAGAGAAGAGACTAGAATGGTAACTGCTAATAACCACCTAGGAATTAGAGAGCCTAGTCTCTCCCAACCTCCCAATACATAAAAAATACCCAATTGCCTCTCTTTTCCCTTTCAGCCTATATTTATAATACTAAATTCCTAGAAAAGTTTATAACTTCCTACAGCAGTTACTACACACACAATATATATTTAATAATAATAAAATAAAATAAATGAAATTGCCTACTAATACTACATAACTTCTGCTCAACACTAATATGATTTATATGCTTATTTCTAACATAAGTCCTGGTGACAAGAGGCCTATACTAACAAATTCCTACAAATAATTTTCCTATTTGCAGGGGAGATGTTTACATTTGGATATTCACATACACCACCATATATCACATACAGAGTAATTTCAAAGGATGGTTACATGCATGATCCTGTACCCATAACAATATCCGATCCCATCATGATGCATGACTTTGCCATCACAGAGAATTATGCAATATTTATGGATCTTCCTCTGTACTTTAGGCCAAAGGTATTGCATGTGATTTGGTCACATGATCTTTGTTTATATTATTGCTAAAAATAACGCTTTGCTTCCACAATTCCCATATGAATCTTGAATTGTTGATTGTAATCCATTTTTCAGGAAATGGTGAAGAATAAGACATTGATATTCTCTTTTGATTCAACCAAAAAAGCTCGTTTTGGTGTCCTTCCTCGCTATGCTAAGGATGAGAAGCTCATTAGATGGTTTGAACTACCAAACTGCTTCATATTCCACAATGGTATGTTTTTTTGCTTTTCTTTCTCCTTAATATAATATGTTGGTTGATATTTGTATTGTTAACCTGTTGTATCTTCTCTTTCAATCACTACTCTAATAAGAAATTCTTCATTTGTTTGGAATCTTTGTGCATTTGAATAAGTTTTTAGACCATTATTGATTATTCTAGGAATTATTTCTTGCTTATGGAAAGGTTCCTAACAATATTCTATATTGATGATTTATAAAACTCAACGATCAGTGAAATTGAAGTGCCTGAATAAATTTTTACTTCTTTTGATTTTGAATTCATAGAAATGTCAAAGTTGAACACAAGTTTTAGTATCATGAAAACCGCCACATGATAGAATAGGAGCATTGTATTACACTTGAAGTTAAACAAAAAAACCAAGCTTCAATTTGTGCTGTAAATTCTTTAATTCATCTTTTATGACTTATTTTTTGTCCCTAGCCAATGCATGGGAGGAGGAGGATGAAATTGTTTTGATTACGTGCCGCTTGGAGAATCCAGATTTGGACATGGTCAGTGGGGCTGTCAAGGAAAAGCTTGAAAATTTCAACAATGAGCTGTAAAAAGACTCGTTCTTATATTTAATTTATCAATCAAATTTTACCGAGTGTTACTCTATATTTACACAGTTATTGAACTCGTTCCAGGTATGAAATGAGATTTAACATTAAAAGTGGTGAAGCTTCTCAAAAGAAACTATCAGCATCTGCTGTTGATTTTCCTAGGGTGAATGAAAGCTACACTGGCAGGTAAGCTTATTCTCTCCATGTTGAAAATTAGGGTAGGCTAAATACTGAACTTGTATGTGCTGAGTTAGGATGGATTATACTTGTCCCACACTTGACCCTAAATGTTGACCACGTCATATTTTTAGACCAGAACCAGACCGTAAACCCGAAAAACCGATCGATATGGTCTTATTAAGACCGGATCTAAGTAGGACGAGATCAAATTAATCAGAAGTATAAGCTAAATAATATTATATGATGATCATATATCAATACACAAGAAAAATAGATCAAGCAATCAGTAAATATTTCCATATAGGCTTTGATGTTGTTTTACTCTTCTATAATTTTTCGATGTTGCAAAGAAAAAATAATGATATATCACTTTACGTATAAAGTTTTCTTTCAAACAAATGGAAATGACAAAAAACTACAAAATAAAAATTCATACATGAGAATCAGTTAGGTAACCCAAAGATTAACCCGAATTTGACCCTAATCTGATATCGGGTCATAAAACGATATCTTACTCCGTCCGTATTTTATGACATGGTCAAGCCCTAACCCAAATGGCTCCAGAAGGGTTGAGTCGCCAGGTTAGGTTGTGCTCCCCTATTAATCATCTGTCAATTCAATAGTTGTTATTTTATCGTCACATTCTTTTTCCTAACATGTTTATTTGAGAATGAGTATAACAATCTATGATACACTGACACAAACACCTGTTATTTACTATTTTCATTTCATCAGGAAACAGCGATATGTATATGGAACCACATTAGACAGCATTGCTAAAGTTACTGGAATTATTAAATTTGATTTGCATGCGAAACCAGATTCTGGAAAAACAAAGCTTGAAGTTGGAGGAAATGTTGAGGGTCTCTATGACTTGGGACCAGGAAGGTTTGGCTCTGAGGCTGTTTATGTCCCACGCATCCCAGGCACTGATTCTGAAGAAGATGACGGATACTTGATCTTTTTCGTACATGATGAGAATATCGGGTATCCATTTCCTCCACACACATAGCAGCGACTTTATGACATTACTTTTATATGCACGAATTTTAATCAAAATCATTGTGCATGGCTTAGTTTACGTTTTTCTTAATCACCTTTTTTAAGAATGAAAATTGTCAAAACTGTGATTCCCCTTAGTATTTTAGGCAGTTTTATATTTATTGTATTTCTGTAACAGTTTTATATTTATTGTACTTCTGTAACAGTTGTATCTTGCTATTATTAGGTTTATGTATTTAGGATCAATCCCATAATGACAGGGATCTGTTTTCCCTGGCTCATGTATATATATAGGTTCAGTGACCTCATAATAAAACATGAAAAGAATATTATTCCTTCTAAATTTAAGATGGTATCAGAGCTCCTGATCCTTGGGAGCCTCTGACCGTGCCTGTAAACCCTAAGTTGCAGCCTTCATTGCTGCGCCACCTTTAAGCATTGTTGCAGCCTTCATTGCAGCGCAACCCTCCGTGCCTGTAAACCCTAAGTTGCAGCCTTCATTGCTGCGCTACCTTTAAGCATTGTTGCAGCTGAACCAACAGCAGGACCTGCACCTGAATCAACAGCAGGACCTACACCTACACCTGCACCTGAACCAACAGCAGGACCTGCACCTGAATCAACAGCAGGACCTACACCTACACCTGCACCTGAACCAACAGCAGGACCTGCACCTGAATCAACAGCAGGACCTACACCTACACCTGCACCTGAACCAACAGCAGGACCTGCACCTGAATCAACAGCAGGACCTACACCTACACCTGCACCTGAACCAACAGCAGGACCTGCACCTGAATCAACAGCAGGACCTACACCTACACCTGCACCTGAACCAACAGCAGGACCTGCACCTGAATCAACAGCAGGACCTACACCTACACCTGCACCTGAACCAACAGCAGGACCTGCACCTGAATCAACAGCAGGACCTACACCTACACCTGCACCTGAACCAACAGCAGGACCTGCACCTGAATCAACAGCAGGACCTACACCTACACCTGCACCTGAACCAACAGCAGGACCTGCACCTGAATCAACAGCAGGACCTACACCTACACCTGCACCTGAACCAACAGCAGGACCTGCACCTGAATCAACAGCAGGACCTACACCTACACCTGCACCTGAACCAACAGCAGGACCTGCACCTGAATCAACAGCAGGACCTACACCTACACCTGCACCTGAACCAACAGCAGGACCTGCACCTGAATCAACAGCAGGACCTACACCTACACCTGCACCTGAACCAACAGCAGGACCTGCACCTGAATCAACAGCAGGACCTACACCTACACCTGCACCTGAACCAACAGCAGGACCTGCACCTGAATCAACAGCAGGACCTACACCTACACCTGCACCTGAACCAACAGCAGGACCTGCACCTGAATCAACAGCAGGACCTACACCTACACCTGCACCTGAACCAACAGCAGGACCTGCACCTGAATCAACAGCAGGACCTACACCTACACCTGCACCTGAACCAACAGCAGGACCTGCACCTGAATCAACAGCAGGACCTACACCTACACCTGCACCTGAACCAACAGCAGGACCTGCACCTGAATCAACAGCAGGACCTACACCTACACCTGCACCTGAACCAACAGCAGGACCTGCACCTGAATCAACAGCAGGACCTACACCTACACCTGCACCTGAACCAACAGCAGGACCTGCACCTGAATCAACAGCAGGACCTACACCTACACCTGCACCTGAACCAACAGCAGGACCTGCACCTGAATCAACAGCAGGACCTACACCTACACCTGCACCTGAACCAACAGCAGGACCTGCACCTGAATCAACAGCAGGACCTACACCTACACCTGCACCTGAACCAACAGCAGGACCTGCACCTGAATCAACAGCAGGACCTACACCTACACCTGCACCTGAACCAACAGCAGGACCTGCACCTGAATCAACAGCAGGACCTACACCTACACCTGCACCTGAACCAACAGCAGGACCTGCACCTGAATCAACAGCAGGACCTACACCTACACCTGCACCTGAACCAACAGCAGGACCTGCACCTGAATCAACAGCAGGACCTACACCTACACCTGCACCTGAACCAACAGCAGGACCTGCACCTGAATCAACAGCAGGACCTACACCTACACCTGCACCTGAACCAACAGCAGGACCTGCACCTGAATCAACAGCAGGACCTACACCTACACCTGCACCTGAACCAACAGCAGGACCTGCACCTGAATCAACAGCAGGACCTACACCTACACCTGCACCTGAACCAACAGCAGGACCTGCACCTGAATCAACAGCAGGACCTACACCTACACCTGCACCTGAACCAACAGCAGGACCTGCACCTGAATCAACAGCAGGACCTACACCTACACCTGCACCTGAACCAACAGCAGGACCTGCACCTGAATCAACAGCAGGACCTACACCTACACCTGCACCTGAACCAACAGCAGGACCTGCACCTGAATCAACAGCAGGACCTACACCTACACCTGCACCTGAACCAACAGCAGGACCTGCACCTGAATCAACAGCAGGACCTACACCTACACCTGCACCTGAACCAACAGCAGGACCTGCACCTGAATCAACAGCAGGACCTACACCTACACCTGCACCTGAACCAACAGCAGGACCTGCACCTGAATCAACAGCAGGACCTACACCTACACCTGCACCTGAACCAACAGCAGGACCTGCACCTGAATCAACAGCAGGACCTACACCTACACCTGCACCTGAACCAACAGCAGGACCTGCACCTGAATCAACAGCAGGACCTACACCTACACCTGCACCTGAACCAACAGCAGGACCTGCACCTGAATCAACAGCAGGACCTACACCTACACCTGCACCTGAACCAACAGCAGGACCTGCACCTGAATCAACAGCAGGACCTACACCTACACCTGCACCTGAACCAACAGCAGGACCTGCACCTGAATCAACAGCAGGACCTACACCTACACCTGCACCTGAACCAACAGCAGGACCTGCACCTGAATCAACAGCAGGACCTACACCTACACCTGCATCTGAACCAACAGCAGGACCTGCACCTGAATCAACAGCAGGACCTACACCTACACCTGCACCTGAACTAACAGCAAGGCCTGCACCTGAACCTGCACCTAATGATGGAAAATTTGGGAAAAATCTGGTATATTCAAGGAGAGAAAAAGCCATTCTAGAATCTGGCAATGTCCAAGAATCCAACCCATCATCACTGCATGAGGTAACACCTTCGAATCCTATAAACTCCAATGATTATAATGAGTTTGTTTCTGCAAATCTAGAAGCACAGGTGGACCAAAATCTAGACCTACCCATTGCCCTTAGAAAGAGAACTAGAACATGCACCCAACAACCACTTTACCCACTATCAAATTTCCTATCCTTTGAAAAATTCTCACCTACTCATAAAACCTTTCTCACAAACCTCAACTCCACACACACACCTTCCTCTGTATCTGAAGCATTATCTGACAGGAAATGGAAACAAGCCATGGATGTGGAAATGGAGGCGTTAAACAAGAATAGGACCTGGAAACTTGTCACCCTACCAATTGGGAAAAAACCAGTAGGATGCAAGTGGGTATATACAATTAAATACAGGGCTGATGGGACCATTGAACGTTACAAGGCAAGATTAGTGGCCAAAGGCTTCACTCAAACCTATGGAGTTGATTACTTGGAGACATTTGCCCCGGTTGCTAAGATGAACACGGTCAGAGTAATATTGTCATTAGCAGCAAATCATGATTGGGACCTGCAGCAGTTTGATGTGAAGAATGCATTTTTACATGGAGACCTTGAAGAAGAAATATACATGGAGTTGCCCCCTGGTTACAATGGGCAGGTTACTGCTGGAACTGTTTGCAAGCTAAGAAAGGCTCTATATGGGCTGAAACAATCCCCAAGAGCATGGTTTGGAAGATTCACCAAAGTTATGACAGGTCTAGGCTACAAACAAAGCCAAGGGGATCACACATTATTTATCAAACATTCAGATTCAGGGGGAGTAACAATTTTATTGGTGTATGTAGATGATATTATAGTTAGTGGGGATGACAAAAAGGAGCAGCAAGTGCTAAGTAAATGCCTTGCCACGGAATTCGAGATCAAGGCATTAGGGAGACTTAAATATTTTCTGGGAATTGAAGTTGCCCATTCCAAGAAAGGAATCTTCATATCTCAACAAAAATACATTACTGACTTGCTTAAAGAAACAGGGAAGACAGCCTGCAGACCAGCAAGTACTCCAGTGGACCCAAATATAAAGTTGGGAAGTGCGGAGGAGGATATTGCTGTGGACAAGGAAATGTATCAAAGACTTGTGGGCAGACTTATTTACTTATCTCATACTAGACCAGACATTGCTTTTGCTGTAAGTCTAGTTAGTCAGTTTATGCACCAACCAAAGGAAGCACATTTACAAGTTGCTCTTAGAATTGTCCAGTATTTGAAAGGGACCCCAGGAAGAGGGATTTTGTTCAAACGAAACAAGAGTGTAAGTCTTGAAGCATATACGGATGCGGACTACGCAGGGTCGGTGGTAGATAGAAGATCAACTACTGGATACTGCACCTTCCTTGGTGGAAATCTAGTAACTTGGAAGAGCAAAAAACAAAGTGTAGTAGCTAGATCGAGTGCTGAAGCAGAATTTCGAGCAATGGCCCACGGAATATGTGAACTTCTATGGCTAAAGATTATATTGGAAGACTTGAAGATAAGGTGGAATGAACCTATGAGGTTATATTGTGACAATAAATCTGCAATTAGTATAGCCCACAACCCGGTGCAACATGATAGAACTAAACATATAGAGGTTGACAGACGCTTTATCAAGGAAAAACTAGACAGTGGCATGATTTGCACACCATATGTATCCACTCAGAATCAACTTGCAGACATACTCACCAAGGGGCTGAACTGCATTAACTTTGAAGGAATTATATCCAAGCTGGGAATGGAAAACACCTATTCACCAGCTTGAGGGGGAGTGTCAAAACTGTGATTCCCCTTAGTATTTTAGGCAGTTTTATATTTATTGTATTTCTGTAACAGTTTTATATTTATTGTACTTCTGTAACAGTTGTATCTTGCTATTATTAGGTTTATGTATTTAGGATCAATCCCATAATGACAGGGATCTGTTTTCCCTGGCTCATGTATATATATAGGTCCAGTGACCTCATAATAAAACATGAAAAGAATATTATTCCTTCTAAATTTAAGAAAAATAAACACGGTTTTAAACTTCGATGCTGCAGGAAATCATTCGTGCACGTCATAGATGCAAAAACAATGTCAGCAGATCCTGTTGCAGTTGTAGAATTGCCTCAAAGAGTTCCATATGGTTTCCATGCTTTCTTTGTGACAGAGGTTTGTGTTACTTCATATTGCTTATTCCTAAATTGCATTTCTTCCCCTATATTTCCTACACAATATGAAACACCGATACATACACCGGACACAAACTGACATATAGACACCAATAGTATATAATTTTAAGAAATTATAAGTGATTGAATAAAATTTTGTGTTAGTGTCGAACACCAACACGTGTAAGATTCCAAACACAACTTCAATATGAAGTGTTGTGTTGGTGGTTCTATATAGCTCCACAGTACTGGGAACGAATCACTATCTATTAAAAAAAGGAGTCTCTGAGTATGGCTCGTTGAATCCTATATCAGATAGTGCCAAAATCTAGGAGGATGCATATATATTTGAGCATTCAATTGTCTCATTGATTTCCTACAGCTTTCTGTTTTAAAAGTTGCTTACATTAAATGCATGCTGTTAATTTTTTTATGGCTATATTCACAGGACCAACTGCAAGAACAGGCTAAATTGTAAACATGTGGACAACTTCATTGCACTGCACTGCCTAAATATGTGTACACATCTTTCTACATATCGCAGAATATTTGTTTGGATATTCTAAGATGGAGTAGAGTTTCCATTTTATTATTTGCTAAGTGAACAAAACAGAATGAATTTATTCATATATCTTCTTATAGAAAATAATGGAACAATACTTATATATATTTTATTATTATAGTCTTGGACTTTTTATATAGAAAATGAAATTGAAGTAGTAGTTGTCATGTTAATTAACACTAATAATGACATAATCAAATTAAATAAAAATAAAGAGAATAAAATAATATTATGGAGAAATAAATCAGTTTTTTCTTGATTCTTGTGCACTTTCTTATCTTTAAAACACTAATATTTTATTTATTACGCCGTTAAAATTTACTTTTCCGTCTCATTATAAATGTTTTATTTGAGTTGTTTATGTTTAAAAAAAAAAAATAATATTAGTTAGGTTGATTTTAATGATAAAATAAATTTTATTTACTAAAATATTCTTATTAATGGTAGTTATATGAGATGAAATATAATAAATAAAAGTATATTAGTGATTTTTTTTTAATCTTTCATTAAATAAATATTACAAATTAAACATTTAATACGAGACAGAGATAATTGGGTGGGGGGAATAGTTAGAGCAACTAAAAGCAACTAAACCTTATCTCACTAAGTAAAGTTGATTACATAGATCAAACGGAACAAAGCAATTAGAGTGATCATGATGAGCTAAAAAATCTGCACAACAGTTGACCTCTAAATGTAAACTACTCTCATTCCCCAGCTAGGGAGATGAAGAAGGTATATAGTCACTTGCAACAATAATAAGTCAATAATTTCAAATGGAACAAAAGTCTTACATATAAGCACCATTCAAAGATAATGTGTGTAGAAAGAGAGATAGGATAAAATAAAGCTTTTTGTGGAGTATATATGTCATACACAAGTGATCTTCTATGTAAAGTTCACAAACCAAAGTGATATTTTTGTTTTATTTCTCTGACCCATTTTACAAATGGACTTGTAAAGAGAAACACAAACATAAAATGTACCATGCCACTGGTCTTATCACTTCAATCTAACTAACTGAGCCAAGAATGATTTGCCTTTTGAATTACAGCACCATAAGTTGGATGAGGCAAAGCCCTTCATCTTCACCTGCAATATATCAGACATAAATATGTAAGAATTGAGATAAATTATATTAAACTTTACTATCATGTACTCCCTCCATCTCATATTATTTGTCTTTTACATAATATTTAGTTGCAGAAGGAGAAAATCAATTTATAAAATTTTAGATGCAATGACTAAAATATTTTTACATTAATTGCAATATGATATGTTGTAAAGATGTAAAAAGTAAATTAGCATTTTCTCTCTATTAAAATGGACCTGGACTGGATCCCCAATAGCAGATATGCTCTCTAAATTAAATGGTCCCTATAACTGCTGCACGATGCAGCTACTATAGAGATCCAAACACCTATTAAAATCCCCCTCCCTTTGTGGACAAAACAAAAATAGTGTTATTTTTGCTCCTCTAAATCAAGCACAATATCTCATTAAATATCTTTCGTGCTTCATATCTCATTTTAACAAAATCTTATAGAATAATGATATTTTGACACACAAATTTGACAACAATTTAGATGGTTAATATTGTTCATTAACAAAGTGGATGGTTAATGAATATAACAAAGTGCTGCAACTCACTAACTATCAATTGAATTTCATTAACCACAATTTTCAGGTGTTCAAATAACATGCATATCTATTAACCATCCACGTCATGTTCAAATATACATGATTTTCAGGTGTTAAATATACATAATATTTATTAACTTAAGTTTTTGTTCAAATATACACTTAAAAATCGTAGTTAATTGTATTTAATTGATGATTAATGAGTTGAGATACCTCGTTATATTCATTAATCATCTTCTGATCATAAACAACCATGTATTTAAACTGTGTTAACCACTCAAAGTGTTGAAATTTGTTGTCAATTTTGTGTCAAATTAACATAAATCTAATTGCATTTAGAAAGATGCGAAGGATTAATTTGTGAAATATTAAAAAGTAAGGTATTGTGAAAGGTATCATTGGAAAAATAATCAATATTTTTTTACCATCCAGTTTATAATATCTAACCTGTTGCTGTATGGTTGAGGGAAGGGTCATTTAATAGCACCATTTGGGCTTCTTTCTTGACCAAAGAAGTCACCCTCCTGTTTTCCATTTGCCTGTGAATGGCATAGTGTTGTAAAGCCATTACCATCATGGTAACAAATGTTGAAACCCTGCATTTTGTGCATGGACTGTGATGCATTTGACGACCCTTGTTTCTCATTGTTTCCTTTATCAAAAGTAACATTAGAATTGTTATGTTCGAGCTTTTTCGTATTGAGAAAGCGACCACCGTTGCCTCTCGCCCTTCTCAAAGCGTGTAGGTGACGCGACTCGTGAAGATATGGCTGTAAGAATTGAATGATACAGCTGTGACTATGATCAAATCTATACAAATGGTCAGAAGTGTAATTTTGTGGATACAAAATATTCACACATAACACCTTACTAGTAGTGATATATGGTTAAGCCTTAAAAATATTCATGCTCATTCATGATATTTCATTTTCACCACTATTTGACCATAATCATGTGAAGAAAACACAATGCTAGGATTGTTGGGGGATCTGGGGACGCGGATAAACAACGAGTCAAATGCTTAAGGATTCACAAGAGACTTTGATACGACATCTAAACCCAAAACCTAAAAGCATTAAGTATATGAGTCACCTCTCTTATATATCTAAAATTTAGTTTATTCATAGTCGATTTGGTATTTAACCACTCACATTTGAATCCAACAAGGATTACATCTACATTTTTTTTCTGTAAGTATTCTACATAGTAGTCCCTTTGGTCTTAAATATAAGCAACAAAATCAAATGTATTTGGTTCAAATATAAATAAATTCGACTTTTTGCTTATATCACTAGACGGAGTATTTCATTTGAAACTTACATTTGAATTGTACTACCATCTAATCATCCACTATATGCCTCTTCTAAACCCTTTTTGTAAAACATGAAAGTGAAAAACTGAAATTTCCTTCCACTGATTTTTGCCTAAAAAAGTAATCAGGAAGTTACTTATAATAATATGGAACCTATATGAGTCATACTAAAGAAAATTTTCCATATTGCTTAATATAAAACTGTTGAAGTGCTTTTCCAAACTGCTTATAATCTTTTAGAAAAGTTGGTTCCTGATACCAACAAATACACAAATATGATAGATTGATAGTCAGTTTAAACATTTGGAACTTGTCAAATTTTCTACAAACACCATATTTTAGGATTCGGATTCCCTGCAGTTGTATATTCACGTGGTAATGAATCTCGGCTGTTAATTTGCGATATAACGGTTCTGATAAAATAGTACTGATCTCGGTAGTTTCAAACACTATTAGATCTCAGCCGTACATTTCCGTCGACGATCCAATTCAATTACTTTGTCCACAAAGTAACTGTGTGAAATCCGATTCCCATATGTTCAGTGATATACTTTTTCATTTGGCTTCTTTATGATAAATGACCTTTTATTAAGGGTCATAGAGACTATGATTACATAAACCTCATTCAAGAAGTAACCTATTACTTTAAAGGTCATAGTGTGATTACATAAACCTAATTTTAGTCACTATAAAATTTTATTTTTAATCCCGGTAAAAAAATTAACATTTTTTAGTCCCTATAGAATTATTATGCTAATATTTTTAGTCCTTGTTAGAATGTCAACGTATATTTTGGAATGACTTTTTTATAGATATGTTTATAGCTTTGTAAAAAGTTCCTCCACAAGAATTGAATTCAAAATTCGATTTCTAGGATCATATTTTTGTCACTTTTATCTTGGGTTTATGACATTTAAGAATTCATATTAAGTTAAAAAATTCTAAATTTTTATGGAGAAACTTTTTATAATGTTTTTTATACTTTTTTGCAAAAAATCATTCAAAAATTTGAAAGTTCAAGGACAATTAAACATGTTTCTTTCTAACAGGGACTAAAACTATTTGCAGGAAAAATTGTGGGACTAAAAAATGCAGTTTTTTTACATGGACTAAAAGCAAAATTTCAAAATTTTTTAGGGACTAAAAACTTATTTACCCCTACTTTAGATGAATTTAATTTTGCATCCATTTTTTCATCATATCAGCGATAATCATTTAGATATATCAGTCATACCTTTCTAACTTTAATCGCTTTCTTTTCGAGCTCGGCCTTAGCACGTGACTGTCTTCGCCTCAAAATACCATGATACTGTTTTGCATTGACATAGACAGGTTCCTCTTCCATTTCAAGTGGCAAAAGCATTCTAGCATGATGATGCATTCTGTATAGCTTCTGAGGGTTCATCTACCATCATGCCAATAGCAGCTCTTAGGACTCAGTAAATTAGCAACTGAGCAGTATTACATTTACTTGGTTCAACAAGAATGAAGTCAGAAGAAACTAACTACATGTATTCATATTCATATTCATATTAATACTAATCTACATACAATTAAGGACATGCAAGTAATCATAAAAACCACAAATAATCTATTTTTTACCAAAATAATACATGATAGCATACCATAGATTGTTGTCCATAAGTAGTCAAGATTTGACCAAACTGTGCATTTGAATGAGGGGATGTTAAAACCTGCAACACATATTGAGGAAGATTACAATCTTTGTATTCACTTCAAAGATATAGTGCAAAATGTAGTTCCGTGCTCTCCCTTCCCCACCTCCCAATATAAGCGATAATAAGAAAACAAAGGAAATTTCTTTTTTTCTTTCTAAATTTAGGATGGGGGAATTATTATTTACTAAAGTAATACTAACAGTCATTTTATAACTGTCTCCAAGGGGGGTTGAACTCTATCCTTACAAGGCGCTCTTTGATACTTCATGAACAAAGGAAAAGAAAATTGTCATGATATGGGAGAGATTTATGAGTTATAAACTCTTTAGACTACTGCAAAGTATGACATAAAGTTCATCATGCCTACATATCTTTGTAAAATGTAACACTAAAGGTCTTACAATTGAATGACCATCAAGTTCTGTCTGCAAATTTGGATTCAGGCATTTGTCCAGGGTAAATGCGGTTGACGACAGGGCATGTTTGATGTTTCGGTGCTCCTTAGCAACATCCCCACCTGAAACCAGTAAGACATTTTTTTAGTGAATATCATCGTATACATATACAACACAATGCTAATACATGTAAAAGACAGATTTACTTTCTGGTGTGAATTCTCAGTCTACCATTCAAAATTCATCATTGAAGAGACAGTTCCCTCACTTTGAACACAATTAGAATGACATTTTGAGTGAGTTTTCCTTCAAAAGGTTACTTGTATTGTATTTAAGTTTCTCTTAATTATGAACAATCATAGTAAATGGGAGGGGGTTGAAATGCTTAATTCTATATGCTCATTTAGATGAAAAAGTCCAATTGGTTTGAAAAATCTGGATGGCAAAGTGCAATTGGCTTAAAATTATGTGAACTCAGTCTATCATAACAGATGAATTTGACCAACATTAGTTTGGTCCAAGTGAAATTAGACTTTAATCCCTTAAGCAAGGTTCAGATTGGTTCCTTGTGGATTATAAAAAACATGGTTGGCAGGAGAAACCTCACTAAAGGTGGTTACTCAGGTTCTCCAACAGAGGCCAAGCTAGTAGATACTTCACATCAATAACATGGTTAAATAAGACAGACGGATTTGTACATAGAGGTGGGAATAGACCAGGCCAGGCCAGACTTTGAAAGGCTTGAGCCTGGCCTACGATTTATTTTTTAGGCTTAAGCCTGGCCAACGGCCTATCATAGGCTTTTTTTTCGGCCTGATCTGGCCTTTTTAAAAGTCTGGCCTGGCCTGGAAGCCTATTTAAAATAATTTTTTAAAAATATGAAACAAACATCCTTTAAACCCTAAAAAATAATTTTTTGTGTCAAATAATAGATTTTTTTTTTTTCTGAAAAAAACACATTCATTATTACCTCTTAAACAAATATGAAACGACTGATTGACTAATTGAACGGCTACCGAATGACTACCAAATATGGAATCGCTACCGAATATGGAACAAATACTGAATATGGAATGCGTGATTACCTAATTGATAAAATTTAAAATAGGAAATAATATTATTAATATAATAATAATAAATAATATTAATAAATAATAAAATATATATAGACCGGCCTGTCAGGCATAATAGGCTTTTTTATAAGCCCGAGCCTGACCTATTTAAATAAATAGGCTTTAAAAACAGCCTGAGCCTAGCCTTTTTATTAAATAGGTCAGGCCAGACCATAGGCCCCTGACGGACGGCCTAGTCTATTCCCATCCCTATTTGTACAACTAACACAAGCATGCTGGCTAATTCAAATAGTTAGAATTAAAATAAATATGTGTATGAAAAAAATATGTAAATTTAATCCAAAATAAAATGTAACAAAAATAAATTATAAACAAGCAAAAGTCTAAAAAGGTGTCAAAAGACGGACACCTGACTTATCAGTTACAGAAAGTGAAGGAGAAACCAAAGGATGCCTTTGTTTATTGATATCAACTCCATTAGCCTCTGAATATGTGACACCATTCATGATTGAACGAGTTAGCTGATCAGCTGAAGATGATTTGGAGGCATTTTCAATTTCCCCTACTCCAAGCCACCAAGGCTGATGATGAGAGTAAATGGAAGATGGCAACTGAACCTCTTCTCTATGCTTTACTCCAAAATCATCACTTTCAGGTTTCTCTGGCATGCTGTCACAGGTTTTCCTTGGAACTAAACAAAGATACAACAAATTCCACATCACAAATACACAAAAATATGATAATAATTTAAAAGAGTAAATATCCAAACATAATAATAATTTTAAAGAGAATATCCAAATCAGTCCTTGAAATTTTAGGACTATATCAATCTAGTCTCACACATTATCCATATTCTTAAATAATCCCTGAAATTGCAAAATTTTAATAAAGTTTTCCCTTTGTTGGTATTTGCAGGAATTAGAATGACATTAAGTTGGTAGTATTGTGGATGAGTATGAAACTAAGTGAATAATGTCAATGATGCATTTGATAACAGATCCAGATGGAGAGACGAACTTGATTAATATTTTGCAATTTGATGGATCATTTTGGAATATTGATTATGCCCGGGACTAGGTTAATACATTCATACAATTT
The DNA here is from genome assembly GCF_000331145.2 of Cicer arietinum. Taxonomy (NCBI): domain Eukaryota; kingdom Viridiplantae; phylum Streptophyta; class Magnoliopsida; order Fabales; family Fabaceae; genus Cicer; species Cicer arietinum. Next base: position 49,271,438 of record NC_021166.2, read on the forward strand.
GAAGGAACTACTTGTGTGTTTACTCAATTTAAAATTCCAATATTTTATTAAAACAAAGATGCTCAGGTTTAATAATCTGAATCTGCTAATTCCATTACAAAGCTGAATCTGTTAAATAATTTGAACACTTACCCTACACCTACACTTAGATAAGCTTAAAAACATTTGAGCTTGATCAAGCTCTGTGTTCTTTTGAAGTTGTAATTTGATTACTATATTGTATGAAAACAAAGTGAAAACTTAAAAATAAAAAATTGTTTTTGCTACATTCATGCCAACTAAATACACACTGAAAAGAAAATCCCCATTTCTCATAAAGGAAAACAAAAACATGAAAACTAAGAAACACCCTTTTGAAATTTGAGGCCAAATTTGAATCAAAACTACAAATTTGGTGACTTAACAGCATAAAGTCATAAACTTTTGAAGAACTTACTGTTGGGAGCTTTGGCTTTCAAAACCTGAATTGCATTGAGGTGATACAATGGAGCATGATACATTGAATTGGTGAAGAATATAATAATAAAAAGCAATAATTTTAAGAACTTTTTTTTTTATCTTATTTTTTTATTAATAAAAATTTAAATTATGAGAGACACGTCAACATAAAAAATTAGAATAACTACTAACATTTCAAAAAAGATTTACCATAAAAGTTATATATAATTTATCAACAACAAAATTATAAGTTCGAAAATCGAACATTAAAATATAAAATGTCTAATATGAATCCATTTGTTAAAGATTCTAAATAATATAACAAATGCATCTCATATGTGTCAATCTCAATTAATTGTTTTTATTGAGAAAATGAAAATACAAGAAATATATTTTATTATTTTTCTACTTCACGCAAGGGTCTTTATCCTTGGCTAATGTCTCCCCTTTGGAAGAAAAGCAAAATAAAATAAGTAACCATAATGACCTAACTTAATTGAGTGTAATGTAAGAACAATGATGTGTTGAAAAAAATGGTCCCTCTTAACTCATTTTCTTTATTTTAGAATGTGACATCACGAGAAACATTGTTTTAGAAGTTTGTCAATCCTTATCCTTCTTGTTACCTAGTACAACATATAATATAGTATATGAAATGATGAATGTATCACATGGATAAAAAGAAATGAATAATAATACTTTGAAAATCAATGCTTGATTTTCAATGTCTAGCTTTTAGTTCTACGACATTATCATAATTAATATCTGGTTATTTTGTTTTTAACCATTTTTTTATATTAAAAATTTAGTAACATAAAGATTCTAATCTTGATAATTTAAAATTTAATTAAAAAGTAAATAAAATCTGATAAAAATTATTATTAATTATGTTTTGAATTTGAATTATTTTAAATAATTTATCTTTAGTTTATTAATCACTTGAATTGAATTATGACAACATTGTTTAATCTATTGGCACTAAGTGTAGCTTGTAACATTTAAAAAGTTGAATTTTTTAAATAGATTTTTTAATTAAAAAATATTATATTTATTTGCAATTTTGATTTCTTTATTTCACTCACGCATATAATTAGTCCTGTTATTTTAAATTTATTTAGTTTTATTATATCTCTCTTAAATTATTGAACTATAAAATAATGGTGTGATATATTTTAACTTTTAAGCGAAACAATTATTAACACTTATGATATGATATTTTAATGCTACAAATGATTTAAGTGTATTCGTAAGATTTAGTTCAATTAATACAAATATTGATATTTTTAGGTTGAATGTCATATATCAAATTTGTACCGAAGACCTTACAATTATGTATAATTTTTTTTACCATTTCACCTTAAAAAAATAATTTAAGTGTTAATGTTTTAGTGATTTTTTTATTTGCAAGAAAAAATAATATAAGTTTAACAATGAAAACATATAATAATTACTAAGAAACACACATTCATACTTAATTAAGTTTGAAAATTCAATATAAAAAAGATTGAACAAAAGATCAATTATTGAAATTCAAAAATAAAAAATAAAAATAAAAAAACACACAATCACAATCACAACAAACTTATAAACTCTCCGTTCTCCTAACTCCGTTCAAAAGATCATGATTATTAATACAAATTCCAATTTATCTCTAAAATGGATAGGATTTTCAATACATTAAGTTATTTCAACCTTTGTGACGATCTTTGTTGATGTGAAAATTTTGTTTCAACATTAGATTCTATATGTCATGATTGCTTGAGTAGGTCCTCATAGATCCAAAATTTGAAGTTTTAGATTACGTACAAAATTTACAATTTCATACAAAAGAGTCTATTATAATAATATAACAAAGAAAAATATAATATGAAATGAGTGATTACTTACTAGTAGTTGTGTCACGATTGATTTCAATATCTAAAAACCCATGATTCTAGAATGTTGAAGTAGTTTTCATATGTGGTATGATAATCAACGAATTTCTTTTGAGGAAATGGATCCATTAAAACATTAATGACAAAAATATCATGTCCATAATACTTAATGATAATGAGATAATTAACATGAACTCTATAATTTTATCCAAGCAACAACCAACTTTAACATGGAGTTTTATTAGGTCAAAATGTTGTATGAACTGGTTTTGTTTGTTATGGCTTCATCATCACATTGAAAGACAACTTCACTTGCATATGTTCTATCTTGAATGTGTGGATCACTACATCCTTATCCGATGAGTGTTCAACCATGAAAAGTGACACATCCTCCAAAAGCATCATCAATGAGGGACCATTGAAGGACTTTTGTGGTGCATCCAATTTTTTATGTGTATAAGCTGAGAAAGACTATTTATATTTTTTCTTGTAATTGAGATGAGAGAGTAAAGTTTATTTTTTATTTATTTAAAATTTAAATAATTTAATTGTTATTACCTTTAATCTATAAAAAAAATTGGCAAGTTAGTAGAAAGAGCGTTGATTCATCTGACACACTCAATACGAGAAAAAATAGTGAATAAAATCCTTGTAAGAAATGGTAACACCGTGGGTATTGAAGGATGGCTCACTATGTCTCTGTGTCCCAAATTTTTCACAAAGGTTCCTTGATTACACTACATGGGGACAAACCATCATTACTAGAAGTGGCCTAATGTCACCATATTCTTTCTGGCTTTGGACATCTTTTGCTACCTACAACACTGTTCATGAATTCATGGTACGTGTTAGCCACACTACACTAGCAACTGTTTGTGAAGCTCTCCAAATGTTCACTTGGTCTTCGGAGGATGACTTTTTAGGACGGTGGCATTTAGCATGAGCAAGTGGTACAATTTTCACTCCAACCGGTAATTTTTTTAAATTATGTAGTATACAATAAATTTCACTTAATAATTTGAAATCACAATCATGAACTCCGATCTCATCTTATCATATTATAGTTAGAACACAAAAAACACAGCACAATCTACTTTTATGTGACTCTTTTAGATTTTCAAATTGCTACAAATGTCGAATTAATTAAATATTGTGTAACTATATTATAATTATAAATAGTACGACTTTACATTAATAAATTTTAATTCTTTGTTATTTGCGTATGTATATAGACACTGCATAGTAATTTTACACGTATGTTACAGAAAACAACTTCGACAACCTTGTTCAAGACACGACTGTGAAAAAATTATTTGTTTAGTCATCACCAAGGAGTGACATCAAGATGCGCCAAAATTGGATTGGGTTGACAACAATTTTGTTCTTTGAATTGGTAAAATTCGTTTTAAGTTTTTCATAAAATATATTTAATTTTTGTGTATCAATTATCATGAATTTGTAGTTTTGTTCTCTTGAATAAAATTAAATTTATCATTATTTTTTAATTGCGCGCCCTCTCTTTCTAATTATTAAATTTTGGTTCAGTATTTTTAAAACAAATTTTAAAAGGTTAATATTGTGAAGAAAAAAAATCTAATAGTTACAACAATGTTATTAAACCATAAAATGTTTGAAACACAAATGAGAGATCAACTTAATAGTAAAAAGATTAAATAAGACCTGCTAAATTATTTGAAGACCAACAAAAGACCTAACAAATACTAACAAAAAACCAACTTAACAATTAAAAACTAAAATAAGACTTAACAGATACTTGAAAGATCAACAAACCGATTTAATAGTTAAAAAGTTATATATAACTTAACAATTATTTGGAGGACGGACAAAAATTGACTTAATATTTAAAAGATTAAATAAGATTTAACAAAAATATAGAAGACAAACGAAATATCAACTTAATAGTTAAAGGTAAAATAATACTTAATAAGTTATTCTAAAACCAACAAACCACCAATTTAATACATCAAATTTCTTTGATTCAAATTTACTTATATTTAACATTAGAGTGAACCCTTCAAAGACTAACAAAATATGAACTTAACACTTAATTTTATATTTTCATTAGATATTATAAATTAATTCATATTTATCCAACAAAATGAGAGAGTTATTTTTAATTTGATAATCTATTACATATTTTTAATTTGGGAGAGATATTTTTAATTTGGCAGTTTCATTTAAATCACAACAAAATTCAAAATTTTGATACATACATACATATAGTTTAAAGTTCATTTTGCATACTAATATAAAACATAAACCCACTATACCAAATATAAAAAAATAAAATAAAAAATAAAACAAACATTATAATAATAAAAAAAATTGATGTCTTTTTGTTTTCTAACATTGCCACAAAAAGTCATATATAAGATTCCTTTCTCTCCTCTCAACCGTCCACTTATTTTATTATTAAATCAATGACTATATAACTTCCACTTTATTGGGAAAATCTTTTACTTCTGCGTACTAAATGCTACCATTTATGACACGTTGTGACAGAGCAAAATGTGTTAATGGAGAAGCAAAATGTTTAAGATGTGCTCAACTGGCCTATAGTATACTAGCAAACCTCAAGCAACTTAGAGGATTCCTTGGTTTAACCAGGTATTAGAGCTTTTAAAAAAAGATGCATTCATATGGTCAAACTCAGCCAGTGGCATTCAACAAGCTGTCACATCAGCACCGGTACTAGAATTCCCTAACTTCAAGGAAACTTTTGTCAAGTTTGTCTAAGCAAGCAAAGGCATTGAACACACTACATGCAGGATTATTACAGCCACTGCCCATTCCTCAACAAGTCTGCGAAGACATTGCAATGGACTTCATTACTAGGCTACCTACTGTCATAATGGTAGTAGTGGACAGACCCTCAAAATATGGTCATTTTTTTGCTCTCAAAATTGATTATACTAGTAAATCAGTGTCTAAAGTTTTCGTGAATAACATTATGAAGCTGCATGGCATTCCAAAAATCCATAGTTTTAGACACAAAAAATGTATTTACCAACAAGTCTTGGCAACATTTGTTCCAATTACATGGCACCACTCTTGCTATGAGCTCTGCAGCAACACAAACCCACCTCATTTGCAGGAACAACGGCCAGAGATGTGTTCCTTGATCAACTCAAACACCACTTATCAAGAGCTCAGCAGATTATGAAAAGTCAGACAAATAAGCACATGAGGGACCTTACACTACAAATAGGGGACAATGTGCTTGTTAAACTACAGACCTGTCGCAAAAACTTTGTAGCCCTCAAGGAAAACCAGAGGTTTGGTATGAGGTACGTCAGACCCTTTCTTGTCATTGCAAAAATTGGTGCAGTTTCTTACAAGTTGCAACTGTCTAAGTCGGTCAACGGTCAAAACATACCAGTATTCCATATTTCTCAATTCAAACCAATCAACGGAGCTGAGAGTACTCCTTATATGCCTTTGCCTTTACTCACATCTGAGATTGGTCCAATACTTCTCTCTCAGAAACAATCCTTGACAGTAGGACTGTACAAAAAGGGACTTAATGTATTTCTTAAGTATTGGTTAAATGGGTGGACTGTGACATTTCTGAGGCCACTTGGGAGGACACAAAGGACATTCCCTATTAAGCTTGGTTACAATATTCTACAAGTTAGTTGCACACATGTTTGTATTAGGTGAGTAACAGTTCAGTTTGATTGATCTGTCAAGGAATATTTAATTTTATCTTTCTCAATAGTGCAAGAATTCAAAAATAAAGAGATAATGACCAATTAAATTTTAAAAGAAGTTTAAAATGAAAGCATGTGCTTGGCAATTTTAGAAGGTAAACCAGCAAAGGACTAACCTTGTCATTTAAAAATATATAAAAGATATTTTATATGTAAAAAAATACAAATGACTCGTTTGAAACATTAAATTAATCTAAAAGACCTCTAATACAATTTTGCCCAATATCATTGGTGTATTATCAAGCAATAAAGTGTTGAAGAGGGAATTATAATACAAGTTTCCAAATAACCATAGAGCATTTTTTATCATCGATTTTAATCCCTAATAAATGGGTAACTGTACTATATGTTATGACGAGTCTAGAACCACAAGGTTCTGCTTTACAAATTTGATTAGCTTCCATAAAAAGGCAATATTGTTTATACAAACTGTACAGAATACAAGCTCCTAAGCATCCTTCTGCCTAATATATTAACCAATTATATCGTGCATAATTTCGAAGGGCTCGACAGGGTATACAAACTTCTGTCTCAAGCATTCATGGTCTCACCATATTCATCTGTATTTTAGGCATCTACTTGCATTGGTCACTTGCTCCCAGCACTGCTTAACCTTTTTCTGTCTTGCCCAGCTTTGGTTTCAAGATATACTGTTCAGGTATAGCAATGAATCAGTTAAAGATCAGGGAAACATCCCCTCAAGAAACTCATCTATGTTATCATCGTCGTCATCATTATCATCATCAATTTTATGATCACTGGCTGAAATTGAAGCCCTCTTTCCTGTAAATACATGTTAAATCAAATTTAAGCTCATAGCAGACAATCAAATGTTAACTGATAAAAGTTAACTATTTAAGAAGCAAACAGAGCAGGCAAAATTATCATCATGCTTAAAAGTTGAATCCATAAGTTCACCAGCTTCACCAATCAAATTAGAAATAGTTAAAATATATTTGCTTAACTCTGAGCCATTGTTGGTACATAAAACATTTCTCACAGTATTGGTATACAAGGTTTCATTCACATCATTGTAGGTAAGACTTTTCATTTACAGTGAAGGGTTTTCTTTTCTAACTAACCCACGGCTCATTAGACAATATCTTGAGTAACAGAATTAACCATAGCAAGTTAGCAACCATTACAAAGAGGCCAATACAACAACAAAAGACAAAGCCAATATGCTTCTAAAGAAGCAACAACAATCTCATAAACAAGAGTCAATTGCAATACGATTTATGAGAATCAGTATTAATCATTCTGAACCCAGGCTTTCCTAGTTCTTATTACAAAAAGAAATGACATGCACTGTGTTGAATGAATTAATAGTTACTGCAACAAGCACAAAAAATTGATGCTTTATTATTAATGCTTTGAATTTTATATTTTCATGAAAAAAGGTTAAATTGCTAAAATAACCAGGTCTATCTTGCAACATAAACAAATGATGAACCGAAAAGGTTTTCACATCGTGATGTAAAATAGTCATCAACTTGTAAAAATATGGCAACTTCAAACCTTTCCGCCTTCTCTCTTCGCTTCCTTCGACCTCATCTTGATCATCATTACTCTTTGAACGACTCCTACAATTTAAAGGATTCAATCTCCATAGTTTCAGTAATAAGTGAAAAATAAGAAGGGGTTGGGGGCAGCAATGTTCTCACCTCTTTCTTCTATCTTGCTCCTGTTGTCTTTTTTCTAATTGCTCCTTCTCTTTCTGCCTTTTGTAGTTAAGTTTCCCTGCACATCTTTTAAATAATAACCAAGAAAAAAATGAGGGCAAAATTTGATTTTCTGTACAACCTTAAATTTAAAATAAATAAACAAAAAACATGAAACCCTTGGACATTTTCAACCAGAGATGAATAACCTCCAATTGTAAAAAGGATTCTTTAAAATAATCTTTAAATGAAAACATAAATAGCAGGCAATTTACAAATGTACATCCTGCACGTCAGTTATATTGGTAATTTATTGTAAATTCAAATTGAAGACAATTACTATTGCAAAAAATAGTTTCCAGAGAAGCAGTTTTATGTTTGGTAGTGTTAGGCCAACTGCTTGAGTGAAATTACTTTTTGTCCAGATATTGTGGATAGAAAGAAATGATTTCAAATTACAAAAAATAGTATATGGAAATGGATTGTTTTTCAATAAATAAAGATAAGATAACAAAATAACTTGTAATATCCTTGAGGTAACTACATCAACGAGTTCAAAATCAATTTAACTAATACAAGAAATCTTACACTGATTCTAGATCAGATCCCTTGGACTTGCATTATCATATTATTATCCATGTTGATTGAATATTAGAAGGTAATTTAAGAAGCCAAGGAGAGATTAAGGGTCTGTTTGGGAGGAGGATTTTGGAGGGCTAAGTCTAAATTTTAATATATATTAGAGATTTTTTAAAAATTAAAAGAATAACATGATATATGATACTATGATAATATAGCATTTCACTCACACTTCATTTATTCTTAGAAACATTTTATAACTTGCTTAATTTAAAATAAAAAATTAAACCCTCCCTTTGCCAACTTTTAATGGAACCTTACAGCAGAAATGTTTTAACAATATATCATTTCCAAAGGCCAGTAATTACTGACATTTCCCAAGTGATGTAATCAACATACCATGCAATAAATAAAATATTGGCATGGGCATTGCAATTTGCAAAGAAAACCCTTAAATTAAATGTGTTAAAACTTCATAAACAAGTCACATACGATAACCAGAAGAGGAGTAGAGGAGTAGAGGACCAATAAAAGCTAGAGTAAATTTTTAGTATGGAAGAAAAGGATTTGGCTCTTTTAAAGTAAGTAGAGTAAAGTGAGGAAATGAAAGGTTGATATTTCAAAACACCCATGATATTAGTCAGTTAACTAGAGGAGCTTGATTTGGAAGAAAACAATGGCATTGGTGAACAAAACCAGCATTGTTTCATGCTAACTCACCTCTCACATGCTACCAATTTAACTAGAGCTTGTTTGTTCTCTCCAGCTTCAAAATAACAAAAGTTCACCTGTAATATGAAGCAAATAGAATAAAGGAGTGGAAACATGTAATGAGATATCCACAAACTCAATTGATGAATATAGTAACAAAGATAGATTTTTCCTATTATCATATTTAAATGAAACACTGGAGCTAAACATAAACATACGCTTCCTAAGAAATAGCATAATCATTCCTAAAACAAGACAAACAACAACGATGCCCTTGCCTACTAAATATGGACAGCATAACCAGTCCTAATGTTTTCTTCTTTTGATTGGGTTATATCTTCAATATGTCTCCCTCTCTAGCACACTAGTCGAATAAACTGGCCTCATAGCTTACCTCATAGCTTGCCAGTCCATCTTTCTCATTGCAATGCTTGTTACCACATATAAATTGGCCTGCAAAATTAGGTAACACATTAATTTTAAAATTGAATAGGTACTAAATCATATGACTAATTAAAAGCATCTACTTACTTTTGTAACACTGCAGACAGAATATAACAATATAATGAAAAATATAGGACTCTAGCTGGTGCAAGCATGATCTACAGCAAAAGTCTATTTTTTTGTCTTTAACCCTCCAATTTCAAGGGGAAATGGGTCTTGGTAATTCGAAGTTCGGTCGAGAGGTAAGTAAAATCTAGTCAAGGATTGTTTTATCCGGGGTTCGAACTCAGGTTCACCTGAATGATTCGCTCTTCACTGAAGTTCGCTGACCAATTGAGTCCAATCACTTGGTTAACAAAAGTCTATATGTCCTCCCAGAGTTAAGTTTTAAAATGTTTGTATACAATGTTTGTGAAGAAGTTTAAAAATTGGAATTAAAAATATGGTGTACAAGTCCCACGGTTATAAGTATCTTGGGTGACCATCATATCAAATTAAAAGGAAATAGAAGATGTAAATCATGGGATTCATGTGGATGGATGATAAAAATTACTAAGTAATGCTTCTAGTGTAATTTATGATAGAAGAAACTATTTGTAAATTTCGTAGGACCGACATGAATTTCAACCAATAGAC
>NC_021166.2:49281630-49302100 GCF_000331145.2 Cicer arietinum
AAAGAGTGTGTGTTAGAGAATCCATTGTTTAGATAATTCTAACACAAACTTGAGGAAATATTTTACAGAATTGATATTTGGCTGGTGATGCTGTATTGGGTTTCATGCTGGGTACTAAAGAGCCAACAAGAATTTTAGCTTAATGTTGCAAAAATAAGAATGTTACAACATATGAGCAAACACATAAGAAAATATATAATTAGAAATGAAGGCGTTAGAAAGAAAGATAGGGGGCAACTATTGTGAAAAAGATCATTGTCTCACTTTGGGTGGGTAGGGCCTGTAATGGCATTTAAGTAAAAGACCTATAGAAGGAGGGTGGATATCTTCTATAATAGTATAATGATTAGAAAATATAGGAAGACAAAGAAAAACTGTTGACCTAATCATCAAGAAGGATCTAGATTTAAATGGTCTATCGTTAGACTTGATTTATGATACAATTTTATAGCATTGTTTGATCCATGTAACTAATCCCACATAGAGGAAAAAGGCTTTCGTAGTTGTTGTGTTGCAAGAGATTCCAAGAGATATGAGATCAAGTTAAATAAGTTGGAAAAAAAAATTCTAAGCTTAAATGGGTAAAAGATTAAGCTCCTACTAAGTATAGATCGTTCCACATTGGATGCAGATGAAAAAATGACAAACTTTGTTTAAGTTCTAGAACTTGAGGATGGGTGACACTAGGTTACTGTAGTTCATATGATGTCGTGGGCAGTGAGTACCCATTCTCAATTTATTGATGGTACATTTCCCTTACTAGAGGAGCATGTTGATGCCTTTTATAAGGTATTATGCTTCTTTCAGTTTTAAACTTCTTTGAGGCTACCTCTTTGCATAACAACTCAATAAAGACTACAGAGAGAACGCAAACTAGAAAGCATTTGTTTTCTGAAAAATTCCAAGTGAAAAAAGGGACGGAGGCAAGTCATAACTAAGCAAAACTAGTCAGTGAAAGAATAACCAATACCCTTGCCAGACATAACTTCCTTCTCTGTTCTCCATCTGAGACCAATCTACAAAGAAATGTGATATCAGCAATAAATCTTAAAAGATATACTCTACATAAAGAGGTCTAGCTACAAAAAAAATCCTCTACAACAACGTCCCACGTAAACAAGCATCACAATCCAAACATAGCATCAAGAAAAGAAAGATTGCAATTTAACTTAGTAATAAAGCAAACCTTCATAAAAAATTTACCAAATTGGACCAGAATAATCAAACATAGCATCACAATCCAAAATTGATGGACAACTTCACAAATCACAAGAAAGATTTGCATCTCAGCACACAGAAATAGCATAACAAGTTTAAAATTAATGGAAAAATTGACAAATCAAACCAGACCAGACCACAATACACAAAAATAGCATCATAATTCCAAATTGCAGGACAAATTCCCAAATCACAAAATGGGTTCACAACTTAGCACACAAAAGAGCATAAGTTCACAATTGATGGGAAAATTGACAAACCACAGACTTCAAAATTACTAAAAGGTGCAATATTTAGAAAACTACCAAAAAATATTCTAAATGCAACAAGTGATTACCTTACCACTCTTGTACTGTGACATGTCAGCAATACAGTATCTTAAAAGCATTTAAGGTAACAAGCAAATAAATAATACTAAATTCAAGTACAGAATATAATAGAACACATAGATAAGAGTTTCTTTGCCAACAAACAACCAGCAAGATATCCAAGGCCACACCCCAGAACTACTTTCATAACCCATGCGCAAAAATCAACACAGATTTGTAAAATATACATTCACTCCCAGTTTGTGAGGAGCTGGATAAAAAAGCTCCAGATTGATTATCACACAGAAGAATGATAGCAAAAATCAAAATAACAAAGAGAAAACAGACATAGTAGTCTATGGGGTAAGCCAAATAGTTCACAATGTATAGGACAATGCATGAAAGTTCTGAAAGACAGAATACATATGTAATGATGGCACTTAGCTAAGTTAGCTTAATATAAGTTGTCAATTTTCTATTACCAAAGAGATTACATTTTACTTCAACTCTAAGGTGGAAGACAATTAGCCCAAAAAAGGTAAAGAATGTCAAGCTCACACAAGATTACAAAATTTATACATTTTTAGTTCATGCATATGCATTTAACAAAAAATTGTGACTTCAGTCCCTAAAAAATACAAAAACTGTGTGCTTTCGTACCTGGTGAGAGACCAAAAACACACTACTACAGGGGCTAACAACTAATACAATTTTTTTAGGATCCCAAATCAACATTTTCTCGATTTAATAGGAATCAAAAATATATTTGATGAAAAAAAGAAGAAACCATTACTCCTACAATAAAAGTATTTTGGTAAAACCTAGATATGTTTGCAAAGGATACTCTTTAAAAAGCTTAGCATAATATCGCTTCACCAGCCTTTGTTCCCATGATGGATCCATATCATCTTCCTCTGACCGTATGAATCTTGCAGTACATTTGAATAAACAACATTAAAATTCTGACACAGAATCAGACAAGTTGAAAGAAATGATGGTAACTTGGTAGGAGAAAGGCACAGAGATTCCCCAACAATAAAAAGAAACTCACAGGGGAAGCTCGGGAAGGATCTTAAGTAGAGAGGAAAATTTACTCATGTTCACAATTTCAATAGTGATGCATGGAATAGAAGCTCATTTTTCTATTTCTACGTAAAGGCTGAATTCATAAAACACCAAATAAAATACTCCACTAATCATTACTATACATAGCAAGGTCAAATGACTCATGAAACTTTTGCATAATGGATGAAAATGTATTATGATATCATAAGAAACCCCAAAAAGCTACAAGAGATTGCTATTAAAAATGGAAAGTAGGGACAATAGTTAAAATTTACATAAGGCGAGATAACATGCTTACCTGTATCCCTCTCTTAATGTATCTTGATCTGTTTTAATAGGCAACTTCAAGCTTGAAGGTTTTTCTTCTTTCCCATAAAATCTAACTGTGGGCACGAAAAAACAAATTTTAGAAGAATTTATGGGTTTAATATTATAATACAGTTAAAAAAATGCACAGTGAGCTGAAATTTAATGGAAATCAAAAATATTCTCTAGCAGAACCAAGATGGTAAAAGGAACTTGAAGCATGTCTAGGTGGTAACTGAACATGATTGCAGTAAACTACAATGAGATAAAAACTTGTGTCAAAACAAGAGAAGAATGAAATCAACAACAAAAGTTGTTTTTAATGTGGACAACCAAAACATAAAGGCCACTTGGATCAAAATCTCTTTTATAAACTTATTATCTCTCCATCAAACTTCTGATCGATCACCAAAAATGTAAAACAAAAAAGGTGTTATCAACAAGCCATAGGAAACCAGTTTAAGCATCCCAGTAACAAACCCATTAATAAATTTTTCTACGGTTAGATAATTTCTTCGTTCTTAAATTGGTGGAACTAGCAATAAGCAAAAATCACATGCACAGTAACTGGCAAGAGGTTTTAAGAATTTCCGGATGACTGTAGCCTCCTTCCTTTTCCTTAATGGAGAAGACTGTTCATCATCCATTTACTGTAGGACATTAAGATCAATCAAATCAATAGCTCAAAATTTGATTAATTCTTTATTGTCCATTCCCAAACAGAAAAAAAAATGGCATCCGAAAAAAGTTAGACTCACATCATTTGAAACATGAAAAAATTTAGAAGAAAATTGAAGTAAATAATAAAATAAAATAAAATAAAAATTAAGCATTTTTTCTAAGAAAACACTAAACAATGAAATTTGTTCAAAGCATTAAAAAAAAGTACTATCTAACAAGCTCACAAAATTTTTTCTTTAATTAAAAAAGCTTACAAAATTTTCTAAAACACACTTAACATCATTATTTCATATTTGAACTAAGAAGAAATGAATTTAAGACACACTCAGATTGGCTTCTTTGAGTTTATCTACTAAAATAAGCACTTATCAGACCGTTTGGACAGCTTATGAAAACAACTTATTTACAACATGTTCATAAACTATTTTCAGCTTAGTTCCATAAGCTCTTCAGGATAGTTTATAAAAACAGCTTATCGATAGAAATAGCTTATACATAAGCACATATATGATAAGTGCTTGGTTAAACTGTTTATCCGAACATAAATTTTATTTTGTATTTAAAAGATGAGAAGAAAGACGTAACGGATCGATAATTACCGTAATCGTGAATGAATTTTTTGTGACGATCGTATGCATTGAGGCCTCGAATGTGTGCCTGATACTGCCTGCATTTGAAATCAGAGACAAGTTAGGGTTCAACAAAAAAGAAAGAGTGAATGGGGGGAAAGCAACAAAACGCACTGTTTTCTCTCTTCTCTGTCGAATATGACTGATTTGATAGACCCGAACGATGCCATGGTTTCGCCGCCGCCGCCGGCACTAAGAAGGAACAACGACGAGATTTGGGAAGCTGGGTTTATTGTGTTTGGGGAAGAATAAACACTTACAAGCTCTTCATTTTTCCATTTCTAACGATTTAGTTAAATGACACTTTTAATTCAAAATCAATTTTATTAATCAATGTTTAAAATATTATAAAAGTAATAATTTAAAATTTATCAATCTGATATATTTTTTATTAATTTATATATATATATATATATATATATATATATATATATATATTTTATTTAAATTAAAATAAATAAATTATTTTAAATTATAAGATAAATTATTTACTTATTTATTTTAATTTTTTTAAATTATAATAAATAAATTTGTTACTATAGACAATTAAACGTGACCGGCGCATTAATTATACTTCTTATCTGACAAACATATCAACTAACTTAATAAATTAAGCAAATAAATAATTTTAAATAATTATTTCGAAAAATATATAAGTTTTCTCAAAATTCAACCATTATCATATTTCAAAGAGTGTAATTTAAATATTTAATATATTTTCCAAAAGAGGCCTACCAATCTTAACTCAATCACGATTCAACAGACTTTACAAAAAAATAGTTCTCGATCAAAGAGACCTATCAAACAAAATATGGTCGATACTTGAATCTACTAACAATTTGAATCAATAATCACAAAGACTTTCCATTAACTAGAAGAGAAACACACAAAAAAAACACGAATAATTGTTTTTCAATCTCGTGGGAATTATCTTAAACAATGTTATCTCAAATATAGATAATTTTCAAGTAAAGTATATATATATATATATATATATATATATATATATAATCATTAAACTTATAATTTAGCCGTTCTGATATAAATATTAAAAATACAATTAATAGCGATGTGAAATCAAAATGAACAACCTTAAAATCATCATAAAAAATCAAACAAGTAAAAATACAAATTTTTAGAACCAATAGACGGTTTCATCTCGTTGATAGCTTTTTCCTCTTAAGGGTGGTATTTCCCTTAAAGTGACACCATCTAACGGATAACTATCTCCTCTCAATCCTGCAACGCATCATCACACACCAATTAGGGAGCTTACATATCATTGATGGACATCTCCTCCTACATATGACATTTTCTTATAGGGACAACTCTATTTAACGGATAACTCTCCTTAATCAAAACGAGGTAATTAGGTGCACCTATCACCGGTAACGATTTCATGATTATAACAATGATTTCCACAATACATATTTAAAAGCTTTATAACTCATAAATAAATCAAACTACAAACATATTATATAACAAAGACCATTAAAATAAATAAATGATGAAATCAAGATAAATTAAAATGTTGTGTTCCTCAATTTTTTTAAATAAAGATTTTAACATAAAAACGAGTAGAATATTAATTATAGCAAAATAAAATAGTCGTCTACTCACTAATATGGAGAGTTGTCTAAGTTTGTTCTCTAACAACTCCCAGAGTAGTCGGCAAAACATCAACGGACATATCTGAGTATAAAAAATATTGACTTTAGAAAAATTATTCCCCAATTTAGTTAACTCTAGGAAACCATAAAAATCATTTAAATCTACTATAAGCACAAAAATAATATTTTTAACCAAAACTACATTTTTTAGAGATTCATACTAGATTTAGAGTTGAGTATTTACCTTAAAGAGTCTCAATAAACAACTTTTAAGAAGTGGGTACCCTTATTATTCCTTAAAGTAACCCAAAAATCATACCCAAGCACTTGTGAAAATATGAGAAAACTTGTTTAAGGAATGTATACCCTTTCTATGTGTTTATGATTTAAGGAATAATAAGGAGGTGGAGTGATTTTATTTAATTATTTATTTATTTATTATTATTATTAATTAACTATTATTATTATATTATTATTTTTAAAATAAAATGGGGCATTTCAAAATTATTTTAAATTATTATTTATTAAAACTATTTTAAATTATATTAATTATTTTATAAATAAAATATTTATTTAAATTATTTTAAATTATTATTTACAATAACAATAAATAAACTATAAAGAGTAAAAAATAATTTTAGTTACAACAATAAAGATAAAATTGGAAGAAAAAATGACTAGTTATAAATTTTAAACAATAAGCTCATAAATGACTGTTATCAAACAAAATATAAGTTGTAAGTTGTTTTTGGCCCAAGCATAGCCTCTATCTCGTTCCTTGCACAGTCCATGACAAAAGAAAAGTGAGAAGTCACAATCTTTATATCTATCGAGTTACAGATCATTTCTTTGACTTCAGCAAGTTCATTTTGAATATAAGTGAGAGGTTATCTAAATAAAATACATGTTTAGAAATCACATGATAAATGAAAAGAACATTGGGATTAGTGACAGTCTAGATTGAATATTTTCGCTCTATATTATTAAATTGACTCTTTTGAGACATTTCTACAAACACATGATGTGCATTTTTAAAATACTATACCCAGATATAACAAAAATAAAATGATTACCCACGTCTGATAATTTTTGTGGGAGCCTTATAAGAACAAGATTTGAAGGTGAACGAGCATAAATAAATACCTTCAAAACTTTTTTTTTTTTTGGTGGTGGAGGCTCCAGTGGAGTCGTTTCTCATAGCCACATAAAGAAAATCAATTGGTTACAAGAGCCAGAGTTAAAATCGAAGAACACAACAAAATACTTTAACTTTTGATAGAGAATATGGTGGGTGTTGGTGGAGGATAAATAAAATATGATGGGGGTTGGTGGTTGTAATGTAAGAAAACAAAAAAAGATGGAGAGTTTAGAGGGATGAAAAAAAGATATATGTAACATGTCTCATATTGCAAATGTTGTCTCAAATGCCTCAAAGGGAACTACATTTGTTTACACTCATGATATTCTTATCTTGACTGAGGAAAATAGAAGGTTGAAAATAAATTATACGTCCAAGAGCAACTTGATTTACATGTTTTGATAGTAGACAAACATTTTACTACCCATAAGCTATCAAAGTATGTAGTAGGAAAAAATGTTAGTGCCATTAACAATTTTGGATACTAAAATTTTGGAATGATTGTTTCATGATTGCAAATCTTACGAGTCACATCATACGTCTACTAAGAAATGTAGATGGAGATAAAAAAAACTCTTTATGTGTTATATTTATGAGAGTATGCATAGGGTAAAGAATGAAATTAACGATGCATTAAAAAGAAGGAAGTTATCCTATAAACTTTACAGTGAAATCATTAAGGATAGATTAGATATAACACTTACAATGTAATCTTCACACAACTTCTTACTTTTTTAAACTTGAATTTTTTTATGCTGAGAACTACCGTGAAAAGAGTATGGTTATGGAATTGTCTATTCAATTAATGGAAAAATATATATTTGTATTGTGATCAGGTAGGAGGTTTTAGCCGAAAAAGTGCTATTGATATGACAAAAGCAATATAACCTGGTGAGTATTAAACATAGTTTAATGCTTATATTAAATTTTTTAAATAGTTGTGTCTCTTTCTTGCTTTCTGTAACACTAGGCATTTTATTTTTGTAGAGGAATGGTGGAAAATGAATGCAGGTAGTTCTCCAATTTTATAAAAGATGGCAATTCGTCTTCTTAACTAGACTTTTTTTTCATTAGGATATAGAGAAGTAATAGACTTTGAACATCAATCATTGTTGCTTCCACTTATTGTATATAATAGCTTCCCAATTTGTCATTATGTTTTATTGTATGTGGAAGCCTAATAAGATATGTTATGATTCCACTGAGTATGAATCAATTGATAAAATTAATTTTTTTGTGTTTGAGGAAAAACCAACTCCTGGACTTGATATTGATGAGATTGAGAATGTTCTTTGTCGAGAGAATGCAGTTCCAATTGTTGATGATTCATTGAGAAAATATTTAATTATATTGAGTATTTTTGTATTTATTTGGAAATTGAGAGAATCAAATTTTGTTTTTCAACTTGTTTATTATTCTTTCCGTTTCATTTTAAATATCTAATTTAAATTGTGCTGATATTTAAGAAAATGATTAGATACGTTGAATTCAAAGATAAAATAAAAGTTTGTTTACTAAAATACTCATATTAATCATATCAAGTAAATTTGTTGGATGAATTAAGATATAACAAATAAGAGTACATTAGTGGATACAAATAATTAATATTGTATTAATGACAAATAATTTGAAAAAAATAAATATTAAAAAATGAGATAGTTATTTTGAGACGAATGAAATATTTAATTAGACAATAAAAAAACTTGACACCACGTAATTTCACATTGAAAGAGATGACGGTGATGCAACCGATGAAGATGGAGATTTTCTATTATTTAGTTTTTTTAACTATGCATCAATTATTTAGTTTTATTGTTATTAGTGGATGTTATTGTGTTATTGAACTTAAAAGGTATGTAATTTGACTAGTGTAAATAGGTGTTATGCATTGATGTTTTTATTTAAAAATGTTATTATAATATTCTATGTAACCTTAAATACAAGAGAAAATTAAGAATAATATTACTTACCATCTTCTCGTTCCCTTTTTCATACTTAAAAATTTGTAAATTTAAGTTCAATTCAATACTTAAAGGTTAAATAGCACTATTTATTTATTTCTACTACTAATTCAATTAAAAGTATGCGTAAAATAACTTTAAACTAATTGTGTATATATTGATTTTTACTTGAGAAAGTGTATATATATTAATAAAAAATTACTTGTGTACAGGAAAAAAAATTTATTTGTATATATAAATTAAATATTCTATTATTTTGTTACGTCAACTTATAGAATTTTATTTCACTTTTTTATATATTTTTATATCGTAGATGATTTTGATCGACCGTTGTTACTAAATATAAATATTTTTTAATATTGAGATTAAAATCATAGTTTATCACATTGTGAGATTAAAAAGAATTATTGCTTTAGTAACAATGTTAAATCAAAATCACCTCTGATATGAAATATTATATATTTAATATTAAAAGAATTATATTATTTTGACCCAGTGTATACATAAAAACATAGGAAGTATATGAAATATATTTAATATTAATGCTAGATTTTGGAGAATAAATGTTGGAGATAAAAACAAATAAATGAATATATTTGTGTTCATGTGGTGTGTGATACACATTCACAACAAAGCCGTTCGATTTGTGATCATCATGCTGTCGTTATAGTGACATTTGTCTCTTTCGTCTCTACAAAGCTTCTTTGTTCTTCTCATTATTCATTTACAGCTATACAACACTCACTCACTCACACACACATAAACATCATCATCACAAACACAACACACAAAAGCCACAACCTTTGTTTCAGGCTATTGTGTCCTAAATCTTCGATCTCAGTTTTTGTCACTCTGTTCTATCTTTTGCCTTTTGGGAGCTTAAAGTTGGGATTTTTTGTGTTGATTTGTTTTCATTTACTCTAAAATTCATCTGGGTTTGTTCAGATTCTGACTGATCTGTTTGTTTTCAAGAGAAACTGGTGGAAAATATTGTTTTCTTTAAGGTACGTTTCGTGTGCACGTGCAATTTTTTGTTTGGTTGTTGGGAAAATTAAGAAATGATATTTGTGTTTATTACTGACATTATCGAAGTTAAGACCTGGACACTATTGTTTTTCTTTTTCTGTTGAGGAAAATATTGTTTCTAAATTAAATATCATTGATAATATCAATGTTTTTATTTTTATTTTTTATTTATTTAATGTTTTATTATTGTTTTTAATGAAGAAAATGCTTTGTTATGTTAACCATATATACAGTAATTGTTGAGAATGCTTGCTCTGGAAACTAGAAACAAATATTTGATTCATAGCCTTATCCTCAGTTATATTGGACTGATCTGAGCTTCAAATTATACAGTGAAAAAAGGAGCTTTTTCTGAAGTGAAGGTGTATCTGAAGAGAGGAATCTATCAGAATCTCTTAAAGATTCTAAGCAATGAGGGTGGCTTGAGTCTTACAATTTGATCTCTTATTGATATCTTGTAAAGTCTATGTAGAGTTCACTATGGAGTCAGAAGGGGAAGCTGTGGTGAGTAAAACAAGTTTTCTATTTATTTTTATATTATTTGATGAGTTGATTTCCTCAAATGTTTTATGATGCTATGCTATTGGAATGTAGTTGTTGATGGTTGGGGCTTATTGACATTTGTTTAATGCCATTTCTAATTATTTAGGGAAAGCCAATGACAACATTGAGCGCTCAAGTTTGCCAAATATGTGGTGATAATGTTGGCAAGACTGTGGATGGCGAACAGTTCATCGCATGCGATGTTTGTGCATTTCCTGTTTGTAGGCCTTGCTATGAGTATGAAAGGAAAGATGGGAATCAGTGTTGCCCTCAGTGTAAAACCCGGTACAAGAGGCATAAAGGTAAGTGAACTATGAAACACATACACCAAACAAGACCCCACATACATGTAGATACTAATAATAATTTGAGAAAATTGAATAGATTGAAAGTAACCACACGTGTTGGTGTCGTGACAGTGTAGGACACCCAACATGCCTTCAATTTAAAATGTCGATGCTACGTAGTAAATAAAAGCTAAAATGTGTTATCTGTCATATGTTAATATTACCATTTTTATTCACATAGGGGAAGCTGCAAAAGAATATGGTAAGTATGATTCAGTATTAATGAATTGTGTAGTATGCGGTTTGAAATTTGGTGTGAAATACATTGTCTTTGGTAGGATTGTTTCCTTATAAACATGTTGAAAGATTGAGTAGTCATGTGATGGAGGATTCATTATTATTCAAATTCTTTGTAATTATCTTCTTAATGAGTTTTTTCTTTTATAAAAACAAAGGAACATTGTAACATGCTTGAAAAATATGAATTTTGCTTTGCTTTAAAGGGTATTTACTCAATGAACCACCGAATAGGAAATTCTATCTCTATCCAACTCTGGCGACTAGACAAAAACAAAACATATAAGCCTTAATTGATTCTCAAAATGAACAAGCACATGAGTGTTGTCCATGTAGCACATATACTTCAAATTGAAGGTGTGTTCGGCGCATGTCAGTGTCCGACACAGACACATGTTTACATTCAATTACTTCAAATTTTCTTAACTTACTATCAGTCGATGTGTCAGTGTTGTGCGTGTCCATGTCTGCGTAAGTGCTTCATAGAGTGTTGTTGGTTAGGCCGTAGATGGTTTAAAGAAGATGCCATCTATACTTGTGTGATGTTTTCGTTGGTAATCAAAATACGTATTTAATAATTTTAATTGATTCTAGGAAGTCCTGCAATTCTTGGAGATAGTGAAGAAGATGGAGGTGCTGATGATGGTGCCAGTGACTTCAATTATGATTTTGAAAATCAAAACCAAAAGCAAAAGATTTCAGAGAGCATGTTGGGGTGGCAATTGACACTTGGCCGAACAGAAGAGGGTGGCGCTCCAAATTACGATAAAGAAGTTTCTCACAATCACATTCCGCGGCTGACAAGTGGACAAGAGGTCATTCAATTAGCTTCCTATATGATAATCTTCTATTGAAGTACTTTCTCTTCAATCTCAGGCCTCAGAATGAAATTTGGCATGATTTCAATTTCAGGTCTCTGGAGAGTTTTCTGCTGCCTCACCTGAGAGGCTCTCAGTGGCATCTCCTGTGGTTGGTAGGGGGAAGCGCATCCATAATCTTCCATATTCATCTGATGTTAATCAATCTCGTATATTTCTGTCCCTTCTTACTATGCACATCTTCATTTATTATGATACCTATTTTTCTTTCTTTATCTGTTTGATTGTGATTTGAGATGCTTGGCTTTATTCTTGTGCAGCAAATGTCAGGGTTGTGGACGCAGGATTGGGAAATGTAGCATGGAAAGAAAGAGTTGACGGATGGAAGATGAAACCAGAAAAAAATGTTGTTCCAATGAGTACGGGCCAAGCTGCTTCTGAAAGAGGGGCCGGAGATCGAGATATTGACGCCAGCACTGATATACTTGTTGATGATTCCTTGTTGTGAGTAATTCCTTTATTTATTTCTAAGAATATTTGCAGGTCTATGTTTTGTGTGGGATCTCAGTTTTCTTTGTTGTGTGCAGGAATGACGAAGCTCGGCAGCCTCTTTCGAGGAAAGTTTCTATTCCATCATCTAGGATAAATCCATATCGTATGGTCATTGTTCTGCGACTGGTTGTCCTTTGCATATTCTTGCATTACCGAATAACAAATCCAGTGCGCAATGCATATGCGTTGTGGTTGGTATCGGTTATATGTGAGATTTGGTTTGCCTTTTCCTGGATATTGGATCAATTCCCTAAGTGGCTTCCTGTTAACCGTGAAACATATCTTGACAGACTTGCGCTGAGGTAAGGCCTTTTAAACTTCATCCTTCTTCTATACAATGAAGTCATGATCTATGAAGATTGATATAGACACTGGACACGGCATTGACACGTAGACACTGATAATAATTTAAGAAAATAAAAGTGATTGAATGTCCCACATGTATCGGTGTCATGTCGATGTTGGACATTGACATGTGCTGGTGCTACATAGGTCACGACACAACTTCTATATTGTCTTTTTCAATCTGATATTCTTTTGACAAAATCCATGTGTGTTGTAGATATGATCGAGAAGGAGAACCGTCTCAGCTAGCAGCTGTTGACATTTTTGTCAGTACTGTTGATCCATTAAAGGAGCCTCCACTTGTGACCGCCAATACTGTACTATCTATTCTCTCAGTTGACTATCCAGTCGATAAGGTCTCGTGCTACGTCTCTGATGACGGTGCTGCTATGTTGACATTTGAAGCTCTTGCCGAAACATCAGAGTTTGCAAGGAAATGGGTTCCTTTTAGCAAGAAGTATAATATTGAACCTCGTGCACCCGAGTGGTACTTCGCGCAAAAGATTGACTACTTGAAGGATAAGGTTCATCCATCATTTGTCAAGGATCGTAGAGCAATGAAGGTAAGAGGTTGTCGTAAATATAGATTATTCTTCTGGCTGCACATGCATTTATGCTATTTGCATTAGCATTAAATTTTACAAGTGTAACTTTTAATTTTACTTCTTTTTACTTTCAGAGAGAATACGAAGAATTTAAAATTCGTATTAATGGATTTGTTGCAAAGGCAACGAAAGTTCCTGAAGAAGGGTGGGTAATGCAAGATGGTACGCCATGGCCTGGAAATAACATTAGAGACCATCCGGGAATGATCCAGGTTGGTTGAATTCTTGTTATGTAGATGGAATCTTACAAACTATTTGTTAGAAAATAAAATAATCTCATAATATCGTGATTTTTTTGCCATAATATTTTGGTTAATCTCCTAATATCAGTTTTTAATCCTAGCGTATGTTAGATTATCCTCTAGGATTAATTTCCATATTTCTTATTACTATTTGTTTCTTGATTTCCTTATTTATTTAGGATTCAGTCTATGTATCCTTATATATAGAGATTTATGTTTAGTCTTTTGTATCAAGTTATTATCAATAATATTCAAAGTTCTTAATATTTTTTCTCCTCCTTTTATCTAAATTCTCAAAACTTCAACATTGTTGATCATTTACCATCTTTGAAGTCACATATCAATGCTTTTGCCTTCCTAGATAGTGTATATGTCACACTGTCAGAGTGATGGAAACACACGTGTAGTGTAGTGAAATGTTTCTACATATTATTACCCTTTTGGACTCTAATTGCGTAAATTTCTAATCTGTTCCAAATTGCGTATAGTAAACAGGAGTGCAAGCATGTAATTTAGTAATGTTACGTTCGATATTTTCTGCAGGTTTTCTTGGGCCAAAGTGGAGGACTTGACACTGATGGCAATGAACTTCCACGTTTGGTCTATGTTTCTCGTGAAAAGCGTCCAGGTTTCCAACATCACAAGAAAGCCGGTGCCATGAATGCACTTGTGAGTGTCATTTTTCAATAGAAATAATGAAGTTACTTATATCAGCAATGTACTTGGGCATAGTTATCTCACTGGCTGTGGCTAATCTAACGTTTGCAGGTTCGAGTTTCTGCTGTGCTTACGAACGGACCTTTCTTATTGAATCTCGATTGTGATCACTACATAAACAACAGCAAGGCCTTGAGGGAAGCTATGTGCTTTATGATGGATCCTAACCTTGGTAAACATGTTTGCTATGTTCAGTTTCCACAGAGGTTTGATGGTATTGATAGGAACGATCGATATGCCAATCGTAATACTGTTTTCTTTGATGTAAGCATCTTAACCATGTTGATATGATTTTGTCGATGTTCATATGTGATTTAACCTTTTTTGATAACTTTTTTTCTTCAAACTTGAAACTTTCCGAACAGATAAACTTGAGAGGTTTGGATGGAATTCAAGGTCCTGTTTATGTCGGTACTGGATGTGTCTTCAACAGGACGGCTTTATACGGCTACGAACCTCCTCTTAAGCTGAAGCATAAAAAGCCTGGGTTTCTATCATCAATCTGTGGTGGAAATAGAAAGAAGAGTTCAAAGTCTAGTAAGAAAGGATCAGACAAGAAAAAGTCTAGCAAGCATGTTGACCCAACTGTGCCGATTTTCAGTCTCGAGGATATAGAAGAAGGAGTAGAAGGTAGGCCTGCGTTCGTTGCATTAATAGTTCCACCGTTTAAACTATTTCTGCTATGTTAATGTTGTCATTTTCAATTGCTGAAAGGAAATATAGCTTGTTTTCATGCTTCTTTGGAGCATTGTATCTCGTTTTAAAATTATGTTTACCTAATCATACATGTACGACTTTCCTGATTTTCTAAGAAATGATTTATTTTATGTTTGGACTTGCTGTGAGTTGGGGAAATCATGGTGGCACCGTAATTTTATTGAAGCTTCAAAGTGTAGCTTTGGCCAAAATCACGGTGACATGCCATGGTTCTATCCAAGCATGCTCATAGGGTTTTTTATTTTAGCAATTGCTTTTGAGTTGCTTTCAATTATTTGACTTTTCCTTCTCTTGTGGATATTTTTTCAGGCACTGGATTTGATGATGAGAAAACACTACTTATGTCACAAGTGAGCCTTGAGAAAAGATTCGGTCAGTCTGCTGTTTTTGTTGCTTCTACGTTGATGGAGAATGGCGGTGTTCCTCAGTCTGCTACTCCAGAAACTCTTCTGAAGGAAGCTATTCATGTTATCAGCTGTGGTTATGAAGATAAATCAGAATGGGGAACAGAGGTGTGTTGTTGTCTTATGTTGAATAATATTCTATGTAGCACCGACATTTCAGTTTGGTGTCTGTTACATGTCAGTTTATGGTGTCCAACATTTGTCAGTGTCTGATAGTAACACAACACGACACCAGCAGATGTAGTTATATTGGATCACTTTTATTTTCTTAAATTATTATTGGTTTTATATGTCAATGTCTTGTAAGCCGTGTGGCCAACATATAGTTCATTTAGTGATTATGGATCCTGTAAAAACTCACAATGATTCAAAAGGTAAATAACTATCTTGTTTCCTGTTACACAGATAGGATGGATTTATGGTTCGGTCACAGAAGATATTCTTACTGGATTCAAGATGCATGCTCGTGGTTGGCGGTCTATATACTGCATGCCTAAGCGTCCAGCGTTTAAAGGTTCTGCTCCTATCAATCTTTCGGATCGTCTAAACCAAGTGCTTCGATGGGCTTTAGGTTCTGTCGAGATTCTTCTGAGCCGACATTGTCCTATCTGGTATGGTTATGGTGGAAGACTAAAATGGCTTGAAAGGTTTGCATATATAAACACAACAATCTATCCAGTCACTGCCATTCCCCTTCTCATGTATTGTACTTTGCCTGCTGTGTGTCTTCTCACTAACAAGTTCATCATTCCACAGGTTTGTTATTTATTTTTTCATTCACATACTCCAGTAATTAATCAAGTGATTAAGAATAATTAACCATACATGGTTAATATTACTGTGATTAGTCATTCTTTTGTTGAATTCATCCAAAATTTGAAATACATTAACTAGGATAACCAACATGACCTTGTGAAATGAAACGTTCAATGGAACTCTTAACATGCGGTCTTCTTATAGACTTCGACTCCCTATAGGCTATGTAGCACCGACTATTTAGATTTAAGGCAACAATTTAGATTTAGGGTGTGTTCGGTGTCAGACATTTTTCAGTGTTTGACATTGACACGACATCAATATATGTTGTTACGTTCAATCACTTTCATTTTCTAAAATTATTGCATATCTGTGTCAGTAATTGCTTTGACCGTTGGACGAAGATTGGACTAGTATTTTGACTTCACCAAACCGGCTTTAAAATGCATTTCAAAATATGAGCCGTTTGATTTCATTCATATGGCGAAGATCTACAATTGCGTAAATGCATGACTACGGAGAATCCAAATCCGTCATTTTAGCTTATGTAAAACATGAAACTTAACAATCAAACTTAATTTGCTTGCAGATTAGTAACATTGCAAGTATATGGTTTATCTCTCTCTTCCTTTCCATCTTCGCAACTGGAATCCTCGAGATGAGATGGAGCGGAGTCGGAATCGACGAATGGTGGAGAAACGAACAATTTTGGGTCATCGGCGGTGTGTCAGCACATCTTTTTGCTGTGTTCCAAGGTCTATTAAAAGTGCTAGCCGGAATCGACACAAACTTCACCGTCACATCCAAGGCATCTGACGAAGACGGAGACTCAGCAGAGCTCTACATGTTTAAATGGACAACACTCCTCATTCCTCCAACAACACTTCTCATAATAAACCTAGTTGGTGTTGTTGCTGGTATATCTTATGCTATTAACAGTGGTTACCAATCATGGGGTCCTCTCTTTGGTAAACTTTTCTTTGCATTTTGGGTTATCATTCATCTCTACCCTTTCCTTAAAGGTCTCATGGGACGCCAGAATCGAACGCCGACCATCGTTGTGGTCTGGTCGATTCTTCTGGCATCCATTTTCTCTCTTTTGTGGGTTCGAGTTGATCCGTTTACCACAAGAATTACTGGTCCTAAAGCTGAGGAGTGTGGAATTAATTGCTAGACCTCAAAAAAATTATACTATACTCTCTCCGGTATTAAATATAATATAAGCAAATGCGACTTTTGTTTATATTTAAGACTGAATCAAAGACTATGATGTTTTGGATTGTAATGTAATTATTTGTTGTAGCTTTTATATTTGTTTATGTATCTCTAAATTATGTGCAGTTTATACATGAGAACTAAATTGGAGTGAACTGCGTAAACTTACCTTACTGTTTTCTAGAGAAGCTATTATAAGAACAGAAATATGTATGTATACTCATTCGATGTGGAGTAAATAATTATTAAATTAATTTCTCAAAATGTTTGTTAAATAATTTGGTTCCTAAATGTGGAGTTCTGAAATGATATTTGAAATTGAAAATACCTTTTAATAATAAAATGAATAATGTCACCATTATACTCTTTTAATACATTTTCTAACATACTCTATTTAATTAATTAAAACATATATCTGTTTTATCAAATTTCTTTTGGACTCACATGTTTTGGTAGAATTTATATAAATTTTAATCAATTAAATAAAATGTGATAGAAAATGTGTTAAAAGATTGTGTTGGTAATACTTTTTTCGATAATTGATTCTTTCAAGTCCATATCTAATATTCATAATGTGTTGTATATGAAGATTTCGACATGGATGGTTTCTTTTCTCACCTTTTATATTTTTAAAAGCCTTTGAAATATATTGCTGGATTGGTAAATCTAGAAGGAGGAAAACTAGGAAAATATAACGTAAGTCTAGTGAATAACATAAGCCCACAATTCTGTGGGTCCATAGGTCCCAAATGTTTTTTGCAGGTAATTTTTTGAGATAATAGGTCAGGTCTAAAATCAGTTCTCTTAAAAGGGTCTATAATTAAAAAGCTTACTAGGAAATTTATTTTATTTGTAATAAAAAGTAAGAGGTTTATTAAGTAGGACGGAAGAGGTGGAGGTTTATTAAGCAATGGAATGAAAAGCACATGGATGTAAGGCTTGGTGTGCAAGCTGAGCAAAGGATGTTTAGTACAACACTAACACAGTTGATATTATTTATCTACAATATAAAATAAGACATTACAATTTTAATAATTTAAGTAGTCACAACATTTATAGCGAAATCTTTCTCATCACATAATATATTCATAAGATTTTAATAAAATATCACAAATTATCTTGTAAAAGTTTAAAGTACAGTCATCCAAAGCATAAGTTTAAATATTTACTTCTACAAAATATCATCTCAAAACAAAGTCTTCAGAGCTACTACGACTTCCTGCATCTTACTTCTAATATGTGAAAATATAAAATAAAAGGGTGAGATAAAATCTCAATGAATTCCAGAACGGGAAGGAGAAATTTTAAAAAGTTTTTCATAAGGTTCGACAACAATGCAATATATATAATAAACATTCAATGTATGAGACTTATCAATTTAAAAAAAAAAATTAGCACGAAACATTTTATAATGATAGTGAATTAGAACTGCATTAATGCGAGTCATTAATGTAATTCTAACATTTGAGTGAAGTAGGTTGTTGGTTTAGCGTCCTAAGGATTGTTCCCTCACTTAGTGTTTCAACTCGAAAACACTATCACTCACC
The DNA here is from genome assembly GCF_000331145.2 of Cicer arietinum. Classification (NCBI taxonomy): domain Eukaryota; kingdom Viridiplantae; phylum Streptophyta; class Magnoliopsida; order Fabales; family Fabaceae; genus Cicer; species Cicer arietinum. The sequence continues at coordinate 49,300,618 of NC_021166.2, forward strand.
ATAAAAGTCTTATTTGTATAATTTATGCAATATGTAAATCTTAAACTTCATCAATAAATCACATATATTATTCGTAAAACATGCATACATGCATACAAATCACATGTATTATTCGTAAAACATGCATACATTAACACTATGTCAATAACAGACAAAGTAAGATACGAATAACAATCAAATAAAAGAAACAACAAAAGTTTAGCTTACCTAAATTAAGTCCGCTGAACCATTTTATGAGACCAACCTAGAAAAAACTTAAATATGTCAATTTCGCTAAGCCAAAAGTAACTGCTTAGCTAGTTCAAGTCAGGGGCTAATTGATTTCAATTTTAACAATTTTTGCTCAACGAATTTATGTTTCGTTTAGCGAATTTAAATCTGAAGCCATTGTTGATTACGAGATCAAAATCATATTCTGATGTTGTACAATTATTAGTATGTATTAATTAGGATTTTTGTTTAATTTTATTTCCTATTTAGTGATAGCATTTATAGGAAAAACTAGTTTCCTGATTTTTAGCTCTATTTGATTGTACATAATTAATTTGTTTTCTGTAAGACCCATAATTTTAAAGTATACTTGATGTATTTTAGTGTATATTGGTATTGAACTCGGAGGATTTTTAGCCAAAGTTATTAATATTTTGGGAGTTTATATGACCAAAAAGATATTTGATGCCGATTAAAATTATTCGTCGATAAATAAATTAAATTAAGTGCGGTGAATCATTTACGGAGAATTTAATGCCTTATGGGTGAAATGGTAATTTTAATAAATATCTAGATATTTTGAGATATTTATTAATTATAATTAATATATATATATATATATATATATAGGTGAAATGGTAATTTATGAAATATCTAGATATTTTTAGATATTTGTTATATATATATATATATATAGAAAGAAAAAGAAAGGAAGGAAAAAGGAAGAAAGGAAAACTAAAAGAAAACATAAAACATTTTCCTTCTTCTTCCTCTGCTCGCGTGACCTCCATCTCCCTCTTTTCTCTTCTTCTTGGTTTTTCTTTCTTTTCTTCCTTTGGCTTCAAGAATAGACACCCAAGGATTAGTGGGTAAGAAAGCAAGGATTTCTCAGCTTCATACTTCCTCGTTGATTCGAAAACGAAGAAAAACGGTGTTAGGGATTTCAAAACCGTTAAACACAAACCTCTCCGTTTCATCTAGATCTAAGCTTCGTTTCGCGAAGAGATAGAAGGGAAAGTTGCTCACTACCACGCTACAGTGCTAGTGAACTAAATATGGAAGCGACGTTGCGAGCGGAGATTTTATCGGAATTACTCGCGGTACCGGAAACGCACGTTGAAGCTATCGTTAAGGTAAGGGCTCCTTCCAAACTTTTAGTTTGCATTTAGGGACTTATCTGTGGTTGTGTGGAAAGGAATTTGTTAGGGTTGAAGTGTTGATTTGGGGGAAAATGAATCTAAGGCTTTATGAGTAAAATCTTAGAGTTAGGTTT
>NC_021166.2:49302217-49302527 GCF_000331145.2 Cicer arietinum
CGTCGTATTTGACGTGTTCTTAATTAATACTGATGAAATTTGATATGTGTATGGTTGGATTTTGTGGAGAAATGAATTGATGTGTTTTGGTGTGGATTGTGGATTGGATTTGATAATATGTTTTGAGTTTGTTCGGTGTGAAATTTGAAAACCATTAGAGTTAAACGAGTATTAAGAATGGGGAATCTCTTAATGCCTTGGTTACTTAATGTTTGTTGTGAAAAACGTTTAAGTTAAATGAGTATTAAGAATGGGGAATCTCTTAATGTCTTGTTTACTTAATGTTGTCGTGAAAATCGTTTAAGTTAAA
>NC_021166.2:49303608-49305456 GCF_000331145.2 Cicer arietinum
GTCGTGGTGATCGTGTGGGAATTGCTAAGTGTTAAGATGTGGAATTGTGTATGAATGTGATTGAGTTAGTTTATGTATTTTTGGAAGAATAAGCAGGGAAATCGATTTCCCAATCGATTTAATGAGTTGCAGAGACTTCACAAATTTGACAAAATCGATTTGGCAATCGATTTCGCAATATGTTTTTCAAAACCTTTTAAGAAATCGATTTGGAAATCGATTGGCAGAAAGACAGGAACTCAACAAAACTGACAAAATCGATTTGGCAATCGATTGGCATTAATACCGGGGCTCAGACATTCATTCAATCGATTGAATTGAGCCCAGAGTTCAAATTTTACAAAAATCCTTCATCCAAATCGATGTCCCAATCGATTGACCCAGTGAAAATTATTATTCTGAGTTAGATAACAGATTGCTCATTGATTTATCAATGTCTTGGTTAGTTATGTATTACTTGATGGATTGAGAACTTTATTTTGAATTCATTTTTAATTGACAAGTATGATATGAACTTTTAGCATATGGAAAACCCTTTTAAGGTGCATGCTAGGTTGAAAGGTTATCTTGTGCTAAAAACTTAAATGTTATGTGTTAACTGTTAATTTCGGTTGGTGACCCTTTACAACTATTGTAGAAATCTGGGCTTTGCCCTCAGATGAGAGCCAGGACGATCCTACCGGTTCGTACCCTACGGATGGGAATGTAGATGGGAATGTTTGACTGGAGCTATGTAGGAGGATCTCGCGGGGCGCGCAGAGATCACTCCGGGTGTATAGTTTTTTGGTAGAATGATCAGATTAGGTTGATGTATAGGGACTATACGTCTTTCTTTTTGGGTCGCAGTTATTTTAATTTGGAAAACTGTACCTATACTAATATTATCTTTTTGACATTTTATTATGATGGGGTATATGTACCACTTTTTGAAGTGTAAATACTTTGGATTCAGATTTCAAAACTTTTCCGCTGCTTGTAAATTCTGTTGACTTATTTGTCGTTGTGTTACGACTTAAATATTTATTCAAAGGTATTTTACTTAATTATTCTTTGTTTCATGAGTTTGTTTTTGAAAAAAAAAATACACCCTCGCTTTGAAAATCGGGGTGTTACATTGTGGTATCAGTGCTTTGGTTTGGTTTTCTTTGGGGGATGTGGAGCCTTGGTTATAGATTGTAGGTCAAACTGTAAGTTGGGAGTTATTATCTGATCATGCGTCGGTTTAGGTGGGTTAAGTTGTCAGGTCCGCAATAATTATTATGTGTCGATGTGGTCGGAAGCTAGTTTTGGAATTATTTGAAGTAGTGTTAAGACTCTACTTGATGATGGTTTTATAGGAAAAACCATGCCGCCAAGAAGGGATGACGTTCCAAGAGCCAATGCTAATAGGGACGATCGAATGGCGGAGGCTATGAATAACATGGCTGCTTCTGTTGCTGCACACACTGCTGCCAAGACTCAACGTGATCTTGAAAAAAGGGGAAGAGAGATCCGTGCTGCAGAGTCAAGAGGATTAGAAGACTTCCGTCGTTACAATCCTCCCAAGTTTAAAGGGGATGAGAATTCGGAGAAAACGGATCAATGGATCCAAGAAGTGGAGAAGATCTTCGAAATGATTAACTGTCAGGCAGAAGTGAAGGTCAACTATGCCACTTATATGCTACTAGGGGATGCTGAGTACTGGTGGAGGAGTGCAAGATTGTTGATGAGATCAGCTCACGAGGAGGTGAACTGGGAATCATTCAAAAGGAAGTTTTCAGACAAATACTTCCCGATGAGTACCAGGACTAAGCTGGGTGATGATTTCCTGAAACTGCATCAGGGGAACATGACTGTGGGTGAATATGC
>NC_021166.2:49305734-49306176 GCF_000331145.2 Cicer arietinum
GTTTCCAGGTTCTTGTGGAAAAATGTAGGGAAGTTGAGGATATGAAGAATAAGAGGGCTAGCCGAGGAGGGAATTTTAATTTCGGAGGCCCTAGTCGGGTGAATTTTCAGAACAAGGGAAAACAAGTTGCTAAACCTTACAATCGACCACAAACTAACAACGGTGGGCAGAATCGCCCAGGGAACCAGAATTTTGGGAGACAATTGGGACAAGTGCTTCGATGTTTCCGATGTGGGGAGGAGGGACATTATGCTAGTGCTTGTACCTCTAATGTCCTCACCTGTTACAATTGTCGGATGCCAAGGCACATGGCAAGGGATTGCACGGCTCCAAAGATGGAACCAGTTGTGAATGTAACCAGGGCAACTCGTCCTATCGATAGAGGACGCGTTTATTGCGTGAGTGCTGAAGCTGGAAATCCATCTAGCAATCTGATTCAACG
>NC_021166.2:49306676-49313486 GCF_000331145.2 Cicer arietinum
GATTATTTTAGGCATGAAACAATGGGTAAAGGAAGAACAATCAAGATGTCTGGTGGGGGTCATAATAGGGCAAGGGAAGACGACTGAGTTCAAGATTAGATCAGATAATATTTTGCGATGTGATGGTAGGATTTGTGTACCAGGAATTGCAGATATGCGGAAAACGATCTTAGAAGAGGCTAATAAGAGCAAGTTGAGTATTCATCCTGGGGCAACAAAGATGTATCAGGATTTGAGGCAGAATTATTGGTGGCCGGGAATGAAGAAACATGTAGCGGAATACATATCCACTTGTCTAACTTGTCAGAAAGCGAAAGTGGAACATCAGCGACCTGCTGGGATGTTGCAACCTTTAGATATACCTGAATGGAAGTGGGACAAAATTTCCATGGATTTTATAACTGGATTGCCAAAAACAAGGAGAAAGAATGATTCTATATGGGTTATAGTAGATCGACTGACTAAATCCGCTCATTTTTTGCCGGTAAAGACCACCTATAAGGTAGATCAGTTAATAGAGATCTACATTGCCGAAATTGTGAGGTTACACGGGGTACCATCGAGTATTGTATCAGACCGTGATTCGAAGTTCACATCACATTTTTGGGGAGCATTGCACGAAGCGTTGGGAACGAAACTACGATTGAGTTCAGCTTACCATCCACAAACGGACGGACAGACTGAAAGGACGAATCAGTCCCTGGAAGATCTGTTGAGAGCATGTGTATTAGATGATAGGGGAAGTTGAGATGATGTACTTCCGTTGATTGAGTTCACCTACAACAATAGTTTCCACGCAAGCATCGGAATGACACCATATGAGGCTTTATATGGGCGCAAGTGTCAAACGCCCTTGTGTTGGTATAAGGACGGTGAAAGTATGATTGTCGGACCGAAGATGGTGAAAGGATAACTTGTCATTCGAAGTACCACCTGTGAGAATTGATGACAGGAAGATTAAACGAGTATTAAGAATGGGGAATCTCTTAATGTCTTGTTTACTTATTGTTTTGTTTTGAAAATCGTTTAAGTTAAATGAGTATTAAGAATGGGGAATCTCTTAATATTTCTGTTTACTTAAAGTTCGTTTTGAAGATCGTTTAAGTCAAAAGAGTATTAAGAATGGGGAATCTCTTAATATTTCTGTTTACTTAAAGTTCGTTTTGAAGATCGTTTAAGTCAAAAGAGTATTAAGAATGGGGAATCTCTTAATATTTCTGTTTACTTAAAGTTTGTTTTGAAAATCGTTTAAGTAAAATGAGTATTAAGAATGGGGAATCTCTTAATGTCTTGTTTACTTAATATTCATTTTAGAAATCGTTTAAGTTAAAAGAGTATTAAGAATGGGGAATCTCTTAATATTTCTGTTTACTTAAAGTTTGTTTTGAAAATCGTTTAAGTCAAAAGAGTATTAAGAATGGAGAATCTCTTAATATTTCTGTTTGCTTAATGTTTGTTGTGAAAATCGTTTAAGTTAAATGAGTATTAAAAATGGGGAATCTTTTAATATCTCGGTTTACTTAATGTTTTGTTTTGAAAATCGTTTAAGTAAAATGAGTATTAAGAATGGGGAATCTCTTAATATCTTGTTTACTTAATATTCGTTTCGGAAATCGTTTAAGTTAAAAGAGTATTAAGAATGGGGAATCTATTAATATGTTTGTTTGCTTAATGCTTTGTTTTGAAAATCGTTTAAGTTAAATGAGTATTAAGAATGGGGAATCTCTTAATATCTTGTTTACTTAATATTCGTTTCGGAAATCGTTTAAGTTAAAAGAGTATTAAGAATGGGGAATCTCTTAATATCTTGTTTACTTAATATTCGTTTCGGAAATCGTTTAAGTTAAAAGAGTATTAAGAATGGGGAATCTCTTAATATCTTGTTTACTTAATATTCGTTTCGGAAATCGTTTAAGTTAAAAGAGTATTAAGAATGGGGAATCTCTTAATATCTTGTTTACTTAATATTCGTTTCGGAAATCGTTTAAGTTAAAAGAGTATTAAGAATGGGGAATCTCTTAATATCTTGTTTACTTAATATTCGTTTCGGAAATCGTTTAAGTTAAAAGAGTATTAAGAATGGGGAATCTCTTAATATCTTGTTTACTTAATATTCGTTTCGGAAATCGTTTAAGTTAAAAGAGTATTAAGAATGGGGAATCTCTTAATATCTTGTTTACTTAATATTCGTTTCGGAAATCGTTTAAGTTAAAAGAGTATTAAGAATGGGGAATCTCTTAATATCTTGTTTACTTAATATTCGTTTCGGAAATCGTTTAAGTTAAAAGAGTATTAAGAATGGGGAATCTCTTAATATCTTGTTTACTTTACTTGATGGATTGAGAACTTTATTTTGAATTCATTTTTAATTGACAAGTATGATATGAACTTTTAGCATATGGAAAATCCTGTTAAGGTGCATGCTTAGTTGAAAGGTTATTTTGTGCATTTAAAAACTTAAATGTTATGTGTTAACTGTTAATTTCGGTTGGTGACCCTTTACAACTATTGTGGAAATCTGGGCTTTGCCCTCAGATGAGAGCCAGGACGATCCTACCGGTTCGTACCCTAAGGATGGGAATGTAGATGGGAATGCTTGACTGGAGCTATGTAGGAGGATCTCGCGGGGCGCGCGGAGATCACTCCGGGTGTATAGTTTTTTGGTAGAATGATCAGATTAGGTTGATGTATAGGGACTAGACGTCTTTCTTTTTGGGTCGCAGTTATTTTAATTTGGAAAACTGTACCTATACTAATATTATCTGTTTGACATTTTATTATGATGGGGTCTATGTACCACTTTTCGAAGTGTAAATACTTTGGATTCGTCTTTCAAAACTTTTCCGCTGCTTGTAAATTCTGTTGACTTATTTGTCGTTGTGTTACGACTTAAATATTTATTCAAAGGTATTCTACTTAATTATTCTTTGTTTCATGAGTTTGTTTTTGAAAAAAAAAAATACACCCTCGCTTTGAAAATCGTGGTGTTACATTTTCCTATTTATATCTCCTCATGTAATCAGTTTTTTTGTATCAAGTGAACATACAATCACTTTTCTACATGGTATCAGAGCTTGATTTGAACCATTCCTAGTCTCTACCACTGACCCAACCATGGAGGGAGAGCAAACATAAGGTACGCCCAAGGAGACTGACATAACTCTGGCGAGTTCAACTGAAGAGACTGCACTTCTTATCACTAGCCACAAGTTAAATGGCCAAAACTACCTTCACTGAAAGAAATCTGTCCGAATCTTTCTCCAAGGGAAAGGGAAAGGGAAAGGGAAATGGAGATAGGGTTACGTCGCATGAGACTGCAAAGAGCCCGAAAAAGGAGAACCTCCAAAAGTGGCAACTAGAGAACATTTTAGTCATGTCATGGCTTCTTAATACCATGAAAAATGAAATTGGAGAAAAATTCATGTATTATGATACTGCCAAAGATATGTGGGATGCAGTAAAAGAGACATACACCAATATGGTCAATACATCTGCCATCTTTGAAATTAAAAGCCTTCTCCATGATATGAAATAGGGTGATTCCTTTGTCACAAAATACTTCAACACCCTTAGTCGATATTGGCAGCAACTAGATACATATGAAGATGTAGAATGGAATTGTACGGATGACAAGAAAAAGTACAAAGAACTGGTAGAAAAGGATATAATCTACAAATTTCTATTGAGGCTTAACAAATATCTTGATGAAGTGCGTGAAAGAGTGCTTGGAACCAGAACACTTCAAAAAATTCGAGAAGTGATATCAGAAGTGAGAAGAGAAGAAACTAGGAGGAAACTCATGTTGGGAAATCCTATTTCATCCCCATCATTTGAAGGTTCAACAATGGCAGCAAATGGAAACCAATTTCACCCAACGAGTTCAGCTCAAAGAAGGAATCAACATTGGTGTGAACACTGTAGGAAACCTAGTCACACTAAGGATACTTGTTGTAGCATTCATAGAAAGCCATCAAAAGCGAAACCATTCTGCAACAAGAAAAACAGAGGCAATGCATCACATAACCACAAGAAACAAAAGATAAACTTGATCCATCTCCCTTCAACAAAGAACAAATGGAAGCTCTACAGACAATGCTCCAACAGACTATGCTTACTACAATGAAAAATGGTACAGCTGTAGTAGCTCAAAAAGGTAATTTTTTGCATGCTTTACACACTAGCACAGGAAAATCAAAATCATGGATCATAGACTCAAGAGCCTCATATCACAGGAATGGAGATATAACTGTATTTGGCAATTATTCTCCTTGTCATAATAACTCCACTATTCGAATTGTTGATGGTACTCTGTCAAAAGTTATTGGTACAGGTTCAATTGTGATTTCAAAAAATATTATTCTAGATCATGTACTGTATGTGCGCAAACTTGATTGCAATTTGCTATCCATTAACAAACTTACCAAAGATTTGACACGTGTCACTAAATTTTCCTCTGAACTGTGCGAATTTCAGATTTTTGGAGTTGGGGAAGACGATTGACAATGCTAAAGAATAGGTTGGACTCTACTACCTGCAAGTTGAAGATTATTCTAAAGAACTTAAAGTCAATTCTTGTGTAATAACTTCTCCTAATAATGAGAAGTCTATAGTGTTGTGGCACTATCGATTAGGTCACCCAAATTTCATGTACTTAGAGAAAATGTTCGCCTCATTATTCATTAAAAATTTAAGGAATTTTCAATGTGAAGTTTATCAATTATCCAAACATACCCTAAGCACATACTCGCCTCAACCATATAAACCCTCCCAACATTTCTCCTTAATTTACAGTGATGTATGGGGGTTATCTCGAGTCAACAACATTACTGGTGCTAGATGGTTTGTTACATTCATTGATGACTACACAAGAGTCAGATGGGTATTTCTTTTGAAAGAGAAATCAGAAGTTGGAAAATTATTTGATTTTTTTCACAATATGGTGAAAACACAATTCCAAACACAAACTAAAGATCTTAGAACTGACAATGTCCGCAAATATTTTAATTCAACACTAGAGTCCTACCTTAAAACCCATGGAATTATACGCCAGAGTTCATGTATAGATACCCCCAACAAAATGAGGTCGCAGAAAGGAAAAATATGCACCTTTTGGAAGTAACAAGATCTCTCATGCTAGCCACCAATTTATCAAAATATTTTTGGGGAGAAGCTATCCTTTCAACCACCTATCTCACAAATAGGATGCCTTCACGTATCCTTAACTTTGACACCCCTTATTCCACTCTCCAAACTCCCTTTCCATTCAGCATAATTCTCACTTGAATTCCCTTGAAAATATTTGGATGTTTAGCCTTTTTTCACAACATAAATCCTTAATGCAGTAAATTTGACCCAAAATCAATAAAACGTGTTTTTCTTGGCTATTCACCTCACCAAAAAGGGTATAGGTTTTACTCCCCCACAACTAGAAGATTTTACCATACTATAGATGTGACTTTCTTTGAGAATCAACCTTATCACTCAAAAGTTAGAATTCAGGGGGAGAATACATTAAGCGTGAACGGAAATGTAGAATTTCAATTTTGGGGATTTGAGATGATTGAACCTATCCTTGAAATTACACCAGCAACACTAGAAAATTCCACAACAGAAGAACCAATCCTTGAAACTGCACATGTAGAAATTTATGCACAAGAAGCTGTCTGGAAAGTTTACACTAGGAGGAGGAAAATCAAATAAGTGGTAGAGTCAAACACAACTCCAATGTAAAGCCATGAATCCAACCAAGCTCTAGAAAATGGAATCTCATCAGGTAATAAATACTATTGCACTAAGAAAAGGGACGAGAACTTATACTCAACACACCATTGCAAGATACATGTCATATGAGAAATTATCAAAAGGATACAAGGCATTTGTAGTAGCACTTGACAACACCTATATTCCAAGGAATATTCAAGAAGCCCTCCAACAACCTGAGTGGACAACAACTGTAACAAAAGAATTTCATGCATTGATTAAAAATAACACTTAGGAAATTACTTCTTTACCAGAGGGGAAGAAGAAGGTTGACTGTAAGTGGATATTCTATATCAAATATAATGCTGATAGGAGCATAAATTGGTACAAGGCATAAACTATCAAGAGACATTTCCTCTAGTGGCCAAACATAACTTAGTACGAGTCATATTATCCTCGGCTGCAAACTTGGATTGGCCGCTACATCAGTAGACATTAAAAATGGTTTGATAGATTGAAGAGAGTTTTCAAAAATGATAGATTCATACAAGGCCACTCTGATCACACTATGTTTGTCAGACACTCATTATCACTATCACAAGAGATCATTGTATGTGTTGATGATATCATTATCACATGAGATGATCATAATCAAATCAGACACTTGAAAAAACTTTTGGCTAGGGAGTTTGAAGTGAAAGACTTAGGACAACTTAAGTATTTCTTAGGGATAGAAGTAGCTCGAACAAAAGAGGGAATATATGTCTCTCAAAGGAAATACACCCTAGACTTACTCCAAAAAACTGGAATGCTCGATTGTAAGGCTGCCAATACCCCTATGAAATCAGTAAGCAAAAGCATCCCCAAAGAAGGTCTACTAGCTGACAAAGAGAGATACCAAAGTCTAGTTGGGAAATTGATCTACCTAACTCATACTCGGCCTGATATTGGATTTTTCGTAAGCTTTGAAAGCCGCCACATGACAAGTCCTACTGAAGTTCACACGAAAGTTGTGAACATAATCTTATAGTACCTTAAAGGTATACTAGGTAGGTCTTCATTTCAGAAAAAAAAAAAAAAAAAAAAAAAAAAAAAAAAAAAAAAAAAAAA
>NC_021166.2:49313549-49320880 GCF_000331145.2 Cicer arietinum
CCTAAAAGTTATCAAAGGGGGGTTTTCTTTTAAAAAAAAAAAAAAAAAAAAAAAAAAAAAAAAAAAAAAAAACACAAATAAGGGTATCAAAATATACACTGACTCAGATTGAGCTGGATGTACATCAGGCAAAAAGTCAACTACCGGTTATTGCTCATTCGTGTGGGAAAACACGATCACTTAGAGAAACAAGAAACAACCTATGGTAGCTAGAAGCAGTGCAGAAGCTGAATTCAGAGCCATGACACAAGACATTTGTGAAGGAATCTGACTAAAGTAAATACTAGATGAAATCAAAATTCAAACCAATTACACCATGAGAATCTTTTGTGACAACAAAGCTGTCATCAACATTGCAAAGAACCCTATTCACCATGATAGAACAAAACATATGGAAATTGATCGATATTTTATAAAGGACAAGATTGATCACATTATTATAAGTATTGATCATGTACCATTGTGAAACCAAACAACTGACATCATGACTAAAGCTCTTCAAAGAAATACATATGAGAATATCATATCCAATCTGGGCATGGCAGACATCTACCACCCGTATTGAGGAAGAAGGTTGATTATGATATCATAATCATATTATGATGTTGTACATTTGTTAGTATATATTAATTATGATTTATGTTTTAATTTTATTTCCTATTTAGTGATGGCATTTACAGGGAATCAGTTTCCTGATTTTTAGCTCTATTTGGTTGTACATAATTAATTTCCTGTCCTATTTATATCTCCTCGTATAATCAGTTTTTTGTATCAAGTGAAAATACAATCACTTTTCCGCAACCACAATTTTGGTCTCAGGTTTGTTTTTGCTTAGCCAGTTTATTTTGGCTTAGTGAATTTCAATGATTTTCCCTATTTTCACAATCCAACCCTCAAACACTCACTAATCAAAACATAAACTCACAATCAGCAAATATCAAACAATATTTCAGACATTTACAAAATGAAGTAATAAAAAATTAGTTATGCTTTTATGTATTATTTTAAAACTGAAAGTATGAACTTTATTTTATATAAAAAAAAAAAAAAAAACAAATATTTTTTTTAGAAAACATGTTTTTTTTTTGTTGTGAAAAGATAAGAGTTTGTGCAAGGTCATGAAAATGGTGAAATTTTTACTGAAAACTCGTGTTACGGGGGGAATGATGCAAAGCTTAATACATGTAGAAATGGAGGAAAAAATGAAGTATTGTTAAGTTAGAAAGGGATTAAAATGTAGAAAAGGAAGAGGTAAATGGAAGAATGAAATTTGGTTCAAGAATGGCTACCTTGTTGTTGTCGTCGAAATCAGAGAAAAAGCAACAAATTTTTTTTTCTTTGTTAATGAGAGAAAGAAAGCATCTTTCTAATTCAATTTAAATTGTATATAAATTAAAATTCAGATAAATGAATTAGGATTCCAAGAAAGGATTTAGGGTTCAAATTCAAAAATAAAATATGAGTGGATAATAATCGGATAAAATCCTAATTCAAAAATAAAATAGGAGTGAATATCCAACCAGTTAATAAATAAGTTAGATTATACTTACATTATTTTAATCGAATATTTAAAATGGATTTGGACCCGGTTATAAATTTTGGCCTCATAATCGAATATTTAAAATAGATTTGAATTCAGGTATGGATTTTGACTTCATAACTGGATTTTTTGCCCAACCCTAGATGTAGGGGGCAATAATGGTATCAATATGATCATGAATAACATAATTACGAATAACATAATCATTATTATTTGAAGCACAATGATAAACAACAAAATCATTGTCATGCTATAAGTAGGAATATGAGACGTTATTTGAGACAACTTTGGGTTAGAACTATAATTGATTCATAGTAACATAATTCGCCATCTTCTCTAAAGAACCGTGAATTGGTTCGTAAGTATCGTAATTCTATATATCTATGTATTAGAAAGCCATTCAAATTAATTGAGCATTAAGATAACACATTAACCAATTAAAATAACTAAAGTTTTGAAATGCATTGAGAAGTGTTATTCACTAAATATATAAGCAAATTATACAGTTGTCCCAACAAGAGCTTTATTCCTTGATTATCTCCGACAAGCTTACCTCTGTATTTATATTTAACTTACCTATGAATATTTGACAAAGGTTTCGATGTGGGACTAATGCTACCTTTTTTTGGGTGATTATAGACACTTATATTTTCTTTTATGATTTTTGTTGAGATATGATTTTTAAAATGAATGTTACTAATTTTTCTTTTCTTTTATTGATGGTATTAATATTTATTTTTAATTAAATAAATCTTTTTATTCGATTAGTATATCAGAATATACTCTGACTATAAATATTCGTATCTAATATTTTTAAAAATGTTTACCGTGTACCTGAATTCATACCATGTACGAAAGAGAATTGTGAATCATGTGACAAAAGTTAATTCTTATGAATAACTTAGTTACTATTGTGCTAATTTATTTTTTGGCTTATCAATCCTCTCTTCATATTCTCAACAAAATCTATATTTACTTGGTTGTTTTTCCCTTTCATTTACTATTTTGATTAAAGAACATCACTTAGTTAAATTCTTTATCTCATGCCAAATCAACTATACATCTAATACATTTCTCAATACGCAAATCGATTATTTAAATTTTAAGGGTTAATCAATTAATTCTTAAATTATATAAATTGACAAATACATCTCTAAAATTATAAAATATTAATAAAAATAATTCATATTTAAAAACTATGACGTGACATATTAATTAAATATGTGATCTCTCTACGTTGATTTTTATATCAATATTATCACAACATGAACTAATTTTTCTATGAAATTTAAAAATTACATGGACTAATCTGTCAATGATTAGTTATGTATAATTATAATTACTCACAAATTTGTCTTTGAGATGACAAAATTTCATTGACAAATTTGTCTCCAAGAAGATGACATTGATGTGAGATCAACATTAATAAATCATGTATTCAGTTATAGTGTCACATCAAAATATGTAACAACAAATGTTTACTTAAAGACTATTTTGATTGATATTTTACAATTTCAAAGATGTATTTGTCTATTTGTAAAATTTATAGATTAGTATGAGTACACTTACAATTTCAAAGACCAATTTATCTATTTACTCGTATAAATAAATTATTATATTTAATTAAAAATTAAAAGCAAATACATTAACTTTTCAAGTATATTTTTTTTTTTATATTTTATTTTAGAACATTACATATTTTTTACTTATATTTAAATTTCCGAACGTATCGAAAAAAATTTAACCAACAAATGATCCTAAAAAGAGATATTTTTCAACTGTATCTTTATTTTTTAATTTTTTTCTTCAATATACCTTACTTTAAAACTTATATACAGAAATATTTTACTTTTTTTTTATGACTACATAAAATAATTTTTTTTCTGTAAAAAGTCGTATACGGGAGATGCGATCATGTATTGTTTTATTTATTTAATTTTATTTAATAAACAAACAAATATTAAATTAATAAATTAAATATAATAAATTAAATATAATAAAAAAATAAAAAAATTATATTATATTAATAAAATCAAATGAAATACATAAAAAAAATATATTAAAATTAATATGATTTAGTAGATGTATCAACATCATTTGAACAATCTTTTTTATTATAATCAAAACCTAACCCGAACTTTCTTGATAAAATACATGTATTATCCCAATAACTCGGTAATAATCCAATATATTGTGTTTGGAGGATGGCAAAGCAGTTGGTAAGTTTTTTATAATTTAATTTAAATAAATTAAAATAAAATATCTATTATTTTGTTGTCAGTGGATAAGTTAGTTTTCTATTTATTTTGCATTAGAATTGTCAAACACTCTTTTTATTCTGTTGATTTTCATTTGTGTTTGAAGTATTATAATAATAATAGAAAAAGAGATTTGCAACAATATTGTCTTTACTATGTCTCCTTCGCTACCATTCTTCAAAACAGAAAAACAATATTACCTACAACTATATTATATTTCTATAATTTTTTTATTAATTTTATTTAATTTATATTATTATCAATTAATTTATTATTTATTGTTTTTGTTTATAATATTAATTAATAAATAAAATAAAAAATATGTGTGTAGAATATCACGATTACATCTATATAAATAGACATCACAAAAAAAATATATATATAAAAAAACACGGATTATGTCAAGTCTTGATTATCAAACATTGTCTGTTGATAGTACATCTACTCAACTACATTAACTTTGATTTTTTTTATTTAATGTATTTTATTTAGTTTTATTAATATAAATTAGTATTTATTTTATTATATATAATAATTTAAAATTTGTTTATTTATTAAAAATAATATGATTGTTTTTCTAAAATGAAAAAAAAAAACAAATTCCTACAAACAATCGCATCTTTGTTTTAGGACTTTCTAAAAATAAATAAAACATTTTTATATATAAATTTGAAAATTAAATATAATTTTTTTTAAAGAGAGATATAGTTAAAATATATCCTCCAAAAAATCTGTGTAAATATTCAAGGTAAGTTAAAAATTTATTTCCAACAAACACAGACACAAACAAACAAACAAACAAATTAAGTGGCATATAGTTCTACTCAAATTTAATTTCATATAA
This sequence comes from Cicer arietinum, assembly GCF_000331145.2. Lineage (NCBI taxonomy): Eukaryota > Viridiplantae > Streptophyta > Magnoliopsida > Fabales > Fabaceae > Cicer > Cicer arietinum. Next base: position 49,318,192 of record NC_021166.2, read on the forward strand.
AAATTCCTAGCTATCTTCTTCAATTTTCCAGAAAAATATGGGCAGAATCCCAAGAAGTGAGTGACACGTGGTGTATAATAATTGCATGCATGACATTCGCCACTACTACGTGTCCACGCAACAAAGCCAGTGAGTTATCATTCTCACCCTTACCATATCAACCCATCACACGTCATCATCACACGTGGCAATAGATGATATAGCATCCCACAGTACACGTGTTACTGTAGGATTTATTATTATCATTATTTTTATTTTCTTATAAAACCCGTAGTTAGTTACCATCAAAATCCATAGATTGAATCATAAGGCCAAAAGTAATTGGTTTTTGAAGATTCAGGGAGAACAAGACAACTAATTTTTTCTTTTTGCCGGGAAAGTGATAGAAAATGGGCGCCACTGAGGAACCAATTCTCTCTAGGATTGACCGTTTGGATAACATGGTAACTGTCCCATCTTAATAATTACTACTAGTTAGTAACTTATTTTACTTAGATTTTTATTTGCATGTTAATTAATTAATAATCTTAATTATGAACAAATTCTTCTTTTAAAAGTTTATAGAGTTATTTCCATAGACACTGATATTAGTTATTTGAAATTTAAAATGAAATTTAAAAAATAAAAAAAGTTTTTTTTTTTTTTATCTAGTTGAGGCACATAGAGGTAATTAGAGGGTACAACCGATCTCCAAAAAGCTCGTGTGCATCGAGTCCAACAAGTGGAAGTGATGGACGCGCTTCCTCCGTTGATTTCTCTCCAAAGAGCTTAGAGAAGCACTGCCGTCCGATTGAGACCGTTATAATGGAGACCGAAGTCAAAGGAACACTTATAGAAAGGCTCAACCAAGTAGAGGATCGGATGCTTAAGGTATATACATGTCTACATACTTGTGATTATGTAATATTTATTCTAGTAAAGTGTGTTTTGGACAATCAAATAACATTAATTTAAATGAAAATTATTTTAATTTAAATATACACTTTTGATATATAAAATCACAAGTACATCAAAATTAAGCTAAAAAATTATTGGTTTATAGTTTCATTGAAATATTTGTTTGCAGCTAGAGGAAGAATGGACGGTAGAGAAAAAAATGGTAAAGAGGCCAAAGAAGGGTTTGAAACAGCTTGTGAAGCAATGTATGCACTCAAGAAAAGAACACAACAAGGACTAATGAGAAGCATGGGTCGATTTTGTTGTACATTTATTTTTCTTTTTCAACTCTAGTAAAGCCACTTTTTGAGATAAGGTTTCACTTAATTTAACTTACAATAGTAGTGTTATGATATTTTCATCATGGTGGTTCCACTTCCTTTCGTGTGTTTTATGAGGATTACATTAAGTTTTGATTTAAGTTTTGAATCTTTTAAGTTTATAATTGTAAATACAGTTTCATTAATTGGTAAACATAAAATTTTCTTATTTTTACATTTAAGTGTATCAGTCTAGCTACTGAAGAATAAATACTTATAAAATGTGTGTTTTTAATTCCGGTTGCCGTTATTTTTTTTTTTAAGAATAATACAATGTGCAGTTTTAATATTTATTAAAGTATAGTGTTGTTTTGGGTTTAATTTCATTTAAATTTACTATACATGGGGTAAATATTTGGGTGTTAATTAAATTATGCATCGTTTATAAATTGAATTTTAATCAAAATAACTTTATTTGAATTTTATTTATGTCTTATGAATTCCAAAGTATTAAAATTTCCTTTTCATACAGAGGATTAACATAAATAATAACTTTATATTTATTTAATACTTTATTTGTTTCTATTTTATATTTTCTTATTACATCACGACGAGTTGCAGTATGATCGATTATTATAATAGTTTATCCCCTTCAAGAAAGGGTAACCCCAAACAAGAGGAACAAGGATTGAGAGTACCCATGAACTTTCTTATTAATTTATTCAATGTAGAGTTGTTTTACACACAAAATTTTGTTTCGAGACTTATACTCGTGGAAGCACGATGAAATAACTAATTAAAGGAAACTTCTAGTATATCTGTGGAATAGGCTAGAGTTAAGACTTTCCTCTCTCCTCATTACTATTTCGTTTCGGTTAAGCATAATTTAAAAAAAATATATTAGTTGTATCGGTCTTATTATTAAAATAAATTTTATTTACTAAAATACCTTATAACAACTAAGGTTTCGATTTGGTCTTGTGTTTAAAACATTTTCAAAACGAATTATTATCGATCGTCGAAAGTGGTGATAGGAGCATAGTATAGACTTGTGAGAGATGGTATAAGAGATGGGTGAGTTGTTGATGTGGTGGTGACAGGTGTCAATTATAGTTGGGTGGTGGTAGTAGTGGTTAAATGTGGGTAGTTAGTAGTGATAGTGATGATTAAGATGGTGGTGACAATAGCCAGAGGTGGGTGGTTGATGGTGTTAACGAAAGTAGCAGATCTTATATAAAATATTGAAGGGATAAAATATTGAAGAGAGAAATAAGTATGATTTAAAATATTATAATTAAAATTCATAAAAGTCATATAGTTTTATCAAAGATTCAACAAACATACACAATAAAAATATAATATGTGAAAAAAAACATTTACATCGAATTAAAGTTGTGTTATTCGTTCTTTTAAAGTCTTAAATTCATTCTCCAGTTACGCAATCTTGTCTTGATAATCTTCATTGCTGAAAATGATATTTTCTGTAGTAACTG
>NC_021166.2:49320926-49376099 GCF_000331145.2 Cicer arietinum
CGGAAGAGTTAAGATGAATTAGTTGATTAATCAAATAATATGTATCAGCCTTCTCTATTTTTTTGAGTTTCACATAATTCAGACATCGTCGACAAATTATTCAAATCTAGACGACTAACAATGTCAAGAATAAAATGTTTCAATTGAAATCTCAAATTAATTTTCTCTTGATAATTAAAATTAAGAGGATAAAATTTATTAATATGAGCACTTATATTATCTTATATCAAATGTTTTGTAAATATCTTTAGGAACCAAACTATTTCTTAGCCACAAAAGCTCCATTGTTTGCAAACAAAATTTGTGACTCAATTTATGCAATTGTTGATCAATTGTAACACAAGAAATTCACTCTATATTGTCAATCTACTTTGATGTGATCATATGGACGACGAGCGTGTCCTTTGCGCTCTATATAGATAGCATTACAATCGGGGGAGTCAATATCATGCTACTCATAAAATAATATCATTTTTTAATAAATCATCCTAACCATCATCTCTCAACTTTTGAATTAATGTTTTTGTATTGTTGACTAATTGCATTGCATTAAGTATAACTTGAGATTTATGTTGTAAAGCTTCACAAAGATGATATGTAATTCTCATAATCTCTTTCATCATGTGCAAAATCAATATGAACTCAAATGATTTTATAAGCTTATGAGCAACATTAGCATTACCACGTGTAGAATAACTTGTTCCATTTCTTCTAATATCTTGAAGAACTACACAAGTTGAATTATACAAATTTATCATATTACAAACATAAGAAAAATGTGAGCTTCAATGAGTATCGCCGGTTAGTTTTAAATTGCAAATTTGATTTTGTTCACTTCCACTTTTAAGTTCATCAATCTCCAACAAAGTTGAAATATCCTCTAATATGGAACTTTGCAATTCATCACGATGCTTACTAGATAAACACACAACATTGATAATAAAAGTTAAGTGTGAAAATAAATCATGAATATGAAAAACTTCTCTAAAAGCAGTAACCAAAGCAAGTTGTAATCTATGTGCAAAACAATGTATATAATATAAATAAGGACAAACTTTGAAAAATAGTGCTTGTAATCCATTCCACTCACCTCTCATATTACTAGCACCATTGTACCATTGTTCATGGATATTTAAAACATCAAGACCATGTCGAGAATATCACAAATGACTTTTTTAAGAGTGATCGTCATAGTGTCTTTAACATGCACAAGACCAAAAAAGTGTTCTTGTATAAATCCATTTTTATCCACAAACCTCAAAATAATAGCCATTTGCTCCCTTAGATATCCATCACACAATTCATCAACAATTATGAAAAATTTAGAATCTCCAATCTCTTTTTGAATATAGTTTTTCACTTTACTAGATATGATATGCAAAATTTCCTTTTGAATTTTAGGATATGTATAATTTGAATTATATAGAGCATTCTCTAGAACTACTTTTGCAAGTTCACCATTGTATGATGCTAAGAGTTTGACCATTTCAAGGAAGTTACCTCTATTTTTTGATCCTAGTGATTCGTCGTGGCCTCGAAAAGCACAAGCTTGAAATGCGAGCCAACGAATTGAATTAATAGATCACTTGAGACGAAGTCTATTTTTGCTGATTAGATCGACACTCTGCACATTAAAGTCATTTATGATGTACATAGATTGATTGAACAAATCTTGACATGTTTTTATTGCATTATTGTGAAACAAACAAGGACCCTCTCTAATATATTTAAGAATATCACAACTTTTTTCTGACATTAACCTTTCTCCATGCTTTAAATCCTATTCTAGTGAAGACGTTAGAGGTAAGGTTCTCACTTGGTTTTATACTAAACAAGTAACAAAACAAACAATAAGCAACATCATTAGTCGGAGTGTACTATATCCATGAAAGGAACATTTTGAACCAAGATGCTTGAAATCGTCTTGGATGCTTGTCTCTATTTAGGGGATATTTTTCAATTACACATTGATAGAGACCCCAATTAAGATAAGCTCTTCGAACTTCATCTCTTTAATTCACTGGGTATTCCTAAATTTGGAGACGCTTTCCGGGGTCACGTTCTAAACAATTGACATCAAATTTATCCATAGTGATTTGATCACTGGAATGATATTTTTCAGGTGTTGATGTTGAAGCTTTGCAATATTCATATTTGTCGAAAACTTTTTTCTTGAAAAATGCATCAATTTTCCTCATAAAAAATACACATATTAATTAAAAAAATTCACAAATTAACTAAAATAATTCACAATTAACAAATAGTATCACATCATATTATATATCAATGGTGAACAAGTAATACTTTGTTATAGTTTATTAATAGGTAGTAGTGGAGTTGACTACAACATCCAAATCATAGAAACAAACAAAAAAACTTTAAAAATACTTCATTTTTTACTTATATATATGAAAATTTAAAATGTTTGACAAATTTGAAAAATAATGTACAAATATAAATATAATATCGGAATTTGATTAAAAAAAAAACTTTTTTCAATTGGATTAAAAATGTATAAAAACAATATCCAAATTTGTAAATTTTTGAAATGGTAAACTTCACAACACAAAACATCAAACATGAGGTATATAAAACAAAGTGGTTCATGTAGGAAAGGAAATATACTTGCAATTATATGATAATAAAATAATCAATAAGGGACACATGGAGAAATGTTAATTTTACTATGCAATTGGAGAGACATAAGCTAATTAACTTTACTCAACTTCTTCTTATGTTATTGTAGACTTGTTGTTGTCAGTTGTCACGTATAGTTTGACCAATTACCATATTTTAATAACTTAATTTGCAATTATTTTATCTTTTAAACAAGTAATCTAACAGTTTTATCATTCATAAAAAATTAATCTAATAATATTATCATATATGGAAAGTAAGGAGAAGTAAAGATAAATTAGAGAACTTAAAAAAGATTAGGAAGAAAAAACATAATTACTTGTAAATCATTCACAGAGTGTTAATTTCCTATCTTTTTTTTTCTTGGTGTGATCACAATTCACTAACAACACAGTTTTAAAATATTTGTCATTATTTTTAAGATAAATTTTAAATATGAGTTTTAGAGTAACAATAAATTTCAATTGATTAGTTACCAAAAAGCAATGTTGGCGACTAATACGGAGAGTCCAAGTGAAGAGACGAGGAGACAAAGAACAATAGGAGCAGAGAACTGATATAAGAGAGGGAGAGAGAAGAGATACTAACAATGTTACTTTTTCAAAACCATAAAGGTTTATGGATATAATCACTATTATTTAATAATATATTCTTATTATTTATTTATTTTTTAATAAAAAATACAGGGTATGTCGTGACATTTGTCTGCTCCTAAGAAAGTTTGCCACTGTTAACAATGGTTAGTGGCGGTCACATATAATGGTGGATGGTGGTAAGAGATGTGTTGTCGGTGGTTGGATCAAGATGGCGGCAACGATTGTTAGAGGTGGATGACTAGTAGTGTTAGTGATAACCAGAGGTAGATAGTTAACGATGATGAAGATGATTGGTGGTAGTGGGTACATGACAATGGCGATGGTCAGTAATGACGGTGGTGATTTGAGTAATGATTATGTTTATTAATGACGGCATGTTAATTTTAAAACAAAAATAAAAATTATAAATCTATCTTTTTTATTTTGAGTTATAAGAAAAACATTTTTGAAATTATGTAAAGAATGAACTCAACCCTATTTTAACCAAATATATATTAATTTTGAAATTAATTTTGAAAGTAAAAAATCGGAATCTGATAATCACCTCGAACGGACCCAAGAGAATAATATGTAGGGCTATGCAATACTCATTCAAAATCTTCAAATATAAAAATATTCATACTATTAAATTAACATAACACAACTCACGTTCCACTAAAATGAAATCCTTTAGTGCCACTGAAGAGAGATAAAGGTAAACTTCTTTATAAATATTTTATGAATATTATATTTTTTTCTTCTATTTTTGAGTGAACCACTATCCTCTCACGTTAAATTTAATTTATTTTTTTTTAAATAAATACGAATTTGGATGATAAACAATCCATTAGTCAATTGAAGTTCACTACAAATTAGTTAAAAATATTCAATTTATTCATAAAATCCAATTTAATCAAACCAATCCATCTAATAAATTATATACAAATAATAATATATTTTATTTTAATTTTTTACCCAGATAATATTTTTACTATTATTATTATTTGTAGCAAAAATTTTTTTTTTATCAAAAAAGACTGTTTTTTAATAAGTTTTAATTTTATTTTGAAATTACATAATTTTTCCAAATTAAAACAAAAATGTAATATTATAGTGTATTTATTAATAATCTTAATAAAAGGATGGTGGTTGGGGTGGCACCAGCATCAATGGAGTTTTTACTTTATTTTGACTTAATTGTAGTTTTTATTTTCTTATTTTCACTAATTCACTAAATTAATTAAATTATTTTAAAATTCAAAAAATCTGATATCTTTTTCATATTTTTTAACAAAAAAAATTACTGAACATATTTTAAATAATATGATATACAATTTTGTGGTGTAGAACTACCTAATGCATTAATTATATATATTTTATTAATTAAATTGAAAAATGAATAATTTCAAAAGGTTAAACCAGAAATTTTAGATTTTTTTTGCAATTTCATATGTATTTATCATTCAATATTCTCGTATTATATGTCATATCATAATTTTTTAATTGAAAAATTTGAGAGAGACACAAAAATTGTTTGATTTTAAAATAAGAAGACCAATTTTCACGAATTAAGTGTAATTTATATTTATATTTTGATAAATAAAAAAATAATTATAATAAGAAAAGCGAATAAAATATTATAAAAAGCGAATGAACAATATGGGAAAAAAAAAATCCCTACAATCATCCTCAAGAAGAACCAATAAACTAGGAGGAAGAGTAGCTACATCACCTATAATAAAATATCCACCAAGATCAAGATTAGCCATCCCATCTAAACCTTGCAACTCCATTCTCCTCGATCCACAAGAGATATGGCTTTTTAAAAAAGAGGTATACGATAAAGGTTATCTGTTTTTTCGAGAATGGACCAGGTTAACCTCAATAAGAAAATTCATTTCCACCAAAATAGTAGTAAAACCCTAATTACAAGTCAATTTGAGATCATGAATCAAACCTCAAAGTTCAGCAAAAACAGAGGTAGTTTGACTAAGATTACAAAAGAAACTGCAGACAAAAAACCTCTCTGATCATCTCTGATAAGCCCTCTACAAGCATCAAGACTTGTAGTGTAGAGATAAAATACATCAATGTTGCATTTAAAGGAATTAGAACGAAGAATATACCACTTAACATTGATCTCCCTCTTACGATCCTCTATAAAAAAGAAGTTCGGAAGGTAGAGATGTTGATGGGTGGAGGAAAATCATCTATTACAAGAGTGCAAAAATTGATTAGGATCAAGGATGTTCTTGAAAAAACTAATTGTTTCCTATCCAGCCAACCTATTTTTACCATGATACCTAAACACAAGAGGTTGATGTCATCCAATAGAGCCAACATCATTCATAAGTAGATTAAAACCAATTTATTGAGATACCCAAGGTTAAAAATGAGGTCCATTTATCATCTCTCATCGTTATAAAGTTATTTGATAGATTCTTTGCCACATCAAAATTTCTAAGAAAATGCATTATGGTTTTCGGTGCTTGAGAGCACCTGATGCAAACATTAGTATCCAACATACCACAATGATTTCTTTCATTAGTTAGACATTTTTCGTGGCCAAACTTCCAAAGAAAAGTATGAATTATGGGAGGAACAGTCCACTTTCACACCATGTTGAAATTAGAAGGCTCAAAAGAGGTAGATGTTGGGTTCAAGTGTCAGTGATTAAGTCTCACATCGATTAAAAACGTGGTGAATATTGAATATATAAGAGGGGAGACACATATAACTGATGTTTTAAGATTTTGGATTGAGATGATGTATCAAATTCTTTTGTGATCTGAGAATATTTGACTCATTGTTGCTTTCGAATATCCCCGAACTGGGGAGGACAAATGGATTATAATCACACATCTCTCCATCAATTTTGCAAGGAGTTTTTTTGATGCCATCAACTGTAATCATCTTATTTATTTCAAAAAGTTTAGAAATGAGAAATTCTACCAATGTTTCTAGTGATATAATCGGAACTCATTCTCGCTAACATTAGTAGAAAAACTGAGATATATGAAGATTTTAAAAGGGTGTAACTTAAGAGTATTATATAGATAGACTTTTGTATAAATAATTGTTTTATATAAATAGACTTATGTAATATTTTGCTTTTTTATTTTACTAATGTTTTGCTTTATTTATATATTTGTGTATTGTGTGTATATATATAAAATTGCATATGCACATAACATTAGACTAGTGAACGTAACTGGAATTAGACTTGAGTGAATAAAACTCTATTTGTCTTGTAGGTAGAAAATTAGAAATAAAAAAGAATTTTGTTTAAATATATACGGTGATGATAAAGTAATAAAGTATATACAATCATATATCTATATTTTGATAGCTATCTTTGATATGAGAACTATCTTCTTGTCATCTTGCTTATATGCATTTCATACTCGTCAATATATATCACTAGTTTTTAAAAAAAATTAAGTTGAAGCTTTTGTTACAAAAAATACCATTGAGAGCCTTCCAATGAATATAGAAATTAGATGTGTCCAATCCAATAAGTCTTTTCGAAGAGAAAAGTAATACCAACGAAAGCACTTTTTGCCAAACCAATTTGGTTTCATACTCCACTAGCACTAATGCTTCCCTTAGTGGTATTGCTACATGATTGCTCAACCTTTGGTATATGTAGCTTTAATTTACGAATGATGATATGTGTCACCTTCCACCATGACATTTGTGGGTTGGTGCTGGCATGTTTTTGTCATTCAACAAATTTTAAAACAGAGAGAGTTGATACGATTTTTCTGTCATAAAGATTGGATGTCATTATTGAAATGATTTCTTAAGCAATTTGTATCGTGTCTTTGGTTTTGAGTTGTTTAAAAAATAAAATATTGGTTAGACGTTATATATATCATAACAAATCACATAACTGTTAAAATAATAACACTTAATTTTTTTTATTTATATTTTAATCATTTTAGATGATTTAAATTTCACACACTTTATCTACAATGATAACCAGAAAGTAACTTATATTTACTATATTTAAGATTCTTTTGCGTAAGAGTATTTATTTTGTGATTTTTTTAAAAAAAACATGTGCTGATAAAAAAAATAATAGACTCTCTTAAAGAAATAATTGTCTATATTAAAAATGAAAAATATCAAAAGAATTATTTATATTATTTTTAAAAGTGCACCATCTCAAATTAATGTTTCATCTTCTCTCTGTTATAATAATTTTCTTTAAAAGTATCACATCTTATTAGCTAATTAAAATGAAGACATACTTTAAAAAATAAAAGCAAAAAATATTTTTACAAAAGTAAACATATTTTAAATGTAAGACAATGACTCAATAGTCTTTGATTATGTCAAAATTACATAAACATGTGTGAATATATAGAGGCAAAACTAAGTGTTCTGACACCTTCAAAAATAAATAAATTATGTGAATAAGTAAATATATTCTTATATTTAATTACTCTAATAATATATATTAACTACTAAAATAAATTTATTCTGACGTAAAAATAATTTTGGACTAAATTAATCCATCTCAATATTATTTCTTTTTTAGTCTAAGAACTAAATACTACATTTATTATATAGATTAAATATTTATATGTCAATAATTTTTAATAACGTGACATAAATAATTTTATATTTTATCATCGTAATTTAACATTTAAAAAAAATCAATTAAACTTAAATCAAACTTAATAAATAAACTAATATATTTCATTTATACAACTGTCAATTCATTTAAATATTATTTTTGACCAATTTGGTTCTTTATTCATTATTTTATCATATATCATAAGAATAGTAGTAGTGATTTGATCTTCTCTCTTCGCAAGCTATAGAGGTGTTCCGTACTGTCTAAAATTCTGGTTTCCTCTTAGAAGATACTAGTGCATTAGAGGGTGGCTATTACTTATTAGGGATGCGTTACACTACATTCATGTTATTTTTTCTTCTTATCAATTAATAATGTGTTAGGTTTTAGTAGCAGTAAATCATCATTATTTTATCATATGACAACAACGCTTGTAAGGATATGTACCTACAAGGAGTGATGGGCTACAACAACAATAATAGAGGGTTAGTGTTATAACACTTCACAAATCCACTTACTATTATTAGTCTCAGCTATATATTAATGAGGCTAAAAAGTTTTATGGTTAAAACTATAAAAGAATTTTAAAACTAAATAAATAAATAAAAACTTTAAATTTTTTTGGTTAAGTGAGATTTATACCCCCACTTTTTCAATTTATCTTTTAATATTTTTTACAAAAAAAAATTGAAAAAAGGTTCAAAAATATAATTTAAAAATTTCTATTTTCAATTTTTTGAAGAACTTTTTTTTCTTAAAAAAATAATTAAAATTTCTCAAAAATTTTGATTTTCTTCCAAAAAAATGATTTCAAATTTCTCAAAATTTATTTGAGATTTCTATTTCATTTTAAAATATAATTTGATTTTTTTAAGAAAAATAAATTTTAAAAATTTTCATAGAAAAATATCAATTGAAAAACATTAGACTCTTGATCACTTAATCCTACAAAAACAAATGAAATAATAAATTATCGAAAATTTAAAAATTTATTTCAATAAATAATTTAATATTAAAAGATTTAGTACTAAACTTTTTGAGATCGACTTTAAACTTTAGAATTTAATAGACGGCTCCATTGTGTTGGGTGCATTAGTGAGGGGAAAAGAGTGGGCTGGAATCCACAGACCACAGCCAATTGACAAACTGACCAAGAACTAGGAGACATTATTGAGGTTCAATAGGCATCCATAATCTACCCCTAATGAAACACCTACCTACTCTGCCTAACCAAAATTTATTGCATTATTAGCCCATTATTATGTGGGGTTGCCTTGCCATCAAGCGACATAATTAACACCATAATCCATATCTTTATATTATCATTCAACGCAATTACACTAAAACGACCCTTTTACCATTCACCACAAAGCTTCTTTTCTCATCCACCAGAGTATCAAACACAAAGTATCATTATCCTTCAATCCCAAACCCACCTATAAAAAATAGGAGTGGAATCTTGTTCTCATTTACGAGAAACTGCGGAAATTTAGTTTGATTCCTTAGAAATAAAACACAATCTTCTAATTCTTGAAAAAAATAAACAGATACTACATGTTACTCTTTAATCTTTCTATCAAATTTTCAACATAAACAACTATTTTATACTTTTCTCAACCGTGGCTTTGCCAAGTTAGTTATACACCTATGATTACTATGACCAGACATAATTTTAAGAACACAACATAACAAACATAAATTAATAAAATAACTTGATTTTTCTCACTATACTATCTACTATTTATTCAATTTAGAAGACCAAAAACAATGCTCAAGTAGTACATAATATATTAAATAGTTGCTCAAAAGGAGAACATTACAAGTTGTTGGTAGTTCCAAGACACACAAAAAAAGTAAGAAAAACATCAAGATAATAAAGCACATATCATTTGAGTTTGAAAATTAAATGATAACCGGTACACTCCAAATTAATACACCAAATGAACATAATGAACTTCACTATTTCTTAGATCTGCAGCAAATACTCAGCAGTGCAAATTACCTGCGCAATTATTCCTTCATCATATCAATATTTTTATATATAGGCAACAACTTGAGAAAGAACTTGAAAGTGGAAAAAGGAAAAATCCTGAAAACAGGGCGTTTCGGAAGAAAAATACACGACCTCCACAGGATTCTCTCCCTAACGAATATCAGCCCAAAGAGATAGTTCTTCACCTCTTTTTAAGCTCTCTAGCAAAATATTGAATGTCAAATTTTATTCTTTTATTGGAAAAATAGAATACTACTACGCTTCAACATTGTAGCCAAGCCTCCTCCTTTTACTACTTCCGTTCCTTGTTGTCTTCATCCGAAAAAATTTCACCAAAAGAATATGTACCTTAAGAATTTAAATACCTATCTCAATAAGATGTGAAGTGTCAATTTAATAACTAGACTACAAGCTGATCCAGTTTCATTTGCTCAAGCCAAGCCCCTAAAACAGAATGATCAACAGATTCAATTTGTGAATTGGAATTCAATCCATCAGCAGACGCAATAGGTCCAGAAGATGCAAACTTCTCTTTAATTATCTCAGGTGAGGAATCCTTCACTAGGGTTTGGACCCATGACAGATCAGGCTCTTCCCCATTGTTTGTGTGTTCAAAAGACGACGCACTGCGCATTTGGCGACTTAGTTCGTCCCCATTTACCGACCAATCAGCCATCCCATTAGGAGATCCCCACTTAGACCATGGGTTTGTAGGGGATCCAACAACTGAGGTAGGATTGTTGGCACCAAGGTCCCTAGAACTTATACTCCGCAGCTGTTGCTGCTGTTTCTCACGCTGCACAAATGCAGACATCCGGGGGCTCATTGGGGAGATTGGTTCAACGCTTCTAGGTGACATCCTACCTGAAGAAGGGACACCAAATGAAGCCTGTAACAGAGGATGGTCAACGTTCTTAGGAGACAACATATTAGTATTTATTGGTGATAACATACTTTGAAGCTGCTTAAACTGATTCATAGCAGCTGATTTATGTGAAGGGGAAAAAACAGAAGCCATTGCTTGGTCAGAATATCGGGGAGTTGACAAAATTTCAGCAGAAAACAGCTCTTCAAGATTTGATGGAGTTAGTGTCTTAGACCGACAAGAACCAGGGCCAGGCTGTGACAAACAGCTCAAGTCATTAAAAAGGTGTTGCTGGCCATCAAAATCAGTCAGCACATTGAAGTCTTCAAGTGGAATGTCACGAGCACTAAGTGAAGATCTCAATCGACTAGATTGAAGATTGCTTCCTGGTAAATGAAGTGCTGGAACATTTTGCTGTGCCCAGGAAGCATTTGAGAATGAGATACTATTTCCAGAAGGGGACATCGGCTGGGAAAAATGAGATGGAGACATGGAAGAGACTGACGAAGGTGAACCGGGAAAAAGGTTCATTGCAGCAGCCATGTCCATCGCATTAAGAGCAGTGGCAGATGATCGCGGTGAAGGAACTGCAGATCCAGTTGACGCATACAATGGCCTCAATTCCTCTGGAATGTGAGCAAAAAAACACACCCTTCTATTACAACTAATGCCATCTTTACAGAGGCGAGTTCGATACTGAGCTGGGTGAAGCCAGCACTCGAATACTCCATGAGCATACTCACACATATCTCCACGCCTACAAGTCCCTTTCCTAAATTCAGGGCAAGGCACACAACTATAATGGAACTTCCTAGGGTCTCTTCTCCGAGCATTTTCTCCAGGATGAACAAATGGACACTCGGTCCAATCATGAGAGTACGCACGGGAACAAGGACGAACCTTGAAAGAAAACATCCGAAATTCATCACTTGCATATATGCTGTTTTTTATATCAGGAAGTGATGGATCAACTGGATACTCTTTTTTCTCAGTAAATTTCAATTCCGCCATAGGAGAAGGTGGCGACACTGAAGGAGAGTATGGTAACGCCGTCCCATTTTCAAGTGAACCGGAACTAGAAGACTTAACAGACACCGGTACAGAGAAGTCACCAACAGAGCCATTATCAGAGGCATTATCCAAAAGAAGTTCCTCAAGAACTGCTTTCATGCCTTGCAGCTTTGGAGGAACAACAATGACATCAACAGGACGATTTCCATTGACATCGACACAATTAACATCAGCACCAGCTGATATAAGAAGCCTCACAACATCAACAACATTAACTGACCCACCAGAAGCAGCACAGTGAAGGGCAGTGCTTTTATTCACCCCACAAGCAAAATTCACATCTGCTTCAGGATACGATAGTATAAGCTTCATAACATCAATACTTCCATAAGTAGCAGCAACCATCAAAGGAGTTCTATGCTCAAGAACAATCTGCTTAGACCCATTCTGCCGACCATACCAAATACCCGCCTCATTAATCGAAGAAGCTCCTTCTTTATCTAATAGCAACTTAAAACCTTCAATGTCATTGTTAGAAGCAAATTCCAATAAACTGGAAAAAGAATCTTCAGTATCAATGGTTAGTGTTTTCATATCCTTTTCGTTAGTTGAAACTTCTAAGGCAACACTAAAAATGAAGTCCTTGATTTTGATTTCACTGGGCCACAGCACATGCTTTAGTTAACTGAACCAAACAATCATAAACAAAATTAGTAACCACTTCATCTAAGCCTAAAAAAATGTATTTTTAGGACTAATTCTATTAACCTTTTTTAGAAATTGTTATTTTTATTTTTTTAGCTAATAATAAAAACAAATGTTTTGGCCAGTTTACAAAATTTAACATTTTCATACACTTTTCAAAAATGTTTTTTTAATTTCATAACTAAATGAACTTCTCAACAAAACTAAAAATGCAGCCAAATAAGACAGAAAAAGTAAACCCTAAATATAAAGCTGGATTTCGACAAGAAAAATACTACCATACTAGAGCAGAAACATGAATATAAAAATGAAATAACTCAAAATAAATAAAAATAAATCACAACACATCAAATTATTAAACAAACAAATAAGAATCGTATAAAACAGAACGCTAAAGTAACAAACTGACGATAAACAATAGTGAAAAACAAAGTAACAAAAAAGAAATGAGAATTAAATTTTGTCATCAAAGCGAAAAATAGAAAATCAGAAATTATGATCGGTAGAAAATTTACGCTTAAAAAAAGTGATTTTCGCAATGATCAAGTGATTTTTTAAAAATAGAAAAGTAAAAATAGCAAGAAAATGATATATCTGAAATCGTGATTTTCTCACCGGTTACAGATTGAGAAGGTGACAATCATGTTCGGAAACCGAAAGAACTTTGGTTGAAATCAGAATGATAAGAGATTAAACAATGAGATCTGGAACATCGAAATTAGGCTTCAACCTCGAACGATGATAGCGAGGACACATAGAAGAAGAAGAAGAAGAGAGTAACGTTTAGTTCAGATATTGAAATTGAAATTGAAATGTAAATGAAATTGGGAAGAATTTATTTGAGAAGAAATGGGAGTGAAATGGAGGCGAAATGAAGTCTTTGAAGTGTGTGTCGGGGAACCGGATGAACCAGTAGGAGAGAAGGAAAGGGTTAAGAAAGAATGGCACCAAGGGAGAAAAGGTTGAACCGGTTGACCGGTGTAGTTGGACTTATCAAGATATTAAAGTGAAATGAAATTATGGGTTGAAGTCCGCCAATTAAAGACTGACTTGTGTGGCAATTGGCAATGACATGTGAGAAGTAAGGACAGTGGTCAATTGTGTAAATCAAATGAAAGCCCAAACGTCAAATCTAAAAACTAGGAATTAATTAGTAGGCTAAACCAAATCATTTATGTTATGTTTGGTTTATAAAAGAAAGGTGGGTAAATTATTTTAAAAGAAAAAAAAAAAATAAAGGGGGGAGAAAAGGAATGGAAGAGAGTAATAGAAAACATTAATTAATCAACAATGAAAACTTTCTTTTATTTTTTAAATTTAAATTGTCTATTAGTTAAATTTTATTAAATTCTTGTACACGTTTTAAAAATAAAGAATATTTTTTCTTTATATTTATCTTTTTAAAATATGTACATGTTAATCTTTTTTATTAAAAAAGTGTTTAGTTGCCAAGGTACTATAAGATTATTATTAATTATTTATTTTTTAATATATTATTTTGTTAAAAATAAAGAAATCTAGTAAACCTATGAACATCATCTCCATTCTCGATTATAAAAAAAAAAGGTCATTCGCATATGGATTATTTCATCCTCATCTTTATCACATTCTTTAAATTAAAAAAAAAAAATCATTTTAAATCCGGTTTATATTCATCCTCATGCAAGTATACCTTAAATTGCATGAATCTAGTTTATATTCACTCCCATCTAAAATCAAAATTCTCAAATTTTGCAATAAATCCTAAATCCATGAATTTCGATATTGCTAAGTCTCCATTACTAGTGTATGAGCATCAAGTAATCTCCAACATGTTTGAATTGGTTACTTTCACTATTATCATTTGTTTATCGATTTTGAAATAGTAGTTGCATTGTTGCATCAATGAGACATTCAGTAAGGAAGTAAATTGAGTTTGGAAAGTGTGAGTAAACCAAAGAAACTAACAAAAAAGTTTCAATTAGCGTAGAAAAGAAACATTTGTATGATCGATATCTCCACTCCATATGCATATGTGCGATCGATGATATTTTGGAGGTTATTTTGGTATGTACTGGTTCTCCTAGATTTCGGTATTAGGTTTTGTTTTAGGCTGAACTCAGGCCAATGTGGACCATTTTATCACTACAATGGATCGACTTAAGACCAACTCGATTCATATCTCAGAAATGAAAGACCACCATAGATCACTTATACATTCATATTCAATCACATTATAGCAATCATATTATGATCACAACCACACGATAGAAACAATCACCTAACATCAACGAGCACACAAGTTCGAAATCATATAGTGTTTGAGAACCACGTATCTTCTTATTGACAACCCTAACGAATTTCTTATAGAAACCATAGGGAATGTCATTTAAAAAGGACATCTGGTGCAGACAAAGGTAACACTAAATTCTAACACAAAACTTCTCACTTTTAAACAAATTTTGACGTGATCGTCAAAGTGTGTGCAAGTCAGCCCCGATGTGAAGCTTAGAGTATAAAAGAGGTAAGTGTGTTGGGAAATCAAGTACTATAAGATTATTATTAATTATTTATTTTTTAATATATTATTTTGTTAAAAATAAAGAAATCTAGTAAACCTATGAACATCATCTCCATTCTCGATTATAAAAAAAAAAGGTCATTCGCATATGGATTATTTCATCCTCATCTTTATCACATTCTTTAAATTAAAAAAAAAAAATCATTTTAAATCCGGTTTATATTCATCCTCATGCAAGTATACCTTAAATTGCATGAATCTAGTTTATATTCACTCCCATCTAAAATCAAAATTCTCAAATTTTGCAATAAATCCTAAATCCATGAATTTCGATATTGCTAAGTCTCCATTACTAGTGTATGAGCATCAAGTAATCTCCAACATGTTTGAATTGGTTACTTTCACTATTATCATTTGTTTATCGATTTTGAAATAGTAGTTGCATTGTTGCATCAATGAGACATTCAGTAAGGAAGTAAATTGAGTTTGGAAAGTGTGAGTAAACCAAAGAAACTAACAAAAAAGTTTCAATTAGCGTAGAAAAGAAACATTTGTATGATCGATATCTCCACTCCATATGCATATGTGCGATCGATGATATTTTGGAGGTTATTTTGGTATGTACTGGTTCTCCTAGATTTCGGTATTAGGTTTTGTTTTAGGCTGAACTCAGGCCAATGTGGACCATTTTATCACTACAATGGATCGACTTAAGACCAACTCGATTCATATCTCAGAAATGAAAGACCACCATAGATCACTTATACATTCATATTCAATCACATTATAGCAATCATATTATGATCACAACCACACGATAGAAACAATCACCTAACATCAACGAGCACACAAGTTCGAAATCATATAGTGTTTGAGAACCACGTATCTTCTTATTGACAACCCTAACGAATTTCTTATAGAAACCATAGGGAATGTCATTTAAAAAGGACATCTGGTGCAGACAAAGGTAACACTAAATTCTAACACAAAACTTCTCACTTTTAAACAAATTTTGACGTGATCGTCAAAGTGTGTGCAAGTCAGCCCCGATGTGAAGCTTAGAGTATAAAAGAGGTAAGTGTGTTGGGAAATCAAGAGATAGACTTTTAAAATCACTATCAAGAGCGAAATACTTTCTTTAGCCAAGGATCACATATGCACAAAAATTTACAAAAAAAGTTCATGTGTTTACCTCAAGCATCGAGGATGATACAAATCACCATCACAAAGCATCTCACTTAAATCGTGTTTTAACGGTGTCTCTACATAGTTCACGTGATCACAATACAGAACGTGGTGCTAGCCAATATATAAGGGTAGTGACAATTTGGATTACTTGGAGAGTGTGATATTCTTCTATTTATAGTGAATGAGTTACTAAAAGTCTAAAATCCTAAAACTTCTATTTTGGACCCAAACCAAAAAAGTCCTAAATTTTTTATTTAATTAAACTATTTTAATTAAATTAAATCATATTAATTACATTAATTTCCAACCGTCATTTATTTAATCAAATCATATTTAATTTACATAAATTATAAATATGTTAATGTATTACATCATATTTAATACAATTAACATCTAACTATATCAAATCTTATTTAATTTAATCGTTTGTTTCATTGTCAGTACTTTTATGCATGTGACCCTTATAGATTCTCACAGAAATGGTAATAATATTATATATAGTCATTATAATATAAAATATTTTAAACAATGATTGACATCTAGTAATGCATCATTGTTACCTGAATGATGAAAAAACCAGTGATACGATTGAAACCATACCATGATCACTATTTATTGTGTAGTAATTGTCCTATGGTCTAAATGTCTAATTGAACGCAAATCATAATATGTGTCATCCTTGCAATGCTTAATTCTTTATTTTTCAATCTCAAAGTAGACGCATAAAACTATTGGACCTAATATCACATATTGATTCATTCTAACATGACTATGCATTTCCAGAGTCTCACTCTATCGAGTGGCCCAAAACATAACTCCTATGATGTACGATGGATAAATTCTATCTACATAACTCACACTCGTTCACATGATTTATTGCAGCACATTAACCACTTTTATGATTGTTCTGTTACATACAATAATTGATAGTTTTAAAATCTACAACTTCTCATGTCGGGATCAAAATGACTTCAAGTCGAATGACTACTCACTATGATCTCACGAGAATTGTTAATGACACTTATATAAAAATTATGTAGTATTCTCATGGCAGGTAAATCCAGTATAAATATTATACCGAATATTTATACATATGTAACGACTTAATATTTCATATTCATCAATGTGAGATATGATAATCAATCTCCTCACAAAGAAAAAAATACAAATGTCTAATCATTTTTGTTTTATTCGTATAAAGAATAGTTACTACCTCTCTAATAAAAGAATTTAAAAAAACAAAAAACAAATGTAGAAAAATTATAAGAGACTAATAGAAATTTTTATTATAAATCTATCCTTCTAATTGGTAGTAATTTTTATCATATATCAGGCTAATTTTATCAAATCTTTAACACAAAACAGTTACAATGATAAAAAGATATATTTTGGGGTGTTCTAGTGTCATAAAATTTTTATTTATAGAAACTGAAAATGATTTTCTTTTATAAAAATACTATAAGTTATTTTCTTGCCCCCCATTGTAAAAAGTTATTGGATCTGTCTTTGTGTCTAAGTAATAAAAGTTTGTGGTTGTGACCATACAAGTTTTACTCGATGAAGATAAAGATGTTGAGAATGTATAAAAATAAGTCAATTTTTTTTTTATAAAAAAAAATTTAAATTTATCCAATTATCTAAAGTGAAATTATTTTTGAACTAAAATTCCAACATTAGACACTGTATAAACATATAATTTTAATTTTTTATTAATATTTTATTTCTTCGTCTTCTGGGATGATGATGAGAAAAGATATTGACTTATGATGTGTTTTATACGGTTTCTGATGTATGTATACTTCTTGTGTATCTCTATATTTTTGAATGAAATTTTTGTAGATATGTTTAAAATATTAGAATCTCTATCACAAAAAATTAGAATTATTTATTAAAAGATGAATTAAATATGAATTTTTTAAGGGGTAAAAACTTCATATTTAATTAATTATTTATTAAAAAATTCTAAATTTTGTAAGATTTTTTTTTATATAATAATCTAAACATAACTGAAAAAAATCATTCAAAAATCCGATAGATAAACATTAGTTTACTTAAAAGTAGGGAAGAAAAAGAAAAACAAATATTTTTTTGGGATTAAAAGGTTAAGAAATTTTTTTAGGGACTAAAAATAAAATGTTAAAATTTTATAGAGACTAAAAAGTTATTTAATCTTTAATAATAATATAAATTGATTAACAAAAATACTAAAAGTATAGATGTTGAACTAAAATCAATTAGTGTCTAAGGTGTCCTCCAATACCATTCGGTAGAGATCTTTTATTATATTTAAGTTGTTGTTGACATCTTGGCACCTGCTGATTTTGTTCCTGAGAATAACGTAGGAACGGTGATATAGGATGATATAGAATGTAAATGATATTTTTTTTTTCTCTAAAAAATATATTTATTTTCACACATTATAGATTTTTATATGCAACAAATTTTGATGGGTAAGAATCTAACTATGAGCTTGCAGTATTTTTTTCATGAAATTCTAACAAAACCAAACTCTTGAAAAATAGTTTTTTATATATTATACATTAGACAAAAATATGTCATTAGTCAATTAGTTAAAAAATTGTTTTTCATAAAATTATTAACTAAAAAATAACTATATATTTCATTTGTAATATATCTCTTAAATGTCTTGTACATAATTTCTTCAAAAACAATACAATACATTAGTTATAATTTTTAAATTTTCTATATAAATTATATACAAGAGAAAATATTTAATGATGACATCAACAACAATAATAATGTAGAAGCGGAAAATATATGCAAAGTGGTTCACATGGTAATGGTATCCTTAGAGGGAACTAAATTTAAAATATTGAAACATTCCAAAATAAGAAACATCGTTTTCCATTGATATTAAATATAGAAGCACCTTTCATTTTCACGGGAGAACAAAGATGGAGACACAATTAGGTTGCTAGGTGTTCTCTATATATTAAGCATTAACCTAACCTAACCAAACCAAAATAAGGTATCGGTTTCCCAACTTCATTCATCCAAAGTTTGTTTAGGTGGGGAATCTCTATTTTTTATTTATTTTTTATAATAAATACATAATGAATCTCTCGGTGGCTAATTCTAAGACCATCTCTAATGGTACATTCAACCTATATACATTAGATAGGATCTAATGTGCCATATGAATAAGTCATTCATTTTTTACGTTTAACTCTTAAAAATCATATTAGGTCCAACAACTTTAATTTATATATTAATATTTTATTTATTTTTAATTTTATTACAATTTAAAATTTTAATTTAAATATTTCAATTAATATTGTTATACATTATTTAAATTTAAAACAAAATTGAACATAAATTTTTATAACAATAATAAAAATTAAAAAAAGATAACGGTTATAAATTTTAAAAAAGTAACCGTCATAAAATTATTATTATTAATAAATTAAAAAGAAGTTACCGTCATAAATTAATTAAAAAAAAGGTAACGACCATAAATTTATTATAACTAATAAATTAATAAAAAAAATTAACAGTTATAAATTTATTATTATTAAATTATAAAAGTACGTTCTTTCATAATGTACACAACTTGACACAACTCCAACGATGGATTCGCCAAAAACTCAATTTTACGTAACTCCACGCTAGCGGATAAAAGTATTTGTCAACCGTTGGAGATGCTCTAACACTATCTATTATATTTTCTTTTCTATTTGGGGTTTCTTTGGTTATGAATGTGTTGGAAATGATGATGATATTAATGAAAGATTGTTGGAAATAATTATGACATTAATGAGAGCTAGTGTTGTTGTGAATTGAAAAATAAGAAAATCTCATATATGAGGGATATCACATGCTAGTAGTGTATATAAGGTGGATGTATGGAACTTGGGGTGTGTCCCAAGGGGTACCCCAATTTTGTAAAGGAAGAAGAACGCATGGGTCAAGTCGGGTTTGGGCTTAGGTCTTGGCTAAGTGGTGTATTATTTTTTAGCATATGAAAACTAATAAATTATTTATTTATTTAATTAATTAAATGAATGCTTGCGTTTTTACATAATTGCATAATTACATAATTGCACTCCACCGAGTCAACATTCAACATCTAATCCTTCCTTGCCCCCAATTTCGCGCTTCAGTTTTGTTGGTCAAAACCCTAATCATTGGTCTCACGTGTTTATTATTACACGATAAAAAACCTATGTCAAAACCCTAAGTTTAGAGTGCACATTTATGTGGTCAAAACCTAAATATCAGAGCGTATGTTTAGTGTATCATACCTAATGGATCACACTTTTCTCTTGGATATAATTGCAGATTTCCTCTATAAATAGAGGGTTCTCCTCGATTGGAAAAACACACTAAAAGTACTATGAATCTGAGGTTTTTCTTTCTTCTCTCCCTTTCTTACCCACTTTTTCTTTTTCTTTCAAGTTGTCTTAATGCCGTATTACGAGTGATAGTCATTCGACTACCATATTGAGGGTGTAATTCTAGAACGATTTTCTATGCTGCAGTAGAACTTCGATATAGTGATCTGGGTTGTTTTATCCTGGGGACTTCGTGGCTGATAGTCTTCCTTGCACAATTTGAGCAGGACCTAGAAACGTGTTAAAGAGAGCAACCTAGTTCATGATTCAATCCAGTAATATTTTTGGTGGCATAGATTGTTTTTTCATAGTTGTTTTTTTGAAATTCAAAAATAACAATTTTAAGATTTTTCATAATGCCATGTCTATCAATAAAATTACTGCGACAAGTTCTTCTGCTTCTGACTACAACAAACCATTTCAGTTTGAGGGAAGACACTTCAAACCACGACAACAAAATATGTTATTTTTTCTAACCACAAAAAAACTTGCCAACGTTCTGAAGGATGACATTTATGTTGTTCCAGAAAAAGCTGAACAAATAGAAAAGGATAAGAAAGTTGCTAAATTAACCCAATGGGAACATAATAATCACTTATGTAAGAATTATATTCTTAATGGACTTGCTGATGATCAGTATTATTACTAAAGTTCCGATAACAATATTGTTAAACAGGTTTGGGATGCTCTAAAGAAGAAATATGATACTGGGAAAGCTGGAAACAAAAAGTATGTTGTTAGCGGCTACCTCAAATATCAGATGACATACGACATATCAGTGGAAGCTCAGTCTCATGAAATCAAGAAAATTGCTCGCGAGATCATCTCTGAAGGTATGTCTCTAAATGAACAGTTTCAAATTGTTGTTATTATTGACAAACTGCCCCCTGCTTGGAAAAATTTTAAAAATTCTCTCAGGCATAAAAAAAAAAAAATTATCTCTAGAAAGTCTGATGACCTGCCTTAAAATTGAGGAGGAATCCCAAAAGCAAGACCAGAAAGATGAAGTTCTTCTTATGGAAAATAACAAGAAAAATAAATTCATCGGAGTAGTTCTGAAGCCAAAAGACAAACAACTAAAGAATCAAAATCTCACTTTAAAGAACAGTAACAAGAATAGGAACCCTCAAATGGTCTCAATTATAAGGCATCAACCACCTCCTAGAAATGATCCTCTCCCACGTTTTCTCTACTTTCATTGTGGGAAAGAGGGATGGTGGATAGACATTGGCGCCTCACGTCATGTCTGTTATGATCGTGCTATGTTTAAAACATACGCTGCTTCCGAATATAAGAAAGTGTTGTTGGGATATTCCCACACCACTAATGTTGCTTGTATTGGAGATGTAGAACTAATATTCACCTTTGGAAAGACCTTAATTCTGAAGGATGTCATGCACACTCCAGAAATAAAGAAGAATATGGTTTTTGGGTTTCTTCTCAATAAGGCATGGTTTACTCAGTCTATAGGGGCATATTTGTAATTCTAAAAATGGTATTTTTGTTGGGAAATGGTACGCCACTGATGCCATGTTTAAATTGAATGTTGAAATCAGTAAAATGGTTCCTTCTGGTTACATGTTGTGTGATTTTAACATTTGGCATGCTAGACTCTATCATATGAACAAACGTGTGATTTAAAACTTAAGTAACCTAGGTTTAATTTCAAAGTTATCTTTGAAGGTTTTTGAAAAATGTGATTTTTGCAGTCAAGCTAAAATAACTAAGAGTTCACATAAAACAATAGTTAGAGAATCTGAACTTTTAGATTAATACACTCTGATATATGTGAACTTGATGGGACGTTAACTAGAAATAGAAAATGTTATTTCATCACTTTGATTAACGATTGCTTTGATTACACTTTTGTATATCTAATGAAAAATAAAAGTGAAGTGTTTGACATGTTTAAGATCTTTGTAACTGAAATTGAAAATCAATTTAGTAAAAAGATTAAGAGGTTTCGTAGTGATAAAGGAACAGAGTATGATTCCAGTTTATTTAATGAGTTTTATAAAACCCAAAGAATTATACATGAAACTATTACAACATATTCACCTGAAATGAATGGTAAAGCTGAAAGAAAGAATATAACTCTTACTGAACTAGTTGTTGCTATTATGCTTAACTTTGGTGCTGCATCTCACTGGTGGGGGGGAGTTATTTTGACTGTTTTCTATGTTTTGAATAGAGTTCCTAAATCTAAAAACAAAACATCTCCTTATGAGATAATGAAGAAAAGACAACATAACTTGTCTTATCTTCGAACATGGGGATGTTTGGCTTATGTTAGAATCCTCGATCCCTAGCGAATTAAACTCGCTAGTAGATCCTATGAATGTGTATTAATTGGGTATGTAGTAAACAATAAAGCGTATAGGTCCTATGACCTAAATGTGAAAGTGATCATAGAATCAAATGATGTTGACTTATATGAAAATAAATTCTCTTTCAAATTGAGAAATAGTGGGAGCAACAAACCTAGTCAAGTTCTTGTGAGAAGAAGCACTGAAAGCAACAACCAAAGTGAAATAGAAACTCAAAAAAGTAAAAGAGTAAAATTTGCTAAAGGTTTTGGACCCGAATATATGGTCGATAACTTAGAAGAGGATCCTGCAAATCTAAAAAAAGCTCTGTCATCATTGGATGCAAATTTATGGCAAGAAGAATAACAAGACA
Organism: Cicer arietinum; assembly: GCF_000331145.2. Classification (NCBI taxonomy): domain Eukaryota; kingdom Viridiplantae; phylum Streptophyta; class Magnoliopsida; order Fabales; family Fabaceae; genus Cicer; species Cicer arietinum. The sequence continues at coordinate 49,344,014 of NC_021166.2, forward strand.
TGATATTTAATGGACTTTCCTCCTGGTTGCAAACCAATAGGTTGTAAATGGATCTTGAAAAAGAAACTAAAATCTGATGGAATTGTTGATAAATACAAGGCACACCTTGTAGCCAAATGTTTTAGACAAAGAGAAAATATAGATTTCTTCGACACTTTTTCACTAATCACTAGAATAACATCCATTACGGTGCTCATATCACTTGCGGATATTCATAACCTGGTGATACACCAGATGGATGTTAGAGCAACATTTTTAAATGGTGACCTAGAAGAAGAAATTTATATGGAACACATGAAGGTTTTGTAATTAATGGACAAGAAGACAAGGTCTGCAAGTTAGATAAGTCTCTGTATGGTCTTAAACAAGCTCCTAAGCAATGGCATGAAAAATTTGATAACTTGATTATATCGAATGAGTTTAAAGTAAATGAAAGTGACAAATGTATTTATTACAAATCTGAAAATGACATTTGCACTATCATATGTCTCTATGTAGACGACTTACTCTTATTTGTTTCAAACATTCATGTTGTAAATAATGTGAAATCTTTGTTGAGTAACAACTTTGATATGAAAGACCTTGGAGATGCAAATGTAATCCTTGGAATCAAAATTACTAGGTCAGAAAAGGGAATTTCTTTGAATCAATCTCACTATGTTGAAAAGATCCTAAAGAAATATAATTACTTTGACTGTAAACCTGCTTGCACACCATATGATCCAAGTGTGAAAATTTTCAAGAACACTGATGAAGGTGTTAGACAAACTGAATATGCGAGCATCATTGGCAGCCTCAAGTATGCCACTGATTATACTAAGCCCAACATTGCCTATGTCGTGGGATTGTTGTGCAGGTTTACTAGTAGACCTAGTATGGTGCATTGTAACGCTATCGAAAGAGTCATGAGATACCTTAAAAGGACATTGAGTCTCAGATTACATTATCAAAGATTTCCTGCCGTCTTTGAAGGATACATTTGTTAAGACAAAATCCCAAATTAATGTTTTGATGATAATTAAACAAAAAGTTAATTAAGAATTCTAATTAAGATTCTAAGTGTTTCGGTATTTAACATGTGTATTTAAGTGTGTTAAAACAAGTTAGGTACCAAGTATTTCAAAGTAGATCTAATTAAAATCAAGAAAGCAAAAACAGTAAAACGAAGAACATTCTTGACATATTTCTGATAGACAACTCAAAGTGCCAAGCAAAGTATCAATCATTTCAATCATACTCGAGATTCTCAAAATCATTCTCCAGCTTGCTGTTCCACTCTTTGTGTTTTGTTAGAATCAGTAATAACTGAGTTCTAAATATAGAATATATTTCTCAAACAAGAGTTGAGCAATACCCAGATTCTAACAATCTCAAAATCATTATTTTGTAACTCAAGGCTACATTGTTAACTTAGCTTGAGTAGTGTGTAAAAATGATTTTATGTTATAAAAGGTATCTTGCAAAATCTTTTCTGAAATAGTATAAGGTAAATCTGAGGAAATCCTTTCTAAGTAGAAAGGTAGAAACTGTGTAAAGATTAAGATTGATCTGTGAAAAACTGTGTGACAACCAAGAATAAATCTTGCCTTGAACACTTAGTGGAAAATCTCACATTTGTGAGGACTTGACGTAACCCTTGTTTGGGTGAACCAAGATAAATGCTTATGTGATCTCTCTATCTCTCTCTATTTATTATATGCTTTACAATCATTTTTTACTTGATAAAATTGATATTGTTGTTTTTTCACTAACCAAGATCGTTCTTCGTTTATAACCAAGATCAATCTTGAGTTAAACTTTCAGTTTTAAACAGGAATTTTAAAAAGGGGCAATTATAATTCAAACCCCCTTCCTTATAGTTGACATTGTTACTTCAACATTTATGCTGATCGGAACACCTTATCATATGACTCCAAAATAACCATTGGCTATATTTTCAGTATAACTGGTGGTGTTGTATCTTGGAAATCGAAGAAATAGACGATACTGGCTCAATCCATTATGGAGTCTGAAATGATAGCACTAACTACTGCTAGTGAAGAAGCAAGTTGGTTGACATGCTTGCTAGCAGAGATTCGTTTATGGAAAAAACCTTTGATAGTTGTGTTGATCCACTACGATAGTACCGCACTATTGGAAAAATTGAAAATCGTTATTACAACAACAAGAGACGACAAATACATCGTAAGCACAATACTGTTAGTGAATTACTTTATAAAGGAGCTGTTATAGTGGATCATGTACGCACTAATGAAAATTTAGCAGATCCTTTGATGAAAGGATTAACTAAAGAGAAAGTCCTAAATACATAAAAAATGATGGAACTATTGCCTATAGATCAATGAATCACTTATGATGGTAACCCGACCTAAAAGACTGGAGATCCCAAGAATTAGGTTCAATGGGTAATAACAAGTCACAATGATAAGAGACGAACATGCTATATTATATATGAGAGAATTATGATTCTTGAAACGATAAAAGGATGAGATAATATAAACTCTTAATGAGATTTATACTCTATGTGGAGTGGAGTACATAGCTACAGGAGTACTCTTGGTAAACCCACCTATGTGAATATGGAAGTGGGGCCGCTTCCTATGGAATTTCGAGGCATAATTCCTAGAGCATTCACTTTACTGGGATACACGTGAATGACCATAAATGCACAGACTTTTGAGAATACACCCAAATGAAAAGGTTGTGTGTGGGTTTGATGTCAGAGATAGAGTTCAAGACTACTTGTTGAATCTGAATTTTACTTGCTATGCAAAGGTTTAAGTCAAGAGACACATTTGTTTATGCGCAATCTTATCGAAACGTTTGACGCAATTTCAGAAACCTTCTTTTTAAATTCAAGTGGGAGATTGTTGGAAATGATGATGATATTAATGGAAGATTGTTGAAAATAATGACCACATTAATGAGAGCTAGTGTTGTGAATTGAAAAATAAGGAAGTCCCAAATATGAGAGGAAGAATGCATGCAAAATTGAGCATCAAACACGCGTGCGAGCGCCGCAGCCGTCGTCCCGCTGTCTAGCCGGCTTGGACTTGGGCCTTGGGCCTTGGCCTTGGCTAAGTGGTGTATTATTTTTTAGCATATAATAATTAATAAATTATTTATTTAATTAATTAAATGAATGCTTGCGTTTTTATCTCTTATTGATATGTTAATTATGTAATTGCCCTCCACCGAGTCAACATTCAACATTTGATCCAGTCAGTTCCTTGCCCCTGATTTCGCGCTTCAGTTTTGTTGGTAAAAAACCTAGGTCAAAACCCTAAGTTTGGAGCGCACATTCTGTGGTCAAAACCTAAATAACGGAGCACAATTTAGTGTATCAGACCTAATGGATCACACTTTTCTCTGTGATGCAGTTGCGGATTTCATCTATAAATAGAAGGTTCTCCTTAGTTGGAGAGACACACCAAAAGCACTACGAATCTGAGGTTTTTCTCTCTTATCCCCATTTCTTACTCACTTCTTCTTTTTCATTCGAGTGGTCTTAGTGTCATATTACGAGTGGTAGTCATTCAAATTCCATATTAAGGGTGTAATTCTAAAACGATTTTCTACGGTGCAGTAGAACTCCGATACAATGATCTGAGCTACTTTATCGTGAGGATTTCGTGGTTGATAATATGCTTTGCACAATTTGGGCAGTGCCTCAAAACGTCTTAAAGAGAGCGACTTAGTCCGCGACTCAACCCAATGATATTTTCGGTGACATAAATTCTTTTCTGTTTGAGGTTTATTTGGTTATGAATGTAAATCCAAGAAGGGAAATGTTGTAAGATAAAAAAGTGAAACTAACATAAAGTATGACAATTTGGAATCAGTTATTTATTTGACACAATTGTTCATGCGATCCCTTAACTTAATTTCAGATAACACTAGAGTTTTTTATCTTCTTTTTTTAATTAGGCCCTTATTTAATTTTATTACAAAAATTTGAAGATATAAATAATGAAAATATGAGTTTATTTGAAATTTGAGTTATAAATTTGATGAAATTTGTATTATATTGAAGATGATAATTAATTTTATGAGTTTAGTTTGAAAATTTTGATGAATTTTTGTAAAAAAATGATAATATTGTTAACATTTTAAAACATAAAAGATCAAATTGTTTACTTAAAATTAAATAAAAGATCAAATTCTTCTCCCCCTTTTTCTTCTTTCTCTCCATTTCTTTGAGTTTATTCAAAATCATATCCAATATATCACATTTCACAAGTTTAGAAGTATGAATCATAAGGTAAGATCTTATTTCTCCACTTTTATTTTTGTATTTATGTTTTTTTCTTCTTTCTAATTTTCATGGTTATATTGTGTTTGGATCAACTTATTTAGATGTTTTTTTTCAATAGTTTGTTGTGTTCGGATCAGCTGATCGAGAAGTTGTTTTTGTTTCATTGCGTTGTATCTGAATCAACTGATTCAAGGGTAGTTTTGTTAGTGTTCGGATCTCCTGATCTAGTGGTTATTTTAATGAGTTTTTTCTTATAAATTATGTTGTTTGTTTCAATGATTGAGGACGATCTTAGACGACAATATATTCCACTTGTAAGGATCACAACGACTACCATAGTTTGCAAGAAAATGTTGCTAAACGAATGAATGAAATATATGAGAGTTCGTAGACACAAACAGAAAACGTGCCGGTTGAGATTCCACCATCACCGCCACTTAGTTTATCATTCTCTAAGAAGTACTAAGGATACGTCACTCTTAGCATCATTAAAGGATCATGTGCTATCTAACATATATGTTGGAGAGGTAAACATTAATTTAAAATTAATTTATTAATTTTCTTGTATTTTTTTAAGTGTAGGTTATTATTAATTTAGTATTTACTTAAAATTTAATTAATTTAATTTAAATTTACATCATTTTAGATTTATTAAAGAATTTTATTTAACTTTTAGTTATATTGAATAACTATTTTTTTCCAGCTCTATGAAGTAGTGAATTGTGTCGATCACATTCGGAAGATGTCATCACTAAAAGTAGAGACGATTACTTTGGTCCCAATCAACATTAAAAGAATGACGAGTTTTTCAAAAAACCCTACATCTCTCTTTTAATTTTTATTAATATTTTTTTTATAAAATAACTCTAATTATTAAATAATTAATAAATAAATTTATTAATTAATAATATAAAATATTTTAATTTTTAATATATCATAAAATATGATGTGTCGGTGAGTATTTATAGGTCCACGTATCATGACAATTTATCAGCTCCTTTTTTAGAGACCAAAACCAATTGCCTGATTTTACAGAGACTAAATCCAAATAAAAAAACTTATACGGACTAAAATCAAAAAGTGCAATATTTGCCCCAAGACCAAAGTCATACTTAAATCTATTAAATATTACATAAAATTTAATTGTAAAAGTTATTTAATGTGTAATATAAATTGAATTTAATTTGTATGTTTATAGTGACAAATCAAAAAATCTCGACGACAATTTCCTTTTTCCTTCCAACATTTCTAGTTCATCTCAATAAATCATCTTGCGTATCAAACATCATGCCGATGATAAACACCTCAATCAAATCCACCATAATAGGTTTATCACCGTTATACATTTCGGGTTCAACACCGTCATTCATTGCGTCAAAATCAGGTTCCAAACCATTATACATTTCGTCAAAAGCACGTTCCAAACCATCATGCATTTTGTCAAAATCAAAGTCCAAACCATCATACATTTCGTCACTATTGTCTCCCCCTTTGGTCCATTTATCTGCATCCTAAGAACATATCAAAGTTTTTATGTGAACTGAACTGAGATCACATACGTGTACTCAATTCACGTATATCTCACTTACTTAACTTAGATCACTTATATGTGAATTGAATTCATGTACGTCTACGTGACCTAAATCACGCAACCTACGTGAATTGAGTTCAATAGGTGTACGTGAACTGTATTCACGTATAGTGTATGTGAATTATTAAACTCCATTGAATACACAAACTTAAATCACGTATCCTTATGTGAACTGAATTCACGTACTACCAATGATCTCTTAAATTTAATAACGGATGTGAATTCAGTTCACGTAAGAATACGTGATTTAAGTTTGTGTACGATGAACTATTTACAACGCATGTGAATTGAGTTCACGTAAAATCCCTATATTTTGAAGAGAAAAAGGAACTCAAACGCAGATTAGTAAACATACATTGTTGGTGATTTTAACCACAATATGAAGAGGAGACTTGTGGGGTGTAAGTTATGAGTGAGTGATGTGAACTTTGAATGATTATGAGTTATGATGAATGAGTTATGGATGAATTGTGGGGTTAAGGATGGTGATAAAAAGACAAATGGAGTTTAAAAAATGATATAAATAAACAAGGGCATTTTAAGTATTTTATTTTTATAAAAAAATTGAGGGGTGTGAATAGCAAAAACGAGAGTATGGATAGTAAAATTGTTGTTTCAAGTCATATTTTGGTTGTAATGATGCATTTCTTATTAATAGACTTGCTTGTTTTGCTATTCGAAATAAAGCTCTTTTTGAATTTTTATACAAACAATCTCCAACTTTTAATGATTTGAAAGTCTTTGGTGGTTCATCATTTGCTTCAACTTTATTAAGACACATAAATAAGTTACACACTCGAGTTTCATTTTGTTTGATTTACACACTAGTGGTACCTTTATTTCTCGCAGTGCTGTATTTAATAAGCAAGTATTTCCTTATATCCATTCCACAAATGTTTCTAATGATGTTAACATTCTTCATGTTGATGATTTACCTTCTATCCATTCCACAATTTTATTGCTTGATTTTCTTTTGCATCATGAAAATTTTGCATCAACGGATTTTAGACAATCTCATTTAGATCATTCTTTGTTTTTTAAGCACAATTCACCAATTCTTTGTTTTACATCTGCCATTAAACTCAACTCAGTTTCTATTCATTAAATCATTTCACACAATAAAACTTCAGGTACATTCAATATATTTTTCTCCGAATATTTTCCGGTAATATTCGGTGAACACTTATAAAGAAAATTACGTTTGTTTAATTTTAATGACATTAGGAGAGCTCGAATCCATAATGTACGAATCCAATAGCTATCTTTTTACCACGAAACCAAACAATTGCAATTAAATAACACGTTTTTTTATCCATCAAAGCAAACTATGAGTAGAAGAAATACTTCAATCGAATTATATTAGAATAATTCATTATACAAACAAATATAGCCAACACCCCAAATCTACATTCTAAGGATACAAACATATGATTAACAAAAAGGACTTATAAACAGAGCACTCAAAAGAAGTAAGTTATCTATCTTAATGCAATTATCGTCCTCGGATATAGCTCCAAGGTCCTGTTCCTGTTCCCATCCTGCATGTGCATTTACAAAACATATAACTCAACTTCAAAATATAAAATTTATAAATTAATTAAAGCATTGAAAATGAATTACACCAATCAATTATGCTTAATTTGTTTTATTTATTTATTTAAATAATGAAAATCAGGTGCTATGTATGTATCTAAACTTCAAATTTAATTTATATATATCTTCGGTATAAAAAAATATTTTGTATCAAAACCGCTAGGTTATTAATAATATTTGACTTTTGTCATAATACTTATTACAACATGACTGGTCATGATTTATCGACCGTATAATCTTTTTTATATCAGTTGTATATCAAAATTAAACTCTAAAATTTATAATTAAAGTTTTATTCTTTTTGGTTATTACATATCAAAGTTGTTTTTGTATTTGGTGTCATGCATTTCCTCGCTCATTTTAAATGCTACTATGTAAATTAAGGTTCTAATACTAAAAAGGGAACGAAGGAGAAAAGTTATCTAATATTAAAACATGCTTTTCTTTATTGATTGAACTTTGTCACGAAACTATTTTCTTTATTGATTGATCTCTGTCACGAAACTATACAATGTTTATATAAGTTGATGCATGCATACAATAATATAACTATGTCAACTACATAATAATAGTGTTGCCAAATAAAATATGCATATAAGATTCCCTTTTAAAATAAATTAAAAAAGTAACTATTAATTCTTAATCCTTAGTTCAACCAACAAACTTCGATATTGTTAGGTTGAATATGAGTTCGAATTTGGAAGTTTACAATTATTTAAGTTAATTATGGTAGAATTTACCATCTTTTCTAAAATAAAATAAAAATTATTAACTTAGACTCAAGGATTCTATCATTTATGCAAATGTTTGGATCCATGGTGGACTGATCATACTCGTGATCGAGAATGAGATTTATTATAGAGAAGAACAATTGAAAGAGGAAAAAATGAGGTTATATCTATTTAGTAAAGCAAGATTAATACAAAATTATTTCAAAAACTTTTTTTGATCATTTTAGTCCCTATGTAACACTGAGGATTACACATAGACTTCCTATGAATGCACTTCGACACCCAACTCATACCCCAACATAATACCTTAATAGAATACCTAATTGATTAACACCATACAATTTAACGATGCATTTGTCTATTTGTAAATTTTAACGACTAATATAATCGACCCTTATAATTTTAGATATCAAATAATGATTTACTCATTTTTTAATTGGTGTTTTTGTTCATTAGACTATCTTTAATCGTGTAGTGCGTTTTACTGCATCGGATTATAATTTTTTTTTTTGTTAATAGAAGAAAAGAGAAAGAAAAAAAACGGAAAATCACCTTTAGTATTTTTCTACTTATAAAAAAAAAACAAAACAAATATAGAGGATTTGAATTTTGAAGTGAATGTGACTGAGTCTTGATTTTTAATATTTACATACTCATATTTATACCTAAAACTCTAAGATGTAATATATAGAAGAAGGAAAAAATTACCTCCATACACCAGCCAACATGCGAAGAGTCATATAAATGGATAATGCAATCCATATTCCAACGAAATGTTTGGTCCTATAGAAAAAGAACTCTACAGCAACACTTACCAATGACACCGTTACCTGAATAAAAGTACAGAAGACAAAAATTACTAATTATTAATCAATTTCATTAATTAAATATGACATTTATATTCTATATGAATTTGAAAACAGTGCCATCCAAATTCAATTACCAAGGAATATGAGGCATATGCAAAATCAGAAGCTCCATAGTTCACACCATCAAACACAAATGCTAATGTATTGATCGGTTGAGTAACAGCTACGAACTGGTGAGTAATTTTAATAAATTAGATCATAGTAACACATAAAACATTACATTTTTTATAGCAAAGTAATTATAACTTATAACTATAATTAAGGATACTCCAATTCATAAAACATTGTGGTTTTAATTGTTGATTTATATTTCAAAGGAAGGTAAATTCCTGTTGTTTATCTATGTAGATCAATATTTAAAAATTATCGAAAGTTTTAACGATGATCGACAATACTTTTCAAAAATAATAGTTCAAGTCTCTTCTGATGTGTATGAATTAAACAGTGACATAATTTATGTCGATTAAATACACGAGACATGTTCGTTTTTATTTTAATGAAACTTGTATTATTTACTTTTGCAATCATAAAAATAAAAATAAGTATTAATACTTCATTATAAGAAACGAGTATGTGATTCATGATCCATATTTTAAAAATTGATTCATGATCCATATTAAAATTTATCTGAAAGGACGTACTGGAACTCCGATTCGAATGAATTGAATAACATGAGCGTTTTGGGAAAAAATTCCAGCTCCAAAGTATAAACCAAATCCAACAGCCAAAGAGAGCACCACCCCTAAAACAAAACCCATTTGTAGTGTCCTTGCTGCAACTGCTGTTGTCTTGTTATAATCTTTCTCAGCAAACGAACCAGCTAGGATTGCCTGAGTAAAAATAAAAATAAAAATTTAATAACACATGACACTGGTAATACTTTAAAAAAAATAAAAAATAAAATGAATGTAATTAAATTAGAGGTGTTAAAAAAACCAAAAATTAAACCAAATTGCAGAACTGAACCTAATTGTTTTTGAACTGAACTGATTTATAACAATTGAGAACCAAACTGTTTTCGAACTGATTTTTTAAAACTAGAACCGAACCAGTTTTTAGTTCAAAAAACCAAACCGAACTGGTTTTTAGTTCGAAAAACTGAATCGAACCGATTTTTAAGTCGAAAAAACTAGAACCGAATTTGTTTTTTAGAAGTAATTATGGGTAAATATGTAAAATTTAATTTACAAACCAGTTCGGTTCGATTCAAAAATAAACCAGTTCACCGGTTTATAAACCAATTTGGTTTAGTTTTTTAAACTGAAAATCAGTTTAGTTCAGTTTTATCAAACTGAAAATCGGTTCGGTTCAGTTTTCAAATTATTCTACTTCAGAACTGAACTTTGTTCACCCCTAAATCAAATGTATCATGTTGATGTTAAATATCAAAACACAACTTCGATCAAAAGTATCGATATCAGATAAGTACGATAGAAACCACAAAGCTAAAAGACAAAATATATTTTTTTTAAAACTAATTTAAAAAAAAAAAACTAATCTTAAATCTTTTACATTTTGCCAAAAAAATAAGAAGAAAAGAAAAAGTGTACCTGAACAGCTATAGCTAAACCATCTGCAAGAAGGGAAGATGCCAACCAAACTTGTAGGAGAGTTTGAAATGCAGCCATTTGTATAGGACCTAACCTTGCAGCCAATGATGCTGCTAAAGTCACACAGAATGTCACTGCAATCACCTTTGTCATCAATAGACCTCCTGTATTTTCCAACATAAATAATTCTAATTTTATTTCATATCATTCACAAAAAAACATTTAATTTATGTTAAACCACCTTAATTACCATTTCTAAGAAACCGAAAAATCTGCAAATCCTTAATTCTTGGAGGTAGGAGATACACTCTTTTCATTAATATGAAGAAGAGGGTGAATGCCATTGTGTACCTATAAATAAAAGGATCAACATTTTGTAACATTGTTTACACAAGATCTTCTTTATTATTTTTACATATAACAAAATTAATACTTACTGGGAGAGAACATGTGCAATGGCTGCTCCTCTTATCCCCATTTTTAATTTAAAAATAAATATTGGCCCCAATATCACATTCAATGAATATCCAGCAACTACATATAATCAAATCAAACAAATTATCAGAATTATTTTTTATTCCTCATTCATTCTTCATCTCTGAAATAAAATTAAAATAGCAATAAATATTTCGAACAATAAAATATAAAATATTTCTCTCAATATATTATTCTTTTTCTCTTGCAATGAATGATCCATTTGTAATTTTTTTTTAAATCTAAAGATCCTTTCCATTTTACAATACAACATTAACAATTTTTTATCAATTGTACTATCTGATTAATAGTAATGGTCAATACACTAATACTTGATAAAAAAAATACTTTTGTAAAAGTACTATTGCCTCTCTATCTTTTTTATTTATATATTTTTTAAATGATCAATTGAGTCTCTCACTCTGACAAAGAGAGAGTATTAAATTGGTGACAAAACTAATTAGAGATTTTCTTTTAAAAAAAAATCTTTAACATTTACATAATTCAATATTTTTTTCTAATATTAACTATATTAAAAAAATACTTTTACACTTTACCTCTGAATTTATTATTTAGGCAAAATGCATTATGCATTTTTTTCTTTAAGTTACACGAAAATAATAGATTAATTATTTAGTTTTTTAATATATCAAATTAGTATTTTATCTTTGTTTATTGTATCAAATTAATCATTTATGTTTTAAAATGTTTATACTATTGATCCTAATTTCTAGTTAGTAAACTTGAAATTTAAAATTCTTTCAATTTTTTCAATAAAGTTATATAATTCTTAAGTGGTTTTGATTGCAATAATCATGAGAACTAAACCTTCAAACAACTTTTAGAAAATAATTAAATGAAAGAAAATTCAAATAAGAGAAATTTTACGGTTCATGAAATTAAACGCAAAATTCTCTTAATCTACTTTTTGAAATCTCATAATTTATTTTTATTTTATATTTTCTTGGTGCGAAGAATAACAACCATTTATTACTTATGTTATACTATATTAGTATTCATATACTTTTTAAAAAATGATATTATTCATGTAATCTAACAAGGGATATAAAATCATACGGATGACATATAAAGGAGTTGCTGTATCCTTGAATCCTCGAAATATTCCTTGCATTGCCAATGATATAAGAACTGCAGGAGCACCAAATGATCTATATATCAAATACTTTATTGCGTGCTCTTGCATTGGAGAACCCTACACAAATATCAACTAAATTTTAGTATATAATTTCTTCAACTCTATATTTTAAAAAATTATTAAATGAATCTAAAAAGTAATTCTAAATTACTATATTTCAACAATATTTATTTATTTTAAAACAATATACCATGCAAGTCTACAAAAAGTGAAGAGAGATGGTACTTCCTTAACCACTATTTTCTATTATCATCCAAAAAATTTACTCCTTAATGAGAGTGTCTATGCCATCTTAAATAAATAAAACTAATCCACATTTTTTTAATTTTTTTTTTAAATTTAGTTAAATATATTTAATCTTTTTAATCACATAAAAGTAATATAAAAAAAGTGTCATTCATAAGAAAATGTTCCACAAGAATAAAAACTCATTGAAAGATAAAAAGTTATATCAATTAAAATATATTGTAGATGATGGAGAGAGACATAATCTCAAGCATAGTTAATTAATAAACTCACATTTTTAACACCCATGACACGTAATAGAGGTTTGGCAGCAAATATAAGAATTGAAGCTTGAAGGAAGCCAAGAATTGAGCCAAAAAGTAGTGCTGTTGATGCTGAAGCAATGTGTCTCTTCTTCTTCTTCTTCACAACTATGTCCTTACTCTTATTATTAGCATCTGAAAAGTAATAAATGGAGAATTTTTCATTGACTTTTAATTTAAAATCACACGGCTTAAATTGAAGAGAATTAAAGGGTCTATGTACTAGCCCGGCCCAAAAATAAGTTTTGACAACAAAAAAATTTTGTGACTCTGAAAATGAAGTTACAATTAGAAAATAATAATTTTAATAAAACGTTGATGGATATTCATCCACCCTTGCAAAATATAATGTGACTCAAAGTTTAGCTTTTGTAAAGAGCGAATAGATAAATTGGTCATTCAAATTGTAAGTATTAGTTAAATTAATTCTTGAATTTTGTAAATACATTTTTATAGCAATTAATACGGTTTATATTTAAACTTTTATAGTTAGATATTATAATGTGTAATATTTGATCCCTCTACACTGATCTCATATCAATGTTATCACAATGTGAAACGATTTTTTTATAAATTGAAATCTTTCAATGACTAATTTATCCATAATTAGTCAATACATAATTATAATTAGTCACAAATTTATTTTTAAGACAACTAAATTTAATCACTAAATTTGTCTTCGAAAAGACGACATTGATGTGAGATCAATGGGAATAAACCATATACTCAATTATAATACTACATCAAAATATCTAACAACAAAAATTTATACATCAATTATTTTAATTGACATTTTACAACGTCATAAATAAATTCACAAAATTTATAGACTAATTAGAACAACGCTTATAATTCCATAGACCAATTTGCAACATAAATCGAAAGCACAATCTTTTTGTTTTTTGGTTTAAAAAAAAAGTGCAATCTTGTTTATCAATCAGACTCAGGTCTCCTTTCTTGGGCCCAGTTTGCGAAAGAATAAGCAGGCCAGCCAATTAAAAAAACAGTTTTTTTTGGTATAGGGACAACTAAAAAAACAGTATGAGTCTGAATAAGCAGCCTAGAAAAAAAACAAACAAAAGTTAAAAACTATTTCCAACTTTAATTTTAAATTAGAATGTGCAAATTACATTAAATCAACTTTAAATAATATGTTTTTTTTATTGACAAATGTCAGTGGTAAGTTATTAGTCGGGAAGAGGAAAAAAATGTTAGTCTCAAATATTATATTCTAGATTTAGTATCAAACATTATATTCTAGATTTCGTTTATAAAACTCTTCAATGTCACAATCTTTACCTTTTGGATATACCTTTAGGACTTAAATAATATTTGTTATTAATTTAAATTAGATGGTAAGTCATACAATTATTATCCTGACTTTTGTTATTGTTGGTATATAGATGAAATGATAAATACTACTGAAAATTTAGACTCAAATTCAAATATAAAAAATAATGTCGAAACTAATAATTTCGTCATTTACTAATTAAGTTAAATGTTATAAACTACTAAACCAAATTTAATTTTCTAAGACAATACTTACGTGTATATTGTAAAAAAATAAAGAGAATGTAGAGAGAGAGAGAGTTTACCAACTCGGTTAGTCTTATCATTGTTGCCAACATCATATTCTTTTGGAGCCTCTTTAGTATTCTCTTTGAGTGCCCCTTTCTCTATGTCTTGATGCACATGATCCTCAGGTGTTACTTCACTATTCAACTTACTCTTATTATTGTTATTATTATTACTATCATTTTCAGCTGCTTTGATATTCATCCTTTCAATAGTTTCTTCTTCAGCTACAAAAGAAGTTGTAACACTAACAAGGGGAAATACAGATATTTTTGAAGCTTGGTTGAATAATGCAATTGAAACTCCTGCAGCAGCAAGTTCCACCGCTCCTAAACAAATTAACATAACAAAGTTTGTAAAGTGGTTTTGAGTTTGATTTCCACCTCTAACATATCCTAAAATTAATAATTTACATAAAGTTAATTCCAAAAGCTATTAATTTTTTTCATTCTAGAGACATTTCAAGCCTATCCAAACGGTAACACTCCCAAAGCTCTTGCTTTGTTTAGGCTCATTCAACTAAAAGTCTCACCCAACAACGGTGTATAGAACAATTAATTTAATAGTGTTTTTTTTTTCACTTATAAATAAATATCGAGAGATAGATTAAAATGTAAAATAGTTTTGTATTTGTATTAAAAGACATTTAACTATTTAGATATTTGTATATATATTTTAGAAAATAATATTATGACAGATATAGATGGTGAAATATGATTATACAGACAAAATAAATTGAAAAAAAAGATAAAATATTAATTTTAAAAACAACTATTATTGATATAAATATGTTTTAAATTGACATTCAATAAAACTATATTATTATCACTTCACCTCACTTTTGTAAAGGTATATAATTTGAAATGAATTATATAACATGAAAAATTTATAGTTGTTAATTAAAAATTAAATAAAACTAATTTATATCGACATTGTATTTTCAATATAAAATATTAAAAATAGATCAATAATGCCTTCTTTCATAATTCACTTTAAATTTTGATGATGGTTGGTAGGGGTGGGAATAGGCCAGGTCAGACCAGACTTTGAAAAGTATGAGCCTGGCCTATGATTTATTTTTTAGGCCTAAGTTTGGCCTACGGCCTATCATAGGCTTTTTTTTCGACATGACATGCTTTTTAAAAGTCTGGCCTGGAAGCCTATTTAAAAGCCTACTTAAAATAATTTTAAAAAAAAATATGAAACAAACATTCTTTAAAATCCTAAAAAATAATTTTTTGTATCAAATAATAGATTTTTTTTTTTTCTGAAACAAACACACTCATTATTACCTCTTAAACAAATATGGAACGATTGGTGACTAATTGACTAATTGAACGGCTACCGAATATAGAATGACTACCAAATATGGAATCGCTATCGAATATGGAACAACTACTGAATATGAAATGCTCACTGAGTGATTGCTTAATTGATAGAATTTAAAATAAGAAATAATATTAATAAATAATAAAATATATATAGGTCGGCGTGTCAGACTTAATAGGCTTTTTTATAAGTCTGAGTCTGACCTAGTTAAATAAATATACTTTAAAAATAGCTGAGTCTAGACTTTTTATTAAATTGATCAGGTCATGTCAGACCATAAGTAGGCCAGACCATATGCCCCTGACCTATCTTATTCCTATCCCTAATGATTGGACCGCAACTCTATATATACTATTTTTTTTTACAACCGTCAATTTAATAATGAATAATATTAATATTATTAATATTTGGTTTAAAATTGAAAATTGAATTTGTAAGCTCGTTGTCGCTCATTACAAACTATTGAACTCTCCTTTGGATAAAGACACTTTTTATCGCTGTATAATGAACAATTTTTTTTTTTTCTTTCTTTTTATTATCTCTACAAATCAAAATTGAGGTTATGTGTCATTATTGTGGCTCCAATCCGATAATGTTTGTCGGGCCATACTGCCAATGGTACATGTGATTTCCTTTAAAAATATCTTGGGCTAAATTTATGGTAGGAATAAATAATACGATGATTTTATATTTTAGATCGGTAAAAAATAAAGATTTTTCTTTTTAGATAAGATTCATAATAAACTTACACGCAGTTCTGAAAAGTTTCGAATTTTAATTTAAAATATGAAATTTAACTTAATAATATTATTATTTTATAAATTAAATTAGAATTTAAAGATAAACTAAAGTGAATAAATTTATAGTGGTTAAAAGAAACTTTACTCCTTTTATCAGAATTAAAAAGTAATTCCTTTTTAGATTTTAAAGTCATAAAAAAATTACTAGGTTGTTCGAAACCAAAATTTTATTTTAGTTATCAATTACAAATTGAATAAACCATTAATTTAATCTATTAACTAATACTCTCTTACCAATTTAGTCTTTAAATTATTAAATTCAATTAAAAGATTTTTAAATTATTTTTCCCTCCATCAAATTAATCCTCCGTTAATTATATCTGTTGATTGACTATTAGTAATCTATAAACAATGAAAAACTTCAAAATATATCATAAAAAAACAACAATTCAGTCTTTAAATATTCAAACTTTTTGATGTTATCAAACATCTCAAGGTTCAATGAAATCCTGAAATTCTAATTCTTTTATCAACTTTGTATGGATTTCTGGATTTTTTAATCTAGTTTGCAATGAATTATAGTTTAATATAATGAATTTATGCATTTTGGTTTATCTTACTTATTTTTCTGGGTTTTATTTTTTAGTTTGCTGAATTGTTGAATTATGATTTATTGAAATTTTGGTTTTTTTTTGATAAATACCGGTTTAATCCATTTTGATTTTACTCTTGACTGGTTTATTAATTTTTCTAGTCAATTGGTTTAATTGTTTTTCTAGTTTATTGTTTTTTTTTGTTTATTATTATTTTTTGGTTTACTAGTTAATTATTATTTTTTTTAACTACTATTTTGGTTATTGTTATTTTGTTTGGGATTAATATGTAAAATTTATTTTCAATGTTTAATCATTATAAATCAAAATTTACAAATTTAAGTCAAATCTAAATGTTAAAGTTATTAAGTAATAACTGTATATTTAATATGACAATTTAGAATAAGTTTAAGAAGTCAATATAAATGTTGTTTTGTCTCTAAGATGAGTTAAAGATTAGAGAAAACGAGAGATGTGGTGTTTAATAATAATAATAAAAAAAAACATTTGAATCTTGAAGGTCTAAATTGTTGTTTTTGATGATAGCTCAAAGACTATTGAAGTATTTTTATAGTTTAGGGATGACTAATCGTGAATACAATTAAAGGAGAGACTAACTTGATGAATGGAGAAATAATTGAATTTTTTTTTAATTGATTTTAATAGTTTAAGAACTAAATTAATTAGAGAGTAGTAGTTTATAAACTAAATTGATGATTTATTCATTATAAATTTATTTTTTAGCTTCAGTTAATTTTTTGACTATCTATCCACTAATCCCTTACTACTTGTTAGTAATCAAGTGTAAGAAAAATGTTTACTGCATAAATCTAAATGAATATATTGGTTTTTTTAATAAAATTGTCATTGACATTATATATGAGATGCCAAATTGCCTATAAAGCAGTTTTAAATTATGATTTGTAACTGTGTTCACAATATAATGGTTTTAGAGATATTTATTGGGAGGTATTTATATCGAAACCAATAAAAGAATCTGCAAATTGATCTAAAAAATAAAAAATGGTATAAAATTAAATATTATTAAATGTGTTTGAATATTCTTTTATAAAAAATGTTTGGATTAGACCAATTTTTATATTTACTTTTCATATTCGAACCGAGCTACATTTATAAATTTAAACACTTATTTATTTATTTTACTTGTATGAGTATATTACATGAATCTATTACTTGTTAGTTTCAATTTTCTTTTCTAATAATGCTTATTTTTTAATTGAATATATTTTTTAAACTATTTTATATGTTTTAAAAATAATCAATTAATGTTATTTCGTAATAGTTTTTAGTATATTATATTTTATATTTTGTTTTAAACTCGTCACTTTATAAATTTTATTTTTTACAATAGTAATTTAGATTAATTGAAAATTGATCCAATTTAAATTGCATTAATTCAAATTGAATCTGATTTTTTTAGAGGTTCTATCCATACCAAGCTGAATTCCAAATATTTTATTCTATAAATCAGATAAATTTTTATCTCACAATTAATCTAAAAGGTACCATGAACACTCCTAATCTCTACGAACACATCACAACTACAATTGTGGCGGCATCTATCAAATAAATGTTTGTAGCATAACCACGACATAATTGCAAATTCGACTATATATAACTACAATTTAAAAGATGCCATAAAGTTCTGAAGTGAATGTGAGAATGAAGAGATAAAAATACCCAAATGGCCTATGAATGCTGTGTCAATGAGAGAAGCAATGGGATCAGCAGAAACAGCTAGGGCAGAGGGGAGTGCAATCCCTAATATCTCTTTAGAAAGTGCATCCAGCTTGAAAATAAGTCTATATTTGATCACATTGTACAAGAATTTCAAGTATTAATAATAGTTCATAAATATATGGTTTCACTTCATTTAGGAGCACATGTAAATTATAATGTGTCAAACAAATTGCCCCATCAAAAAGAGATCTTAATTTACTCAACATATACAATATGCTTCTCCTAGAAAAATAAATGCTACAAAAAATAGCTAAATATTTTGTGCATATCTAATTAATAGTACCTTGCATCTTTGAAGAAAACTACAAAAGGAAATTTCCACTTTTTGCTGGGTAATTCGTTAGCATTGCCATTCACATTCATTGTACTTTATGTCTCCCAAATATAGATCTAAAGAGGGTTGATGCAATTAAAAGTAGAGAGAATAATGAGAAAGGAATAAATAAGGAAAATGACCCTTATCAACAATTTGTCAAATTTTGGTGTTTTGTTTATTTTGTTAATTTCCAATCAAAATCAAAGTTGGCAAATACATTTTTTTTTTTACAATTTTAATTTGGCAAATAGACCAAGAAAGTTTATAATGTTACCTTTGGGCTATGAAAGGTCACACGCTAAGAGTGATCTATTTATAGGAATTATTGCAGATATCGAACGGCCAAAATAATTAATGTTTCCTCAATAGAATAAAATACTCTTCCCTAAAACATATTTTATTTTTAACTTAATTTATTTATAGTTTAATTGCAGTTTTGGTCCCCCTATTTTAGCTGAATCGCGAATGTAGTTCTCCATTTTGTTTCTCCTCGGTTTTGGTCCCCAAACAGAATTTTGGTCCAAATCTTGATGAAATTTCATTTTTTTTAAGCCATACTACACCATTTATGATCATAAATTTTAGGTACAATGGTTGTGAATGAAGTCTTGAGGCATTATGTGACTTAAATAAATACAAAAAAAAAAATATGAAATTTCATCAAATTTTGAACTAAAATTATGTTTGAGGGACCAAAACTGGAAAGAAATAAAATAAGAGGACTACTTCGCAATTCAACTAAAATAAAAGGACCAAAACTACAATTAAATCTTATTTATATAACTACTAGTACTCCATTTTTGTTCCATGGAATAAAAAATTCTTTCCTGAACACATATTTGTTTATTTAATTTATTTGTTTTGGAAAAATGCCGCGTAATTAAGACTATTGGCTTTTCAGTTGAATCTGCTGTATGTTTAATGTTGCTTAGGTATTACTTTAAAAATACACAAAAACAGAAACTATAAGCATACAAAAACTGTGACAACATTTAAATATACTACAATCACCAAATTGATTAATTCCCTTAGTTACGTGTGGGAGGATTCTAAAAAAAAGTTAAATAACTTTAACAAAAACTTTTCTGTCTCTTCCTTGTTTTTCTTGTGTTTTTATTTTATTTTATTATTAATTACTAAAAATACCTTTAATAAGTTAAAATGCTTCTTATTAACGAAAAAAAATTCTAGTACCCCATTAAAAATAGAATAAAGATAGAACTTTAAAAGATTTTATAAAAATGATACTTATCACTTATAAGTCAGTTTTTTGAAGATGAGTACCTAACATGGTATGAGAATCCATCGATCAGATCAATCATCGTTTAAATACACATATCAAATTCAATAGTGCTAGATGTAAGAAAATATATGAGAAATAACTCAAGTTCCACATTAAAAATAGATAAAATTTTAAAATTAGATAGATTTAAAAGATTCTATAAAGATTACAACCTCTTATCTAACAACACGATTTTGTGAGAATACGTTAAATCCAATATAAGAACGACTATTCAGAACTCTCCTTTTAAGTTATTAAATTAAATACATTTTTTTTTTTATTTTTTTAGAAAACCCATATGAATACCATTAATTTATTTTTAAAAATGAAAAATAGTCAATTTTAATCACATTCTTATATTTAATTTTTTTTTGAAACATCAAAATATAAAATAGATATATTAAACTCACTAATTATTTTTTTAATATACGTAAAAATAATAATTATACTTATAAAAAATAACAAATAAAAAAGTAAAATGATTGAATTCAAATGGTCAATAAAATTTAGTTAAAGACTAATTATTTAAAATTACGACTATTAAATTTTTAATAAATTTTACTTATCTCTCGACCAAACTTCATATTAATATAATCCATTCATATTAAAATAAGAGAATAAAAAAGAAGTAACCAAACAAGTGAGAGTATATTTTCCCCATAAGAATGAGTAGGATATGTGGTAGAGAATCTAAAGATGGATAGGAGTAAGCATTCCATTTGTCTTATGTTGTAGTTAAAACCTCCCTTAGTTATAGCAAAAGAAAATTGCAAAGAGTAAGGAAAAAAGCTGGCATATAAAAAAGGAGTAAAAAACGTTGAAAGAAGGGTTGGCATGGCATGAGGAAGAATGTGACAAAAAGGAAGTACCGCCCTCAGTTCCGTATACATTTGATAACAACATATCAAAAACTTCTAATCATGTTCAAATAAATTAACATTACAATTTATACCTACTCTTATTATTTGTTATTATTATTATTATTACTAACTTTACGTACCATGATATAGGCCACGCAAATATACCATTCCTTTATTGCGTACAACGGAATATAGTCACACAAAATCAGGACTCTACTTAAAAGCCGGCACCATAAATTTATATGACCCTAATTATAATGCCACTTTATTATTGTAATTTCTAACATATCTCTACAAATATTCAAATTCTAAAATGTGATTGGATGCTTTTCTTTATGGTATATATAAATTAAATTTATTTATATTCTAAGTTTAATTAAAATTGTGTCTCTATTTCCTTTCACTCTTTTTGATCCAAGCATTGGATTTATTCAATTTTAGCTTCTATTTTTTTTTTTAAATTATCCAAATACATATTATTAATAATATTAGTATAGTTTCATCTAATAGTAGTATTACTATTTTTGATGGATTCATGCTTTCTGCTGGTCGATTGCTATTGGTTAATCTCTAATAAATGTTAAAAAATAACAAAACTTTAGCAGGGTTAGGGCCCTACAGGAAGCAACGTGCCTCTGTCGCAAATGAAATTAGTCATTTTTTTTATGATAAAAAATTTATATCGTTTGAACACTAGAGTTAGATATCAAAATATAAACAGCATCCAAAGATGTATTTACATATTATCAAAGAGATCTTTACTTTAAATTAAAATATTTTATTGACTTGACGTAAGATTATTAATGTGGAATATCCATGTGGCTTTATAATATATGTTTTAGGCCACACCAATAAAATACTTTTGTCATATCACCTTTTGAATAAAAAAATTAAGTGTGAATTCAAAAAACTAGATTTTAAAATAGAAAACGAAAATAAAAGTATTAAAATTATAATTAAATTTGATATTTATATAAACGAAAACATATTGTTTTATCCTAAATATTATTTACATTTAGCGCTTTTATTTGTATTTTTCATATTTTAGCATAAGTATTTAATGAATCTTAATAAAGATTAAATTAATATGGAACAGAATTTGAACTGCACAATTTTTATTGGCTATATTTTATTTACCTTACAAATTTTAAATTTTCAATGACTTTTCTTCGAAACTAGAAAATTGAGTAAAAAAAAAATATCCATACGACACAAAACATGTAATTTATGTAATGCATATATTTACATAAAATAAAAATGTCAAATAAAACAGAACGAATGATAAATTTGTTTCTCCGAGAAAACACAGTCGATATAAATGAAAGCTTATGCTAAAATGTTTGAAAAGGACCATTTTGGTTTCTAAAATATGAGCCTTGTCACAATAGTGATTTTAAAATTTAAGTTATTAAAAGAAAACTTAAAGTGGTGGAATAATTCGGTGTGATCGATTTGAATATAAATAATATTGTCCGATCTATTTGATGAACTTCTGCAGGATCTTGATCGGAGGAAATTTCTTGCAGAGATGAAATAATGATTATTGAAACAAAATTCAAGGTTACAGTGGATAGCTGAAGGAGATGCAAATACAATATTCTTTGATGCAAGTCTAAAATTTAGAAGACAAAAGAATTGGACTTATTTGATTGGATTTTGCTTTTTAGTTTTTGAAAATAATTTTTAAAATCAATTTTAAGAAATTGTTTTTAAGAAAAATGTTATAAAAAATCTTTTTGGTGATTCACTTTTTAAACATTATTTTAGAAATGAAAAAATAAAAAAATATTGTTTGGTAAATTTATTTTCAAAATATATTTTGAAAACTAAAAATTGACAAACATATTTGATAAATATTTTTAAAATAAGTGTAACTATATATAAGTGAATGTTTATGTGTTGGTTTTTTATATATTATTTTTTCGTTGCAAGTGAAATCAGTGATTTTTTTATATAATTTATTTCATTTTTAAATTATATGTCATTTTAGTAAAATATATTTGTCTTAAAATTATATGTCGTTTTACAATATTAATGAACTATTAATATTTTTTCCTTTTTAAAAAATTAATACTTATTTTCTTATTATTATGTCTTTTACTATTTATTACTTTATTTTTATTTTCCAATTCTTTTTAATTTATGTTTCTCATACCATTAATCGATGATATTTTTATAAAGTAACTTGTAATTTATCTATTTTATATAATATTAACTACATTTCTTAATTTGTGTGAAAATATCAAAATGACATATAACTTAGAACTGAAGAAGTAATATAATATTAGTAATGTCAAATTTTGTGCACTAGTAATATTATTATAATACTATTTGCATATTTGAATTTGTTTGTTGTTGTAATAAAATATAATTTTTAACTTTTTCAATTTTTATTGTGATTTTGTATTGTGAATTGGACAATAAAACTCTCTTAAATAATTTATATAACAAAATTAATGTTTTTCATTCACATACCCATATGTTGATTTTTTTTTATTTATAAATATTGTATCTTGTACTGGTATTAGTACCAAGTATCGATATAGCATACTCTCTAAGACATCATAGAAGATAAGAGTAGTGACCCACATTCAAACAAGAGAAAAACTAATTAGGTACATTACATAGATATTGTGTGTGTTTAAATGCACGGGAGACTATCACAGTTACGAGTGACAATTTCTTAGACCGTTCATTAAAGGTTTATGTTTTGATTTATTTAAAGCTTGGTTTGACATGAAATATTTAATAAAAATATTAGAATATATTAATAATTTAGTATTTATTGAATAAAAAAAATATAATTTTATAAGTTTTTTTTAATTTTATTATTTCATTAGCTTTTCTTATATATAAAGTTATAGTTTACTCTATTTAAAAAATATAAAATATACTATTTAAATGCTTTCAGGTGAAATATGTTTGGCTAAATTGCACCAGCGGTCCCTTAACTTAATTTCAGTTAACGTTTTAGTTTTTTATCTTTTTTTTTTTGAATTGGTCCTTTATTTTAATTTAAGTGATAATTTGATATTTTATGTTTTAAAATATCAACAATGTTGTCTTTTTTTTTTTTATAAAAGTTCAAAAAAAAAATCATCAAAATTTTCATTTAAAACATAAAATATCAAATTGTCACTTAAAATTAAAATAAATAACCAAATCGGGAAGAAAAACAAGATAAAAGACCAAAACGTTAACTGAAATTAAGTTAAGGTACCGCAAATGTAATTTAGCCAATATGTTTTTAAATATACTTTCAGGCTATACCAGACTTTTAAAAATGAGATCAAGCCGAAAAAAAAGTATATGATAGACGCCAAACTCAAGCATAAAAAATTAATTGTAGGACAAACTTAGTCATTTCAAAGTTTGACTTGACTTATTCCCGCCCTTAATCACAATAATATTTGAATATATCAAAATTATAAAAATATATGTAAATATGTTTTATGTTAGTAATTCTCAAATATTTGTAGTTAATTACTTTAATTGCAAATATATTATTTATTGATCAATTTAGTTCACAAAATTTTAAGAGAAAATAATATTTTAATAATATATTTTAGAGATTATAGTAATGACATTTTTGCACATTTAAGAACTTATTTAAGGCCTTTTTTAATTGATTAAAATAATATTAATAACTATTTTACAACTATTCTCAAATAGATATAAACTCAATACATTGAAATAATATTTAAATACTAAACAAGATGTTTGCACACAACCAAAAAAGAGTTACGAAGAAAAATATTTAGCTTGTAAAACTTACGCCAACCGCATAAACCCATATGATTTTAAAATTTGATGTGAAGAAAAATAAAATTGCACGTAAAAAAAAAAAAAAAGTTGCTGAATATTACTAAGTTGCCAATCTCTTCTACAATAACGAACCAAAACTTTTACTAGTTAATTTTCTCTATACACTTTGTGTACCTAATTGCAAACTTTCATTGAATCAACCATTGGTACAATTGAAAAATTAAAACTCACGTATTATCTAGATAGAAAATATTTGTTGTTTGATTGATTTTATTATAAATTTTATTTATTTATTATGTAAAAGAATAATAATGATAGATATGACTAATAACTAAATAAAATAAAAAAAGAAAATTATATTATATATTTTCTGTACAAGAGTAAGAAAATTTGTATTATTTGAAGAATTTTTTGGATAATTTTTTTTCTGGATTAGGTTTATGTCCCATAGTTTTTATTTTTGATAATTTTTTAGCTTGAAAAATTAAAATAAAAAAGTAAAGAAATTGCAAGATTAGTTGCAGGCAGCTTATAGCTATTGATTCAAATGGCAGCCACTAAAATATTTGTTTAAAGAGTTAAAATGAATAGAGTTAATGTTGGCATTAATATTTACAAGCTCATTTGTAACTGAATAGAGAAATAACAAACAAAACATGCTCGAATAAACCTTAAAATAAAAGTAATACTCAATTCAAATAAAGGTAAAACCCATTTCAAGATATTGGAAATCCATAAACATTCTATCTTTGGACACAATATTAACTTTTCATTGTTACCTTGGCGCATTAATCAAACAATGATATTAAGAACATGTCAAACAATAAAAAAAATTCCTTTAAGCAAACTCATCATTCACATGTAAAATTGCAAAATTATCACATGTTTATTACCACATCTATACATTCAATTATGTAAAATAGCTACATTCTTTAAGTTACAAGCACCAACCTTTTATATTTCAAAATAAATTAGTATCCACAAGGGACTTACATGTTGCTTTGTGGTAGAACTTTCTTTAAGAATTGATGATTAAGTAGTTTTGGTGAGGGTGCAAGGCAGAGCAACTACAAAAAAAAAAAAAAAAAAATCATTGGATTAATTGGAACTCTTTGTTGTCTATCATAAAACATAGAAACTCATGTGTGAAATCACTTATTTAAACAAAATAAAAAAAAAAGTTAAAAATATAATTTTCTAGACTAAAATGACCTACATATTTTTCCACTATGTAATTATATTTTGTTTTGTATGTGTAGTAATTTTAATGAAAAAGTTAAAATTAAACGAGAACAAGCAGTAGGAACTAGCAAGTGGCTGAATGCAGGCTCGTTAAAGGCCCATGATTATTAACACACAGATATTATTATGGGATACATAATTTCGATATATATATGACGTAGGGAAAACAAATATCATCGTCGCTTTGGCCGAGTGGTTAAGGCGTGTGCCTGCTAAGTACATGGGGTTTCCCCGCGAGAGTTCGAATCTCTCAGGCGACGATTGAATTTATTTTTTTGTTTTTACTTTGATTTCTTCTGTTTTGGCAAGAGAAAGCTTTAGTTTTTAAAAAGGTGATATTATATTATTATTTTTTATTTATGAAATTGATTGCATTGGCTTTAATTAATTGACATTGAAGACTACATGTTTGAAGCAATCTAATTCCCAAATAATTTAATTAGTTACCCCTGGGTTTAATTTTTTTTCATGCAATTAAAAAGCAATACATTCCTTAAAAAAAAACCTTATTTTTTATTTAATATTATATAGAAACTTGTTATGTTATGACTTAAAGGGTATATTGATGAGAATAGCATCAGCATGTTAAAATTCGTTATAACTTAAATTTTGGTCCATCATTTGTGTCTATACTTTATTTTTTATTATATATATCTCTAAGTCTAAGGTGAATAATCAACTTAAATTTTTTTATATTTTTTTGTCTTCTTCATTTCATTTTACATTTTTCCATTCTTCTAAGCTACTCTTTAAGTTTAGCAGGTTGTTCAACATAACTTTAAATAAATATGTCATCGTGGAATCAATTATGAGGAATCAAATCGAGGTTGGACAAGGGCGGAGTCAAGAATGGACAGCGCAAAGAGTGCACTGTATAAATTAAGAAAAATGTTAACGATATATCTATAAATTTTTAAGAGAATATTCATATTTAAATCTTCTAAACATTAATTACATTAGTCACCTATCAAAATATTAAATGTTTTTTATGTATGTAAAAAAAATTACTATAATTGAATTTATACTAAATGCTTTAACAATTTTTCTTAATGTATATGTTAAGTTAACAAACAATGAGTTAAAAATTCATCTTCCATTTCATTGCGGATAATAATGCAAAAAAAAATATCTCGACTATTTTTTACTAGGAGAAAATGAAATATGCCTTGATAGTGTAAAATTAACATCCAATAGAATCTATATATTTCATCACATCAAACTACTTTACTTCACTTTAATGGTAAAATATGACAAAATAAAAACCATTCATTAGATTTCAATGTAAAATTATTGTCTTATGACAATGCACATTTATTAAACACTTAATGTTATATATAGTCATTACATAAAAAATGTTATATGTATATATTCAAACTCAAACAAATTAAATCACCCGGTACAATGATTCTATCCATTTTTATTTTATTTTCTTAATTTTACAATTATACTAGTGGGATATCTCTCCAAGTGATCTCAGTTGAGAAATATATTTCTCCAATTATATAACGTATCCAAGACATAAGTATATATTAGGTGTAGGGTGGCAGTAGATGTGTGTTTTATTTCAATGGGGAGATAAGTTGTTAAAGTAGTTTGTTGCATTGTTGGGTAACTTTGTTTTATAAAAATATGCTGCAAATGGTTGAGTTTGGTGTAATGATCAAAATACTTAGTACACGGTCAAAGGGAATTTATAGATTGCTTGTGATGAACCATTGGTTATCTTGTGGCGTGTCCAATGCAAATTCATCAACACGTAAAACCCTTCTCTTGTTAAGTTTTGGGAGATAAGGTGATTCGAGACATGCTTATTGTTATTTGACTTGTTTGGTCTATATGATGAGCTTGAAATAAGATTATATTTTTAATCAAATTGATTTTAATTTGAAAGCAGCAGATGGATGTATTAAAATTTTATTTTAGTGGTGGATAAAATAAAAGAGAAAGAATTTTAATGTAGAACTATGCCATTGGTGGTGTAATCTACTAGTTTTTTTTGGATGTAAGGTGTAAGTGATTTGTGGGTGTTTCACCTTTTAGTGTGTCGCGGCCTAAAATTTTGAGTGTTTTTCGAATTTAATGGATTCGCCACCAAATTTATTTTAAAATAGGGAAAATATTGGGAAACCATTAAAAATAGAAAAAAAAATAAAAAAAATGGTCTTTTAAACCAAATTTTGAGTTCGGGAGTCGATTATGCGTAGGAAAGATATTAGCACCCTACGACATCCGTTAAAACAACGGTTATCTATAATTAATTGTGCAAAATTAATTTAACTTATGTAAAGTTATTTATCTTTATTATTAAATATGAATAACGATTATTATTATTATTATTATTATTATTATATATGATTTTGGAATAAATGTGTGCAAAGAATAAAAAAAAATAAGAACAAAAAAAAATTATTATGCGCTTGACAAAAATGCGATCTTGCTCCTACGTATCTCTCGGTGCAATGGAGAAATCAAAGCTACGTAGTTCTTAGTTAATGCAGATGTATTGATTGTTTTAAAAAGAGTTTGATTTGAATAAGTATTTTAAACGATGAGTGTTAAGGCAATCATGTTGTACAACTTGTGTCCCAAAATTCAAGAAATAAAGAAGATGTCATATCTAATTTAATCATCTAAAAAGAATTTATTACTCTCGATTTTTAAATTGAGTTTCAAAACCACAAAGTAGTACAACTTGTGTTTTAACAACTCAAAGATAAAAAAGAGTTACATCTAATAAATAAGTCAATTTTAGATTAGTTTATTAAAATAAAGAAATGAATTGAAAAAAAAAATATAATAAAAAAAAATAAAGTGAGTTTTAGAACTATCAAGTTGTACCACTTGTGTCCTAACAACTCAAAGATTAAAAAGATATCACATCTAATTAATCTTTAACATAATATTTATTTGTATTTTTTATGACTAAATTAATATTTAATTATGAAGGAAATTAAACCCTTTGTTTTTAAAAAAAATAAAAAATAAAATAAAATAAAATGAATAGATTTAAATGGGCTTAGATTAGTAAGATTTAAATGGGCTAAGATTAGTTAGATAAAATGGGCTGAGATTAGTAAGATAAAATGGGCTGAAATTAGTAAAATAACATGAATGGATTTAAATGGGTTGGATTATGGGCTGAGATTAAAATGAATAGATTAGAGCTGTCAAAACAAAGGAGGCGGCCAGGCAGGGTTAAAACAAGAAACTAGAAAACCCTAGTTTCATCTCAAGAAAAGGCGGCCACATTAAGGGAGGCAGCCACAAAAATGAGAACTCAGTGGATAGGCAACATGAAAACGAAGAAGGACGAAGAAGCGGTGACGACAATGACAAAGGCGACAATGGCGATGGCAGTGACAAAGGCGTCAACTGTGACGGAGGTGACGAAGGCGCAGGTTCAAATTTTATTCATATTTTTATACGTTTCATTAATCTTTATTCTTACAAATAAAATAAAAACAACATTTTTTAAACAAAATATTTGTTGTATGATGAAGAGAACAAAATAGATTTAATTGTAAAAAAAAAATACCTGATAACAAAATATTACTAATCTCTGATTTTTCCTCTTCTCTTTCTTTGTGCGTTTTTTTTTTATCAGTGGTGTTAATAGTAGACCGTCTTCAGATTGGTTACTGATGCGTGGATCTATAGAAATTAAAAATGGTCGTCTTCAGATTGGTTACTGATGCGTAGATCTATAGAAATTAAAAATGACCGTCTTCGGATTGGTTATTGATGCGTAGGGAAAACTAACAACATAGTCGCTTTGGCCGAGTGGTTAAGGCGTGTGCCTGCTAAGTACATGGGGTTTCCCCGCGAGAGTTCGAATCTCTCAGGCGACGGTTGAAATTGTATTTTAGTTTTTACTTTAATTTCTTCGGATTTTTATTTATTTTTTGGCAACAGAAAAATAATACATTCCCTAAAAAAAACCTTATTTTTCATTTAATATTATATAGAAACTTGTTATGTTATGACTTAAAGGGTATATTGATGAGAATAGCATCAGCATGTTAAAATTCGTTATAACTTAAATTTTGGACCATCATTTGTGTCTATACTTTTTTTTTTTATTATATATCTCTCTAAGTCTAAGGTGAGTAATCAAATTAATTTTTTTTATATTTTTTTGTCTTCTTCATTTCATTTTACATTTTTCCATTCTTCTAAGCCACTCTTTAAGTTTAGCATGTTGTTCAACATAACTTTAGATAAAGATGTCATCGTGGAATCAATTGTGAGGAATCAAATCGAGGTTGGACAAGGGCGGAGTCAAGAATGGACAGCAGAAAGAGTTCACTATATAAATTAAGAAAAATGTTAACGATATATCTATAAATTTTACACAGAATATTCATATTTAAATCTTCTAAACATTAATTACATTAGTCACTGATCAAAATATAAAATGTTTTTTATGTATGTAAAAAAAATTACTATAATTGAATTTATACTAAACGCTTTAACAATTTTTCTTAATGTATATGTTAAGTTAACAAACAATGAGTTAAAAATTCATCTTCCATTTCATTGCAGATAATAATGCGGAAAAAAATATCTCGACTTTTTTTTACTAGGAGAAAATGAAATATGCCTTGATAGTGTAAAATTAACATCCAATAGAATCTATATATTTCATCACATCAAATTACTTTATTTCACTTTAATGGTAAAACATGACAAAATAAAAACCATTCATTAGATTTCAATGTAAAATTATTGTCTACTGATAGTGCACATTTATTAAACACTTAATGTTATATATAGTCATTACATAAAAAACGTTGTATGTATATATTCAAACTCAAACAAATTAAATCACCCGGTACAATGATTCTATCCATTTTTATTTTATTTTCTTAACTTTACAATTATACTAGTGGGATATCTCTTTGTAACACCCCGATTTTTGACAGCGCGGATGTATTTTTTTTTATAAAAAAAACAAAGAAATAAAACAAAGAACTAAAGAAGAAAATACTTTTGGATAAATATTTAAGTCGTAACACAACGACAAAAGTCAACAATATTTACAAACAGCGGAAATGGTTTTTGAAACAAAATCCAAAGTATTTAAATAGAAAAATAAAATGGGGCTATGAGACCCATCAGACATAGCTCATACCCTTGGAGTATTCTCGGCAGACACCGGCATAAAAGCACTGCCCGAAGAATCTCTACTTTCCCCACATCACATCAAAATGTGGAACATGGACCCATTAAAAGAAAAAGTCATCAGACAGTTTAAGCATATATACAATCTTCCAAAATGAAATAAATACAATCCCAAGAGAAAGACATCTAGTCCTTATACAACCACCTAATCTGATCATGCTACAAAACTACACCACCCTGGTGATCTCCACGCACCCCGCAAGATCCTCTTGACACAGCTTTGGTCAAGTATGACTAACTACTTTCCCATCTCCAGGGTACTAACCGGTAGGATGATTTTGGTTCTTATCTGAGGGCAAAGCCCAGATTTCCACAATAATTGTAAAGGTCACCAACCGAAATTAACAAACATCACATAACAAAATTCTTATATTTTCAAATGCTCAAAAGAACCTTTCGTCTTAGCATACTCCTCGAAAGGGTTTTCATATGTCCAAAAATGCATAAACAATGTTGAAAAATGAAGTTTTGACAAACTGCATTGTCGTAGCCGAATACAATTGAGAAAAGGCAGATTTTCAATTCTAAAATGGCTCTGAATCAATCAACACTTCAAACATTAATATTATCAACTATGAACACATAATTAACACCAAATAAATCTCCACAAATTCACACCTCAATCACACATCGAATATTCATTAAATCAATTATGAACACATAAATACATCAAAA